>NC_136494.1:11722530-11745030 GCF_053919585.1 Euprymna scolopes
ATGAAAAGATGGCCGTGTCCCGACGGGGACGCATAAACAAATGAAAACAAGAATTTTCAGACCCAAACATATTTTTCAGACACACTGGCCAGAATATAGAAAAGTCCAAATATATTTACGATATATGTGGTGGAATTCGATTAAACGAATAAAGTGCACCTAAAATCAATCGTGGCGAAAATAATGGAATATTAAAAATAGAATCTTGATTAACATAAATCATGAACCTAGAAGCTAATGATATATATATATATATATATATATATGTGTGTGTGTGTGTGTGTGTGTGTGTGTGTGTGTGTTTGTGTGTGTGTGCGTGCGTATAGAAGAATATAAAAAGGTTAGAGCAATGCTTGGAACTTCCTGTTGTATTGGCGTAACGTATAGACAACAATTAGCAAAGGAATTATGTCTTATTTGTTTTAATCTTTTATTTAACTTCGTTTATTTTTTTTTTTTTAAATATAATGACGATACTAATCAGTAAACATTACTGGTTTATATAACCGGGATGCTTGGAATCTTTATATATCCAAGCGACTCTATAAGTCACTCCGTCGGTCCCTCAGTCGGTCGGTCTGTCGGTCTGTCCGTAACACTTTTGTGCTTGGCCTTTTTGGTTAAGATCAAAGATCTGTTGGTAATAAATACTGTTCTTAGCATTTTTACTTTTTCTTTGCCTTTTGACCAAGATCAAAGTGTAGTATCTGTTCTTGCTACATGCTGTACTTATGTTTGCAAGTTTGTGATATAAAGGGGGGGATCACTTTTCTATATTAATTTAATGTAAAATGATCACCCACTTTACAACGAGTCAGTCTCAAAGCAATTCAAATCATTCCCCAGATCATTCAAGTTGTTTTTAAACGATTCCAGTTATTTTTAAGCATTCAAGTCATTCTCAAGGTCATTAAATTCATACTTAAGTTCATTAAAGTCATTCTAAATCATTTACTTTTTATTTGTTTAAGTCATTTCAGCTCACTTTTCGGAGATTTTAGTTTGTCCTTAAGAATTTCATGTCAATCCTACATTCACGCATTCATTCATTACACGATAGCACGCGACTAATGGCTATCGGCCTTGATATATTGTAATGCAGAAATGGAATTGCGAATTGATGTTGGGTCTGTGAACGAACCACCTGTGCCCACACATTTTCGCTTTACGACATTTCAAAGCTTCATTTAATGACATTCTTTTATCCCTTTCCTTTTGAGAAAGAGATGAGTTTATCGAAATATAAAGACCTCTGCGAGATCCTATTTGTATAAAACGGTAAGTTCATAATTACTGATTTGAATTGTGATCATTTTAAAAATTAATAGATATACGAATTGAATAAAATAGCAACATGTTTGTCCATTTTTATCCATAAGTCCCGCCAATAAAACAGGCGGTTTCATGCATTGCTATAGTCTCCTCATCCTACCTCATATCTAATCATATCTATTTACCAGCGATGCTTTTGAAAGTAATTTGTGTGTGTGAGTTGGTGAGTTAACCTGAGCCTACATTTTACATATTTCACACAAAGCTAATTTATGTCTGGCGGTGTGTGGAGGAATAGTTTGTTTAGAAATTCATCAGATACAAATCGAAAATCGAAAAACAAAACACAACTTAAATATAACTGTTCTCTCTTATAGATGAAAAATAATACTTTTTCGTTCGGAAAATTTTACACCTGCAAGGCGGATGATAAAATTTAAACAAATCAGTTCTCGTAAAATAAAAAGAAAAAAAAAACAAAAAAAGCAGGCGCATTGTAATTTGGAGATATAACGTTGTGGCAGAGCCTTCAATTACAGATCGAATCATACCCTGTTCAAGCTTGGGTATATCTCACCATTTTATTCTATATATTTTTTTTACTTATGTATTCGATTTGCGATTCAATCCTCGCAAATCAGTTCTTTAAGATAAACATTAATCCGATGTGACTTTTCCAGGGCATACACCGTCAAGGTCAAGTATTAGCTTACGTGATATTACAAAAAAAAAAAAACACTGAGAGAATTTGATGACCGACATTATCGTCATCATTTTTACATTTTAAAATTTTTCTGGGGTTAAATATTCTATCGAGCAAATTATTCTTCGTAATATATTATATTCAATAGAACATTGATTGATTCTATAACAATACATACAAGATCTGCAGAAAATAAAATATCATATTTAACCGTGTCGTAGGTCCGGGTAACGCCGAACTGCCAGTCAGTATATATATATATATATATATATATATATGTATATATATATGTATGTATATATATATATATATATATATATATATATATATATATATATATATATAAATGAAAGTGTCTGTGTGTGTCTGGCTGTCTGTGTGCATTTCCTTACACAATGTCTCAGTCAATTATCAGTCTACAGACTCGAAATTTGATATACATGGCACTGGGATTTTGGAACATATTTGTAATCGTTTTTCTGCCAGAAATTTGAATGTTAAGAGGTCAAAGTTCAACGATGTGACCTTTGAAAACTCTACCAAACTTCATCGCCAATTTTGGGTCTAAACACTTGAAATTTTAGATATATATTTCTTGGACATGGATATAAGTTAATAACATGATTTGAGCACAAAACAATAAATGTTAAGGGTCATAATAGGGGTCAAAGTTTAAAAAAATTGATCGCTTTTTTTTTGGCCAACGTACACCTTCAAACTCCCGGGCAACGCCGGGCTTATATGCTAGTATATATATGTGTGTGTGTGCGATAACCGATTTTAACGTATAAACATATATTTCCACATGCGTATAAGAACACTAAGTCGACATAAGCATGTCAAGTTCCAATTTGCTTTAAGTTTTTCCTTCTAAGCATCTATCTTTTACAGGCTAAAAAAATATACACAATAAATAAACCTTGATAAAATGGCGACAATCTAACCGAGAAACATAAATAGTTTCATGAATAAAATTGTATAATATTACACATTATAGATAAATATTAACGCATCACACTGAAAACGCTAATCTTTTTGTCAAAGAATGATAGTGAGGTAATACTATATCGATATAATTCTATGTTCATCTTTGTATGTGACGCCATCGTGCACATACTTGTGTTGACGATAGCAATATCTTGGCACATTGAATTTGCAAATATTTAGTAACGGCTAGTGTAACCAGGTAAAACAATAGTAAACTTATACCTGGTATACAGTAGCGTCCAAAAGTTAAGGGCTAGTAAAACCTCAGCAAGTTTAACCATATATTTGAAACACATACACACGAACAACAAAAAATTACTTCACAATTATATAGATAACATGTATATCTTCAATGGGTCATAATTTCGTTAGCCTACACTAAGTATTTTTTGAATAACTACCATTTTAAATAAAATTGTTCAAAATTTGTGTGCCCAAAAGTTAAGGGCTAACACGATTGCGGCTTTTGTCCTTGCTGTGAATGGCTGAAATTACCAACTAACTAGTATTTGGTAAACAAACCCTTGCTATTTATGACTTCTTGACACCTCTTAGCACAGGAATCCACCAACTTCTTGCAAAACGCTGGCGTTATCGCACTCCATTCAGCATGTAAGCACTGCCAGAGTTCTTCTTAATTTTTTGGGCACTGAAGTTGAGCACGTTCACCAACTATTTTCCAGATATTCTCAATAGGATTAAGATTTGGACTCTGAGTGGGGCCAACGCATCGTTTCAACTTCTTCCTCGTCTAAAAATGTTTTTACTTTCTTAGCAGTGTGACAAGGAGCGTTATCCTGCATGAAAATTGCAGGTTGATAGAGCGACGACCGAAGACTAGGAACTGCATGCTGCCGTAGAATCTGCTTATAAACTTCTGCATTTATTCCACCTTGCAGACGAATCAGTGGTCCACAGCCTGCAGCTGACATAACGCCCCAAACCATTACACTTCCTCCTCCAAATTTCACAGTTTTTTTCACGCACTTAACCCCCAATCTCTCACCAGTTCTTCGCCTGACATACGTGTTGCCATCAGATCCGATAACGTTAAACTTCGATTCATCACTAAAGTGCACACGGGACCAGTTTTCGGTTGTCCACACAACGTGTTCTTGGGCAAAAGCGAGGCGGAGTTTCTGATTCTTTTTGGAGATAAGAGGCTTCTTTGCTGGCACTCGAGATTGCAATCCAGAAGCGTGCAATCGGCGTGTACCAGTTTGCCGAGCCGCTTGAACTATATACCTTTGCTTTAGTTCTAGAGATATTTTAGCAGCAGTGTTAAATCTGTCTTTAAGTGACATTTTGACAATAAGACGATCCTGTCGAGCAGTTGTGATTCGAGGTCTACCAGATTTTGGGGCAGCTGCCATTGATCCTGACTGCTTGAAATGTGCCACAATACGCTTTACTACACTAGGAGACCTTCCTACGGTGTCAACAATCTCAGAAGTTTTATTGCCATTAATATGAAGATGAATAATGAGCTGTTTTTCTTCGACAGAAACGGGACGACGTTGTTTTGCTGCCATGTTATAGTAGTGCGATACAAACACTCATTTCTTTTACCCAATTACAATAATTTTAATGTTCTTTAGTAAAAATTTGAAGTAGGATTATTCATAGTACCTGTCTGACAGCGAAACGACGTGTGTCGACTTCAGAATGAAGATGGATGTTTCTCTCTCTTTTTATAGGAGAGCGAAGTCCACAAATGTAAAGTTATGAGCCAGGGGCGATAACTCTTACCCGTTGGAAACTCCACTAATGTAAAGTATGTTCAGGGGCGATAACTCCTGTTCACCTATACAGTACCTTACTGTCATAATAATTAAAGATTATACCGCCTAGCCCTTAACTTTTGGACCACGAGAATTTGGACAAACTTTTGTGTTATTGGTCATAACTTAAAAAATATCCAATGGATGCTTATGAAATTTAGGCGAGACATGAGTGATGAGTATATCTATAAGTATATATGCATATTAAGTATTTTAAATGAACGGGTTTTCTTAAAAAAGTACTTAAACTTGTCTTGGAACTACTAGCCCTTAACTTTTGGACGCTACTGTATATAGGTATTTGTATGAGCAGAGATACATGTATTATATATGCATATATATATATATATATATATATATATATGTGTGTGTAGGTGTGTGTGGGTGAATATGCTACTGATGGGGGATAAAACTGTGCTTTTTGATAGAAATGTTTATGATGTGATATAGTTTTTCTGTTATAATAAAAATAAAAATAAAAACAAATACCACTAAAACATAGTTAATCGATGCATATTTAATATAGATCACTGGCATTGATGTATTTATATAAGGTTAATACATTAAGAACCTGTAAGATCAAGATAACCAAACTATAATTAATTAATCGAAATGCGAATTCAAATTCGTATACAAATGTCTAAATGCTGGGAGATGTATATGTATATATGAATTTATACTTAAAAAAAGAACGTTTCTAATCAGTTTGTGGAAGGTGGGGATGGGGCATCCTACCCCATCCCTAAATATTCATCGCTAACAAACCAGGAGATATATTCAAGAGTCTGGCCGTCTCTTAAAGTGTTAGAAGCTTTCTTGCACTTGATTTACCGTTTCTATTTGTTAGGTAGTTATAAGGAATTATTTTTTCTATGAGTTCAGGTGCTCCTGTTATTACTGTAAGGAAATAGATGTTTCTAAGATTTCAGTTTATGTTCATGTCTTAATAAGCCCATACTATTGACCTATCTTTTTCCATCTCAGTGGGGACACTAACTTCAACTACTATTGTTATTTTTTTTTCGACTTCTTTCCCCATATCACTGTGTAAGATTTTATGGTTTAATTTTCTGTCCATGGACTGTCGGGATGGCACTGTCATAGTGGATTGTTTGTAAGTTATTTCTAACTTTTCCTTTCTGGTAAATGTGACCAGGACTTCTTGCTGCATTACATATTCAACTTTTTACATTGCACAATAAACATATTTGCGCACTACATTGTGTTGTGACGTATAGTAGCCGCCCGATCAGCACCTTACAGTTAGATATTAGGTGGCACACACCCTATAATTCTGTGTGAAACGAAAATTCACTTGCTGCCATTGCTTAGATAAGTCGTGTTTTTAAATGCATTGCTCATAAATAAGGCTATGAAAACAGAATATCCTTATCATTGTATTGACTCTCTAGTATATATCCGACACTGACACAGTTAATCAATTGAGAAGCACGTCACTCTATATAAAAGCATATATGATATTAACTGATATACATTTGAAAGTCAAAATAATGAAAAAGAATATGCTCTTGTAATAGCCTAGTAAACAAGTTTAGATCTTGGGCATCCATTAAAATCCGCATGCAGCTATTTCAATTCTCTACATATACATATATCCATGGGTGTATGTATACGTCCGCATGTATGTATATATATATATATATATATATATATATATATATATATATATATATATATATACTCTATACATATTAAAAATAATATTCCAAAAGAATTCTATGAAATAATAGATAATAACTTTCCACCAAGCAATAAATTAAGTAAAATCATAAACAAAAACACTGTAAAAATTACTTACTCAACCTCACCAAATTTAATTAGAAATATAATAGGAACGAACAGAGCCAAAATAGAAAAAGCAAATAATAATAACTTAGAAAATAATAGGAATGAAAACCGTGGATGCAACTGCCGTGTAGCTATAGAATGCCCGCTAGAAGGAAATTGCCTCGTATCAGATGTTGTATATAAATGTGAAGTTAAAACTAATAGAGGTATAAAAGCATACATTGGTAGTACGAGCACTCAGTTTAAAACCCGGCTAAACAATCATATTTCATCATTTAACAAAAACAATAATAGTAGCAAAAATATAATAAATAACACAGCAAACACTAATAATACTAATAACAACCATAGTGGGAGGGAAACAAATAGAAAGAAAAATAATAATGACACTGCACTTGGGGAATGGATACGTGAGTTAAAAAGCAAAAACATAGAGTACACTTTGAAATGGTCCGTGATAGGTAGGGCAAAAAGTTATCATCCATCAAAATCAGGCAAATGTTCCTTATGTTTACTAGAATCCTACAAAATACTAACATCTGATAAAAGCTCATTGTTAAATCACCGTACAGACAACATACAAATATGTCTGCATAAAAATAAGTTCCTAATATCAAGATATAGATAATAAGTAAACAAATAGATAGACAAAAAACTGAACAAAAATATTTTCTTTTCACCAAAAAAACCGAGTTTTAAGATAAATGAATAAAAAATATTAGAATAGCAAATAAACTTATAAATAACAAACCTGAACACAACATAAATACACATGATCAATAAATAATAATATGATTAATAAAAAAATTAAAATTAGCAAAAATGACAAAGATTAATAACAAAAAATAAATAAGTTATTTCCCTTTGACTACTAAATTATAAGGTAAATGCACAAATTCTAAAAGATGTAAGTTAATGACTGAATAAATAAGAAACAAAGAATTGATAGAGTTAATTCCCTTTAATCGCAAAATCAGAAAAGACCGTAAACTTGACACTAAAAATTATAAATGGGAAACAACGAAAATAATTAACAAAAAACATAATATAAGAATAAGAAATAATAAATATGTACATAATGATAACCATTTTAGCCTAATAATAAAATAAATACGAGAAAAAAACAATAACAGGAAAAAATATGTATAGACGGCCAAAAAAATAAAATGAAACGTAAACACCCAAGAGATACGAAAAAAAAGGAAAAATTACTAGCTTAAGAAGAAGTTAAAAAATTAATTAAATAATTTCGTAAATAATAAATCAAACGTAATTAAAAATAAGAAAAAATTACTAGCTTAAGAAGAAGTTAAAAAAATTAATTAAATAATTTCGTAAATAATAAATCAAACGTAATAAAAGAAGAAACAAAATAAGAATGCAGAATTAACATAATGGATATTAGATACATAAATTGGAAAGAAATTAAAAAACCAAAAAAATACGAAAATAAGGCTAATAAAAAGAAAATATAGATATATAAAAATCCCATGGAAAAATTTTTGAAGATGGCAACCTAGATAAAAAAATTCCATCCCCATGTGAGTTTTTAAAAACAAATTGTGACTGTAATTAATTTGATTTTAATTGTCTCTGAAGAGAACGGTAAATAATGAAGATTCGGTATGCTATAATTAAAACAACCGTTTGTCTTTTTACCCTTCGAAACAGCTGTCAGACTAAGGAGGAAAAAAAAATATATATGTAATAACATGTCTTAAAAAATAATAAAAACAAAAATTGTGTACTAATAAATAAAAGGTGTTGTTTATCTGATTATATAAATTATATATATATATATATATATTTACCAGTGGTGAAAAAACCGGACTAGAGTGCTCAATGTGTAGTCAGAGCAGTATATGAATTCTTATGATGCTAGTTGGATTTTTCCTCTCTTTGAGGATTTTCCTCTAGCTGAAACAATTTGTAAACTCATTCTGGACTCACAGTAATAAATTTCCTATATATATATATATATATATATATATATATATATATATATATATATATATATATATATATATACACACATATATATACATATATATATATATATATATATATATATATATGAATGTATGTCTCTGTGTGTGTGTGTGTGGACAGGCATGTGTATATGTCTATATATGTATAGTTACAAAAATACACACACACACAAAAACACACATATATATGCGTGTGCATATGTGTTGATATACCTGTTGTATATATGCATGTATATTTGCATATATATGTATCTATATGTTTAGGCCCTGTCGGTGAAGCATTAGAATACGCCGACTGCCCCACTGCAGAGGGTAAAAATCCCTCAATGGGGGTCCTGGATATGACCTTATACTATATCCAGTGGTGAGGCCCACGCTTGTGGGCTTTGGGGAGTGTGCAGCCGCCCTTTAATTACCATTGCTCCCAGGTCCACTCTGACCCGGAGTGGTAGTACCCGTTAGGGTCCCAACTATGGGTTAAATAGAAACCGACGTGAAAACAACAAATATACTCTATTAAAAAAAATTTCTTCAAAATATTTGGATTCGGCATTAACTAACCCGAAAAGGGTTGATATGCCGTAAAACAAAAACCACCAACCAACTATATGTTTATTAGCAGGCGGAATTATTAACATATGCCAGTGTAGAAATGTGTATATTGTAGACATGTGTCAAAGTACGCCTGAATATATACGGATGTGTCAGAGATGAATTCTAGAGAACAAAATATCACTCGGATGACAAAGCGCGCTCCATGTGCCCGTGCGCAGCCATCGTTCATCGATGAAAAAAATCCATTGAGTAAACACGCAGTAAAAAACATTCTGGCACAGCGTTCGTTTTCGAAGCTCTTCACTTTTTGGAGTTAAAAACAGTAGGCTTTATTTTTGAACGACTTACTTATTAGCCGTATATACTTCTGCATATCATCAATAAGCTGCTCTGTGCGTGTGCCAGAAACTTTGTGAAAAATAATGAATAATTCGACCCCCTGTTTTTCCAAGCTTATAACTACTCGAAAAATGTGATTCAAACCCTAATTTTTTTTTCAATTAAAGTAGTAAGGACCAAGGTTTCATTTAAAATAAAAAAAAAAAAATTAAAAAATAAACAAACAACTTGGTTTAAAAAATGGTTTAAAACTTCGGACTTTACAGGTAAATTTCTAAAAAACACCACTCATTTTAGTTTTAAATCTGAATATATTATTAATTAATCTTTTATCTTCAATTTGTGATATATAAAACTTTGGTGAGTAAATTAATTATTCACTTTTTAATAGTCATTCCAAAATGGGGGCGTGAAATTATTCGACCCCCTGACTTTCCAAGCTTATAACTACTCGAAATATGTAATTCAAGTCCTATTTTTCTTTCAATTAAAGGAACAAGGACCAATGTTTTATTTAAAAAAAAACAAAAAAATAACAACGTGTTTTTGTTTTAAAAAAAGGTTTTAAACTTCGGACTTTACAGGTAAATTTCTAAAAAAACATTACGCTTTTTTGTTTTAATTTTGAATATATTATTTATTGATCTTTTATCTTCAATTTGTGATTTTGATAGATTTTTAAAGTTTAAGAATTGAAAAATATTGAGTTCGCAAAATTTATTACTATTATTTTAAAAAATAATAAAAAACAATTTCTATTACTTTTAAAACAACTTTAATAGTTTATTTTGGAAGTATAATCCATAAAGAAAATAAACATCCCACATTTAAAAGAGAAATTACGAGATTTTTTTTATATCTTATTCGCAGTTTCTGATACACGTAGCTGTTCTGTCTACAGAAAAACTCGCAAGAAATATATCATTGATAAATAGCGAACTATGTCCAGAATAAGAAAATTAATCTCTATTATTTTCAGAAATAAATTAGATTATTTTTCTCGTTGATATTTTCTTCGTGTAAAATAAAATCGAGGCATACAAACAATGTCGCTAATGTTCTATAATAAATCGAAATTTGCTAAAACTAAAAATGAATATTTGAAAGTATCCTGTACATCTACAAAGTCACCATTCACCCGTGTATGGAGTACTGCTGTAACATTTGGGCTGATGCATCTGCTACTAGTCTGTCGATCCTGGACAGGGTCCAAAAGAGAGTCGCCAACCTAATAGGTCCTGAACTCTCATCTAAACATCAGTCCCTGTCCCACCGACGAAATGTTGCATCTCTCTGCCTGTTTAACAAGTATTTTAATGGTGGATGCTCTGACGAACTACACGCCCTTGTACACACTCGAGGAAAATACCCCCGACAAACCCAGCAAGCAGCGAAGTCCCACCCTATACAATTGATATTCCTTGATTAAGAAAACCTTTTACTCCAATAGTTTCTTCCCCAGAACTGCAGGACTTTGAACTTCTCTCCCGGTTTCCTGCTTCCCCAACTGTACTGACATGAAAAAGTTCAAGTGTAATGTGAACATACATCTTGCTGCTAAACTCCCTACATAGTATCTCTACAACTTATGTTCCTGATAGTATCCCCCTACATCAAAGTCGGCACGTGCCTTGTTTGGGGTGAAAATGTAATAAAAAATAACCTCACATAAATGAGTCATTCTGGTGGAAATACATGCAGGAACAAAACAAAGTATTAAACTGTATTTCCACTTCGATTACTTATTTGACAAAAAACATTTATAAACGCTATTTAAAATGTATTAGCTTTTCAGTGTACTTCTATTATTTTTATTTCTATATTTATTATTATATTGTACTCGAATATATCGTAGTGAGTATTAAAGCTAAACAATATGGCTTCGAGTGAATCGAAACAAGAACAGTTTACGACTCACCCTGATCATTATCGTTAGAGAGATCATAAGAGAGATTAGAAATAGAAAAAAATACTCCATTATAACATATAAGGAGGCTCCAGGTTTTGACAAGCTTCTGGGCTTTACCTTTACTCCTGATCTTAAATGGAACTCGTACATCAAATATGTTGCCAAGGCCGCTGGAAAAATGGTCGGATCCTTCTATCCATCCAGTAGATATCTCACTGCTGATGCTATTCTTTATCTATATAAGAGCCAGGTACGTCCAAGGATGGAATACTGTTGCCACATCTGGGCAGGATCTGCTGGAAAAGAATTTGTCCTGCTTTGATAGAGTTCAAAATAGACGCCATAGCCTCATAAGAGATGTTATTTTCTCTTCCCTGCAGCCTCTATCTCACAGAAGAGATGTTGCGAGTTTGTCTCTGCTATGTCGTTATTTTTATAGAAAGTGTTCGACTGAGCTTCAGTCTATGGTCCCCTCTCGCCAAACTTTCACAAGAAACACTTGTTTAACTGATAACACTATTAATAATCCCCCCACTCTTTATCTGTGCCTAAACCTAAACGTAGATTCTATGAACAAAGTTTCTTTCTTAGAACTGCACATCTGTGGAATTGTCTTCCGTTTCCCTGCTTTCCAGCAATATGTCTGTCTTTAAGTCTAACGTAAACAAGTTCTTGATGTGCCGTTCCACTTAAGTTAACAAATTTACCGAATCTCCATTTACTAACGATTACTATATTGTCCAATATCTACTGTACACTCTTTAACCTTTATCCTCGAGGTACCTCTTGGCCTTGATAAGTGTTATGCCTATGTAAAAAATAAATAAATATATACGTGTATTTATTTCCACATGCGCACAAAAATATATTAAGTCGACTTATCCATGCTAGTTCCAATTTGCTTTCAATTTTACCCTCTTAGCATATATCTTTTATTGGCCAATAAGTAAAAAAAAACGGTGAAAAAAAACGGGGACAAACTACAAACAAACTTAAATAGTTTTATGATTAAGATTATATAACATTACAGATTATAGATAACTATAAACGCATCGCACTGAAACAAGTAATTTTTTTTTCAAGCAATGATAGTGTCGTAATAATATATTGATATAATTAGCTGATTTCCCCACTTTTTCTTCTTTTCCGCTCTTCACCCCGTGTACTTTATTTGACAATATTTTAACCATTAATATAAAAATTCCTCCTTTCAAACAATGATAGTGACATAAGCCATTTATTAATACGATAGCGTGTGTTTTATTTTGTGCGTCAGGTTATATCCGTGTCGTTTAATTGTTATATACTTCCATTTAATTTTACCAACAATTCTTCATAAGTTTTGGTTTTGGTTTCGATTAAAGCATATAACACTTAAGCCATCTTTTTTTTATAAATAATTTTATCAAGAATTCTTGATATTTTTTGGTTTCTGTTTCGGTTATGACTGAACGAACTCAAAGTATATGCATGTATATATATATATATATATATATATATATATATATATATATATATATATATATATATATATATATCATTGTTGAGCTGGATTAAATCCGACGATATGAAATAACATGGAGGTGGAGGTCCTTCCACCTCCATTTTATTTCATATATATATATATATATATACATATATGTATACATATATTTTTTCATAAGTTTTTATTTCGGTTTCGATTCAAGCTAATGAACTCAAGTCATATGAGTCATATGAACTCAAGTCATATGAATATATACATATATATATATATATATATATATATATATATATATATACATATATATTAAGTCGCCACGTTATAATATATAAACATCGATAGAATATTTACTCTGTATTAATATATACGAAACTTGCACTAATTAAATTATAATTTTTAAGCGTACTTATCGACCGGCCTGCCGAGCGTTGAGCCTAACTTAGTTAAATACTTTTGCAGTTTTAACAAAAATGCTTCAATAATATCAGAGTGTCAACATTTACACTGAACATCTGGAGGATGGCATCACCAATATATTACATATGAATGAGTCTCCCGTGAAATTAATATGAGTCTCGATAGTCATATATTACAATGTTATAAGTCAATGGTTTAGTTATCATACTAATATGTGAGAATAATATAGCCGATGATTTAAGGGTAACATCTACTATGAATCTATGTTTTATAACAGGTTAAATGTAATTATATTGATATTCTCTGGTAATTCATTTATTCTGGAAATAGCGATATTAGCATACACCGTGAAAAATAATCCAAAAAGTAAATAAAAATAGCTAAAATCAGCTAAAAAAAGGTCAGATTCTTTTAATTATTTTCACAACAACCAGTTGAAATATATAAACACACAAATGATTATATTATATCAACACGATCTTGTGATACTAGTAAGCTGTAAAGAACAAGAAGATAATTTGGTTTAGTCTATTAATTTATGAAATGAATAAGACCAGACTATAGAACAGAAACACTCAGGAATTGAATTAATGTTAATTTAACTTTCACACCACAATACCCCGATACAAATCTAAAACATATTTTAGATTATATGACAGGCACTCAGATAAATAATCGAATAAAGATGGCGCACACAAAAATACCTCATTTAAATATAGTTTTATTTCGTTTCTAATTCTCAACAGTATGCTAACGTAAATGATCTTTAATCCACTTATTTGTAGTACACACTGCTGGAAATTTTAGATTTATTACAAATATGGGATCAGTTCGATAATTTCTTACAAAACATTAAAAAAAATATAAAATTGATTTCGAAAATGTAATTGTTACATTGTATGCAACAAAAAGTACAAAATGATGTAGTCTGTTTGCACGGTATTAAAATTGCTTTCTCTCTCACACACACTTTTCAAATATATATATATATATATATATATATATATATATATATATATATATATATAAGGTAAAATTAAAAGCCAAGAACAATGCAGCATTTTTTTATATATAGTAAAATTAAATGAAAACAAAATAAATACATTTCTTTTTTTTGTTGTTTGTTTTTTTCTTTTTCACACAAATTTTAACTCTAAACAACAGTAATTTTTTTCTGTTGTATTCAATGGTGTTATAAATCTCAATATATTTCAGACCTATTAGTCCTTTTTCAAGAGAAGGCAGCGGAAGAGTGTTCAAAATTGGAAAAGCAGCTACAGAGTTTGCCACGTGATACCGTGAAATATAGAACAAAAAAATGACGTTAGGAGAACGTTAAAATAAATTTCCAAAAATACTCCCACACTAAACAATAGACTGGAATTGAGCTTCGCTTTTATGATATAAGTTTAAAACATAAGAAAAACAATAATTAAAATAATAAAAGGAAAAAAAAATTGTTTTAAAATAATTAAAAGATTAATAAAGTCTCACAGAGTTGCCTCCCTTCAACCATTGATAGAATAGTCATCTCCCTTGATTCACAGACGCAACAAGTATTTTAAACACCAACTGATTTATTTTAACGTTCTCCTAACGTCAATTTTTGTTCTATATTTCACGGTACCACGTGGCAAACTCTGTAGCTGCTTTTCCAATTTTGAACACTCTTCCGCTGTCTTCTCTTGAAAAAGGACTAATAGGTCTGAAATATATTGAGATTTATAACACCATTGAATACAACCGAAAAAAAAAATACTGTTGTTTAGAGTTACAATTTGTGTGAAAAATAAAAAACAAACAACAAAAAAAAGAAATTTATTTATTTTGTTTTCATTTAATTTTACTCTATATAAAAAAAAATCTCGCATTGTTCTTGGCTTTTAATTTTACCTTATAATTTTCTTCAACAATGCTTCAAGCAAACTACAATCTACTTATATATATATATGTATGTATATATATATATATCTGTATATATATATGTATATATATGTATGTACATATGTATATATATGTATATATACATATATATATATACATATGCACATACATATATATACATATATACAGATATATATATATATATATATACACATACATACATACATATATCTTTACACACACACACACACATATATATATATATAGATAAATATATACATATATATATATATATATATATATAAGTAACTAATACCCATTTGCCCACTAGAAAATGCTGATCATGTTGTAATTATTATATCCGTTACCTTTAACTCTCGACCACAAGGTGAGGAGGCATAGCTCAAAACGACAAATAAGGACAAGAAGGCTAACAGAAAATTTCTTAGAGATCACTTCAAAGATATTCCAGTAGAACATAGCCTCCTTTGCACACTCTTCCGCATGAAGAGAAAAATATGTTCTACTAGAATATATTTTATGTGATCTCTAATAACTTTTCTGTTAGCCCCCTTGTCGTTATTTGTCGTTTTGAGCTATGTCTCCTCAGCTTGTTGTCGAGAGTTTAGAGTAACGGATATAATAATCACAACATGATCATCATTTTCTAGTGGGCAAATGGGTATTTGTTACATAATCCTATGGAACTGTGATCAAAAATAAGTAAATAATTGAGGCTTGATGATTTTATGGATCAAGGAAGCGGGTCGGGAACGTGACTGTTTTTGTCAAGGAAGGAGATATAAGAATGATATGTGTCGTGTTATAAGCTACGTCTATATAACAAAAGCAAGCCAGTTACTGTGGTAGAAATTAAAGTCTCCAAATTCATATAATTGGCTACTCGTATCTCGGGAGAGTGGTGCATCTATGTTGTTAGCGACATGGTCGATTAACGAACAGTTATGAAACGGGGGAAGCATTGTAGAGAAAATATAAATAACAGATGAGGTTTTGCAGGTTTAGCTTAAATGAATACCTAAGTGTCTTTGTCTATTTCTTTTTGTTATTCCTTTATTATTGTCAATGTTTTTTATTTATTTTATTTTTCTCTTATTATCGTAGTTGTACCTGCCACCTCTAATTTCTAAATCTATTTTACAGCTTATTTCTCCTATTTCCTCGTTTTACCAAATCTGTTATCACTTTCCATATTGTAAACGTGATTTCGCGTAATCCAATTTAAAAATGAATAAATTGAGATTGCATCGACAGGGATATTTTAATGGGTGAATGGCATGCAATGTGTATCGATTCTATCATGAAGATGTTCACAAGTACGATATGAACATCAGTCGGCAAACCGAACATTAGAAGCCATTCGCATTCAATTCTTGTCGACGAAGACATCTTGGCACTCATTAAAGTTCTCCCCAAATCACACTTAACAACTTGTACAAGGCAATAGAGTGAGTTTTTTTATAATAAACGATGTTAATATTATTCTCCAAAAAGTGACAACTCATGCAATTCTTGTATATCTCAATTTTTAGTCATTACCAGAGAAAATGGGCGACGTTGTTAACCCACTGAGTTCTGGTTAAATCAGGAAAAAGCCAGTTTGCTAAGCCAGATAAATATGAAAAATATTATTATTACTTGGATTTATCGAGGTACTGCCCTCATCTCTACGGTTATTTTCAGAACAGGTGGGGAGACGTAACATCCTTTTTTTCTTTAGGTGTATCTTATAAAATACTAAGCAATTTGCGAAGTGACGTCACAATAGAGAAAAAGAAACTACTATGAAAAAGAGAAAAAAACACTTAGAGAGCACGTTCGGCATGATATCGAAAGGACAGAGGTAAGAAGAAAATGAGCATGATCACTTTTTTTCGGGAAAGTACCCGAAAATGACTTTCGCTGTTATATAAAAAAACCTGTTATTACTTATTCGATCCTCGTTGTGACGTACTCTAATACAACCTGTAAGGTTAGAAGTGTGTACTTGTTACTAAAAGTCGGAAGTTCGCGCCCGGCTATGCCCAGGTGTAAAATACGCTTAAATATGATATTTTAATTTGTCCAGATTTCTATATACACATAATTATAGATTCCTGATTTAAAAAGTTAAAAATAGTATTTTCGTGCCATCAGCTAGAATCGAAACAGAAACCGTAGCATTCAAAGCTAGTGCCTGGGTAAACGTGTGTAACGCTACATAAAATTCAGAAATCTGTCAAACTCAAGAATCTGCACGGCATCTCAAAATGACATACATTTAACGAGGTGATCACGTGCTCGTTCTATCAGTCATAATCGTTAGTTGTCTTGAATAATTCCCAAATGTATAACGAGTATCACTCAAAATGAAAATTGAAACGTACAACTTGATTAGAGGACCACATGCAAATAAATTTTAGCTATTCCTTGATCCGTTACGCCATGTTGCAAACGATTATATTATTAGAGTATTTATGGAGAGTGGTGAGTGGTTAGATCATTCATTTAAGAAACAAGATTAGTTTTACCCAACACAGTATTTGTATTATGGGTGTATGCTGAGACAAAACTTAACTAAGATCACTCCCAGAATTATATACTAATGTTCGGTAAGTTTTAAAGAAAATCACTGCCGCGGTTCGGAGTCTAATCAGAAAGAAACACACACGCACACACACACACATTCCCAAACATTTATTTATGTAATTGTGTGTATATATATATATATATATATATATATATATATATATATATATATATATATATATATATATATATATATATATATATATATATATAATAAAATACGTATTATATACGTTTGAAGCCAAAACAACGCATTATTTCAAAATTTACAGACATTCATTTTGTTTGAAATTTATATTTAAACTTCAATATAAATTTCAAACAAAATAAATGTCTGTTTATTTTGTAATAATGCGTGGTTTTGGCATAAACGTATATGATACATATTTTATTTCATTCAAACTCAACCAGCGCTTCATAGGAACAAAAATCTTATGCATACATACATACATACATACATACACACACACACACACACACACACACACCCATATATACATATTATATATATATATATATATATATATATATATTTAGTAAGGTTATTGATAATTTATAATTCAAATTAAAATTAAAAATTAAAAATCTGTTTCATAAGAAGGAACACATCAAAGCCAATAAATTAAAGTAGCTCTAGTATATTTGCCTTTCGAGGTTAGTATATATCTGAATTACACCGAGCACTGTTATTTTCTTGTATTTTAATTAAATTAGTGATTTTACTGTCACATTAAAATACACTCTGCTCTTTAGACTACTGTTATAAGCCCCTTTATATATATATATATATATATATATATATATATATATATATATATATATATACATATATATATATATATATATATATATATATATATATATATATATATATATAAATATATATGAACGAATGATATTTAGGTTACGATAATTTTCATCGATGTAAATGGTTTTTCAGATTTAAGTGGTAAACAAAGCGAGCTAAGCCAAATTTTCACTGTGTTTTTGTCTGGCAGCATAAACAAGATAACCTTCACCCTTTCCTTTGTCCAGATCTAGAAGTTGCTGAAACTGGAGCGGAAAACAAAAAATAGTTTCCGGCGACTTCGTCAAGTTTCCAATCGACAATGACCTAATTTGCACTTCACTTCATAAGTCTGATAAGACTTACTTTTATTTGATTATAACGTGTGACACACTAGATATTTGATCCAAAATAAAAGTAAAAAAAAACACAAACAAAGTCAATAATCATATCGGTCTTATAATAAAATCATAATAACTTAGACATTGCGTGTGCGTTGTCCATAATTAAACAAAAGATAATGGAACACCTCTGGAATAGCGTCTGTGTGTTATTTACGTTTTAATGAAATGAGACTTACACGATTAATTAAGACTAATTACTTTAAACTGAAATCGCAGCAATAAATGCAAAAGCTCTGGAAGCAGCGGGTCTCTATCTGGATTAACACCGTTTGCATGTCTAGCGTTATTCTAATCTCTATTTGTAAAACGGGATACTAACAGCTTCCCAAAATATTTAATAAAATATACGAGCATTTGCTTTTAAAGTAACAACAAAACTGACTTTTTTTTTATTCAACCCTGCTTTGAAAGGGGAAGAATAGCTTGTGAATAATACTGTAAAATACGTCTGTTCCTTGAGGATCAAAGACTGCAATGTTCCTGCTGCGTTTTATATCGTTTTCCTCTATTCTAGGCATAACGTATTTGCGATAGCCGCGAGTATATATACTAGTTTAAATGTTGTGTTCAAAACAAAAGTTGATTCATAATAAATACAAACCTTTTTAACCAGTGTAACGTGATGGACCTTTTTTTTTAATGGAATGTTTTAGCGCAGCAGATTCACACGTTGAGATAATTTTTTTACAATTTCGATCTACCCTTACTTTCGAAAACGATCACAATTGAAGTAATAAGATTATTATGCTTAATTTAATTACATATTTATATAATTATTTCTTTTTACAATAATATATACTAGCGGGACCCATGGAAATTCAAAAAGGGACTCATTAATATTTAATATATTGATGTTGACATTCTGTAGTTGTTCAGTGTAAATGAAGACCCTCTGATAAAAGTATTTATCTAAGCTAGCATGAACGCCAGGCAAGGCCCGATCTTAAAGTACGCTTTAATATTATATTTTAATTATTGCAGAGTTCGTATATATTATTATAGGGTTAATGTCCTATAGATTTTTTATATATTATAAAGTTGTGATTAATATATATATATATATATATATATATATATATATATACCCATATGACCTGGGTGCATTAGCTTGAATCGAAACCAAAATAAAAACTTATGACAATATATATATATATATATATATATATATATATATATATACATATAAATATATATATATATAACTTGACTTTATTTAGCCATGATCGAAACTGAAACCAAAACTTATGAAGAATTCTTGATAAAATAATTTATTCAAAATATAGATTACTGGAGTGCCATCAGTTAAAATCGAAACCGAAATCAAAACTCATGAAAAATCCTAGATAAAATTATTTATTAAAAAACGTACATAATTTAAATGACATCCGCTATAATCGAAACCGAAATAAAAACCAAAACTTATGAATAATTCTTGCTGAAATTATGTATTTCAAGAAATGGAAGCACATGAATATTAAAGGAACTGGATGTAAGTGGGGCGCACAGAATAACACACATCCTATCGTATTAATACATAAATAATAATTTCAAATAAAGCAATTGTATAGCAAACGGGATGTTTCATAAAAATGCATCATTTACTATTGGAATATGTAACTGCCTTCACTTATTTTGTCGTTTAGTCCTCCACTGCTTTGACGATATTTATGGCAAAGAAGAAACATTATTGTTTCCTGTATCGAAATCTTAAAACCTGAAATAATTATTGTTTTTAATTTTCACTGTTTTATGTTTTTATATCAAGTGGCATAATGACTTGTTTTGAGTTATCTCTATAATAAGCAGAAATATGTGTAAAAAATACAATTGCGAATTACTTAGGACGATTCATCTAGTCATAGCTGACGGAACAAGGGCATGCTACCCCTATGATGTAAATAAAGGATTCCGTCCAAAATTCCCGGTCCTTGATTTGATCTTAAACTATATCCGATGATGCAAGCTCCAGCTTGCAGTCTTTGGGGAGTATGGAGTCTTTTAATTGCCATTGCTTCCAGATCCCCTCTTACCCGGAGTGGTAGTACCTGTTAAGGTCCCAGTTATGGGATCCTGAATATGACCTTAAACGATATCCAGTGGTGAGGCCCCAGCTTGCGGGCTTTGGGGAGTGTGAAGCCACCCTTTAATTGACATTGCTCCAAGGTTCACTTTGAACCGGAATGGTAGTACGTGTTAGGGTCCCAACTATCGGTTAAATAGAAACTGACTTGAAAACAACAAATATATTTTATTAAAAAAACTTTGTTCAAAATCTTTGGATTCGGCATTAAATAACCTGAAATGGGTTGATAAGCCGTAAAACAAAAACAACCAACCCAATTATGGTTAAAATAGAAACCAACTTGAACCCCCCCCCCAAAAAAAAAACACATATATTCTATTAAAGCAATTTTCGTCAAAGTCACTAGATTCGGTATTAAATAATATGAAAGGGTTGATATGCCGTAAAACAACCAACCAACAAACAAACCAACCGAAATACCGTCCGAAAATTCAAATCACATCTCACAGAATTCATTAAACTGCAATTCTCATCTCGAATATGATTTTCACAACGTTTTAGTCGATGAAACTGCCAACCTTCTTCAGGAATATCTTGTCGAACTAGGGAATGTTTCTGTCGAACACGGGACTTTGGACGGAATTATTTCCCTCTAGTTATTGCTGACGGAATAGCACCATACTATCCCCGTGAAGTGAATAAAGGATTCCGTTCGAAAGTCCGTCCGACTTCCCGTGTTCGACAAAAACATGTCAGTTTGGTTGCTTGGTTGTTTTTGTTTTAGGCATATCAAGCCTTTTCAGGGAGAACGTCAACCACCACAATTTACACATTATTAACTTTAGGGGGTGAGGTGATTTCAATACCGTTTGCACATGGTTCCTTTATGACGAGAGCGAAGAAACTATTATATTACATTACGGAAACCTATTTTAGAGAGGAGAAGGCCTATGTTTTTTTTCCAATTTTTGGCTCTACAAGGAAGTTTTAAGTGTTCTTTTTTGGCAGATAATTTTAACATAACATAATAACATACAACTCTTACATTCCCTTATAATTATCAAAACAGGGGCATTTATATTTGAAATAGACAAGTCATTTTCAAGATATAAATACTTGCATTCTACACGGATCCTCTTGTGGCGGCTAGGGATGTCTATTTCGACAGCCGCTCTTTACATGGTAGAATGGGGGTCTATTCAGTTCTAAACACGGGGAAGTTGTGAGTGGCTAGCAAAAACAACTGTATTTTATTTTTTACGCGATGGGTATGCTTCAACAGGGCAACGCAGGTTAGTGAGTACTGCTAGTTGTTAATACGCTATATACGTTTGTGCCGTTTAATATATATATATATATATATATATATATATATATATATATATATATATATATATATATATATATATATATATACTTTTACCTGAATACGATGTCCAGCATGTTAAAAATATAACTTTTATTGTAATAATCTAATGGGTAAACATCTGAGGAAGTTAGTGGGGACATGATATATTTATGGCAACATAAATCGAAATATTGCCAACTCATCAATGAAACAGCTGTAATT
>NC_136494.1:11747530-11762530 GCF_053919585.1 Euprymna scolopes
GGTGAACGCGTTCAGTGGGCAATCGATGCACACCTTACGACTTATCTCTTTTTCGCTATGCTTTGTTGAGACAAAAAAATAATGATAGACCAATACAGTGTTTTTCATCAGTAATTGGATTCACACCTGATCACAGAAAAGTCGGAATATAAAGATAAAAGATAAAAGATGAACTTTTAAAATTATTTTACATCATTTAGTAAACCACAGTAAACGTTTTTTTTTTTTATTATAAATTGAAAGTAAAGAGTGACTTCTGGGAATAAAAAAAAAGATCTGGTGTTCTTCGATTTCAATAATACACATACACGCGCATATACATATATATATATATATATATATATATATTTATATATATATATATATATATATATATATATATATATATATACGAAGTGACTTCAATAAGTTCCCAGATTTTTTCGTATGGGCTCTTTTATTGATAGTCTACGCTTGAAATTCGAGTGCCTTTCAAAGTAATCTCCCCCGGCTGCAATTCACTTGCACTATTCCAACCACTTTCGGAAGACTCCATGGAAGCTTAAATTATAAAACACCCTCGTCAAAGTCTCTATCCCGTTTTCAATGACCTAATAGCGACATCCGCTTAGGTTTCCCTCGTGCTTTAAAAGCAAGCAAAAGTCGCATTTAGAAACATCTGGATTAAAGCGAGTTCGTAGATAAGCCTTTCTCGCTACTTATTCGAAAAGTATCAATGATCGATAATTGAATTCATTTCATGAAAGATAAATAGGGGACTTTGACCTTACTTAACACCTTACACAACCTTACATCACAAGTGCATTTAGGAAGTCTTTTACTGCGCAAGCCGAAAATCAAGGAAGTAAAAAACAACAGTAGGTTTTTGATATGGCAGGTTGACGTTCGAAATAAATGTATCTGTTTAAAGCACAACTGCACCGTGATACTGGGCTTTTTCATGTTGAACTTAAATTCAAGGCATTCCTACCACACACGCAGCAAGGAGAGGCATACATAGTAAACAGCATGTTTTCCATAAGGCAGTAGCGCGTTCGAAATGAATGTTTCGGTTTAGAGCGCAAGTGAATCATGTTACTTGACTTTTGCGTTTCGAAATTTAATTCAAGACATCTAATATATAAAATGCAAAATGTGTGTATATGTGTGTATGTATGTATGTGTGTTTGTATGTCTCGCAAAAACCATCTACAGACGCGTCGGAACGAGTCAAAATCGAAATTTTTTAATGGCCTGTCTTTTGGACAACAAATACCTAAAAATTGGCCCCAAACAGTCAATTATTTACCCTCAACTAGGTCTTTTTTTCTGCAAGGAGGGGTTGGTTTTCCGTCGACATTTTCGTAAAGTCAGTGTCTCCGTTAGATTGACATCTCTTTATTCGAAAGCCCGTGACTTCCGGTTTTGCGATGCACGCATCAGGTAAGACGTTAGTTTTGATTTCATTTTCTTTTCCTACTTCGCATAACGGGTTCGAGCCTGTCTGCCTACTACCACCCATTTTTTTACACCTTTCACTACCCGGGTTGGCTACTGTTGTTTTGATACCCCCCACGTCTCCACACCCAGGGCCCCAGCTACTACCACTTTTTAACCTCTTTCTGTATACGGGCAGCCCACTGTTCTTTTGATACCCCTCTTCCTACACCACCTCTCCACACCGGGTAACGTCGAGTATCCACGTGAGTTATATATATATATAAAATAATTTCATAAAATAACTTAGGTTATCTAGATTTCAAAGTAAACTACTATTTATTCTGGACTAAAGCACGGCGGAAAGGCATGTGAAGCTTCATTTAAGCGCATTGCGCTGGGTGCTCAGCTCGAAGAGAAAAATTACCGAGTTGATTTAAAAATACGTAATTTCTCCAAGTTAAAAGGCAATAAAAATATGGGTGTGTGAAACATTAATTGATCATAATTCAATCACTGGCAATGTCGGGTCATCTGGCAATGTGTATGTGTGTATGCATATAGATGTAGCTATATGCATGTATATGTATAAATGTACGGACACGGTGCAAATCAAAATATGTTTATGAAAGTTTCGTCTAAATTTTAAGACTTTGATAGCGTCGAAAAAATGAAATAGCAGCACGTCGTTTGTGTAATAGATGTATCTGTTTTATTTTCGAACGAAAATTATAGTCGCTGCAATTAAAAGTGTACATAGCGTTTACACATGAAGCGAATGTTTTTTTAATGGACGTCAAACCATTAGAATAAAAAAAATATATATATGTTGTTTTTGAATATAGTCGTTAGAATTTAAAAAAAAATGCTGAATGTGTGCATGAGCATGTGTTTATGTGTGTACGTCTGTGTGTATCCGTGTATTCGACACTGTCTACTTAATTCAATTATTCAAATAATCAGCAACTCAATCATCAATGCCGCATCGCTCTCAACACCATCAAAACCATGCATCTATGTGACGTGTCTGACGCATCGTAAGGGCATGACTTAAAATAACGGTGTTAAAACAGTCGGGCTTCGTCTTATCTCGCATCAACAATGGCTTACATTCAATTTAATTAAATATATGTATTTTTCTTTTATCATTGTTTTCGTTGTGCTTTAATCATAGTTGATTATTATTAAAGCCTAAAGTAAGTAACATTTTATCTATTAAGAAAAGTTTACATTTGTAGCGATCCGAAATAACACCATATTCAGACAGATACACACACACACCTATAAACATTACGTGTATGTATATATATATATATATATATATATATACATATATATATATATATATATATATAAATATAAACATTACGAGTATATATATAGTGAGATAGTAATACAAATTAATTAAGCTACACACAATATTACGCGTTTCATCCTCGGGAGACTTTATCAGGCTTATACGAACACGGTATTGAATTTTCCAGTTAGCCAATCAGCTTCTTAGTTGTAACCACACCGATCCTAATCAGCGCAATCGACGAGCGCTTACTTTCTTAGAAGAAAGCTACACTTTACTCTTGGTTCACCCTTCTCCCTTTGAGTGTTTTTTGGTAGTGGTAGATGTCATTTGTGTGTAATAAGCTCACCTACTTAAACCATAAAAGCCTGACAAATTCTCACGAGGATGAAACACGGAATATTCTGTGTAGCTTAATTGCCATACATATTTTCATGACATACCTAGCTCTAACTATGCATTGTGCACTGTTGACATAAATACTGAAAATGTACGCATGAAATCATATACTCATATGATAATTTATGTAATTAAATGAAGTAGTTATATACATGTATATATATGTATACACACACATATATATGCATGTATACACCCACACACCCACATATATATATTATATATATATATATATATATATATATATATATATATATATATATTAAGTGGTTCATTAGGAACTAACGAGAACAAAAGCTGATTATTGCAAAGACAGGGGATGCCTATTGATTTTAGTCTTGAAAATACTAAGGCTGTAATTTAAAGGAAAAACAGTGAGCAGAAAGAGATTATCACATTCTTGCAGCCCTTCGAAAGAAGTTACTGGAATAGGAATTTGCATTAAAAGAGCGAATTGACGGAGACCTCTAAAGACACATTATACGAGCTTGAACAAAAGAAGCAGATTATAGATCAGACAGTTCCGATGAAAACGTGTCAGAACACTATTTTATCTCGTTGTCAGAAAACATCCTCCTTTGACAAGCTTCTTGGACTGACCTTCATTATTGATCTGAAATAGAAGGCCTACGATATATCCGTTGTCAACATTACTGGAAATATGGTTGGATCATTCTACCATTGCAGACTATATTTCACTCCCGACAGTTTCCTCTTACTGTATAATAGTCGAATACTTCATAGGCTGCAGCACTGTTTCCAGATCATGAGAGAAGCTCCAAGTATCACCCCTTCTCTCTTTGAAAGAATACGAAACCGCCTTCGCAATCTGGTGAGAGAGGATTTTTTCGCATACTATTCATCTTAATCACAAAAATGTTGGGAGTCAAGCGTGGTTTAGGGTAACTTTTTTGGTAAGTGTTTAATGTATGGTATTTCTATTTAAAACGTTTGGAATAAATCTTCGACAACCTACAAGAATCGTCAACTATTTCACAAACTCAGTATCTGTGCTTAAATACCGACGAATATTTCATGACTAGAGCTTCTTGACCAAAACTGCCACTCTGTTGGACAAAACACTATGGGGCTTACTCCTTGCTTACTATACCATATTCGTCTTCAAGCCTTGTTGAACAATTATTTTAATCAAACCATCCTTAAGTTCTACAATTACTAATCATATCAGAGTTCTCTCAGTGTCTAACTAATACTTATTAACGTATCTCCGTGATTTTATGAGTGCTGAGCCTTAGAAAAACACACACACTGTTTAGGGATTATTTTAACCCTGGTTTCACCCAATAAAATATGCCCAAATTAGCTTACATTTGTATTTATAGTATCCTGCAGGCAAGCTTCACGGAACTAATATATATATATATATATATATATATATATATATATATATATATATATATATATATATATATATA
Source organism: Euprymna scolopes (assembly GCF_053919585.1). Taxonomy (NCBI): domain Eukaryota; kingdom Metazoa; phylum Mollusca; class Cephalopoda; order Sepiida; family Sepiolidae; genus Euprymna; species Euprymna scolopes. The sequence continues at coordinate 11,752,079 of NC_136494.1, forward strand.
TATACTCCTATGAATTCGTTTTTCTTTTGTGTGTATTCATATTCATATTAAAACCCCTTTTTTCCATTAGTATTTATTTGCTTTCCCACCAAAGCTAAATGTGACACAAGGTCGTTTTAAAACGGGGTTAAACAAGCTCCCCGAAAAAAAGGGGAAAAGAGGACTCTGCTTGTGTCCAAAAATTGTAATTGTCCCAGTATAGAGGGTGTCCCCTCTATTGACTGGGACAAATATCGTTAAGTGCAGCATCTGCATAACAGGGTATTTATTTGCTCCCCCACGGAGCAAATTAAGGACAAGACCGATTTTTTATGGGAGGAGTGAAGGGGAAATGGGGACCAGCTCCCCGGGGCGTAGAGGAATTGGATAGTTACAATTGGTACGAAGGGTTGCCCCTACGTTGACCAAAGTCTTATATGTGAGGTTGTCCCCACATATGGTCTTTGCTTGCAGTATCCGCCGGAACAGATACTGAATTTTGATCCCGGCGCGAAGGCACAGAAGACTAGACACACCTCTTTTCTATTCATTTAATGTATTTATTTGCTTCCCCACCAAAGCAAATTAGGCACAAGGCAGTTTTTAATGTTGGGTAAAAAACAGTTCACCTAAAAGTAGGAAAAAAGGGGCACTCTGGTTACCAAAAATAATAATTGTCCCAGTAGAGAGCGGTTTCCCCTCCATTGACTGGTATAAATTATCTTAAGTGCAAAATCTGCAGAATAGATACTACACTTGGATCTCAACCCGAAGGTTAAGAACAATAGGGTATTTATTTGCACCCCCCCACCGAACAAATTCTGCACAAGGCCGATGTTTAATGTGAAGGGGAAATGGGGACGCGCTATCCGGGGAGTAGGGGAGCAGGATAGTGAAAATTGATATGAATGGTTGCCCCTACATTAACCAAGGTCTTATATGTGGGATTGCCCCCACATATGGTCTTTCATTGCAGTATCTGCCGGAACAGATACTACACTTTTATCCCGGCCCGAAGGCCAAGAACAACAGAAAAAGGCGAGCCTCGGTATTTATTTGCTCCACGACCGAGCAAATTAGGCACAAGGCCGATTTCTAATTTGAGGATTGAAGGGGAAATTGGGACCAGCTCCCCGGCGAGTAAGGGACCAACTCCCCGAGGAGTAGGGAAGCTGGATATGACAATCGATATGAAGGGTTGCCCCTACATTGACCAACGTCTTAGATGCGGGGTTGCCCCCACATATGGTCTTTGCTTGCAGTATTTGCCGGAACAGATACTACACTTTGAGACATTCAATTTTTATTCACAGGAAAATATACAGTTGAGAAAATGGTAAAAAAAAACTTAGGCACAAGGCCAACTAAAAAAGAAGGGGGGGTCACGTTGGTTGATCCATCTCGTCTCTATTGGAAATTTAAAATGATTTTTCTCTCGGCCAGCATCTTTAATCATAGTAACCTTTTTAAATTTGTATTTATGTCTGTGTGGTGGGAGGGGGGTATTCCTACTTAAACCCAATTTTATTTTTTTTTAAATATAAAAAAACACAAAAATGTTAACAATATTAATAAAAATTACTTTTGTGTCGGGGACATGGGGAAAAACGGTTAGTAAGCCCCTCCCAACCCTATCTGAAATGCTAAATTAGCCGTTTCACTCCGGCTTGTAAAGGAATCAGAGTTTCGCGGGCAACCTTTAAATGGAGGGGGTACGGGTTGTGTCCTAAATAGGGGAGGGGGGAGGAAATAAAAATTTGACGGTAAGAGCGGGGGGTGTTCGTGTTTTGTTTGACATTTTCCAAGCTGGGTTGAATTTCGAGAGGAGGGGGATGGGGCAAAAGAAAAATTATTGTTTTTAGAGGCTGGGGCTCTTGGAGGCTTTATAATAATGAAGACAAGATTTATTAGGCTGGCCGAGAGGCTGAAGGAAGTAGAATTGGAAAGGGGCGGGGATCCGACCGAAACCCTATAACCGAGCGCTCCACACCTAGACGGGGAACACATATTCAAATTTGGCCCCTCTTCGTACACACAGATTTTCTAACTGTATCCATCTTCTGTCGCATCTTATCTTTACCCATAGTTGGTGTTTAAAGAAAGCGATCAGATTCTGATCAGAAAAAGGCAGCATCCCCCGGCCAACTTGGAGTCTCGACGTCCAAATCACCATTCTCGCCACGGCAAGGATTGCGATGCAGAACATTTGTCTCCCTCGGTCCCACGGCGGCCTCAAGTTGTGCACTACGTTGGATACAGTAATTGGGCGATTATGCTCCGGGCCGTTGCAAGCCGTCACCTCGCCAACATACGACCATTACTGGCGGAGTTTGCGGCAACCGAAAAATGCGTGATCAGTTGTTTCTGTGGCCGTCGTCCTGCGACAGGGACAGGCCGGTTACTCCAAGAAACCCGTACTGCATTGTATATTGTTGAGGGGAAGCGCGTTTCGGGCCAATCGCCAGGTCAGGAAGAACTCTGAATTGTTCAGATGACTCGAACCGGGTGCCCAGCTCCACGCGGAGCGGATCTCACTCTGCTGCCTACCCAAACGCGAGTCGTCAGCGGCCGCCCTCACTAGATCCATGTGGAGTTCCCTGATCGCTGAACCCTGGTAGTCGTTTTAGCGCGGCTCGGCACTCTTTCGGGAAGGCTGAATCTCCCCCGGCCTGCGACGACTCTCGATAGCGAGGTCGAGAATGAGGTCGGGAAAGGCGGCAGTGATCGCGGGGTGCCCCGGTTGATCGTCTTGAATGTAGTGGCTAAGGAAGGCCAGCTACTCGGCGTCTCGATGACACCTCAAGTCCGGCATTCCAAAACCTCCCTCACACGGTTGAATACAGACCTGTCTTATCACTCAGTGTCTTCCTCTGTCTCAAAGGAGCGAGAACAAGAGTTCGACAAGAGTTGTTAGGTGTTGTGCAGGCAGAGGAAGTATGGTGTCGATAAAAGATAAGAGGGAAGATGTATGTGGCGCACACCTCACCTCTACCCTTTAAGGAAAGTTTCCTAGGAAGCCACGCGTTGATCACAGCTGCCACCACCTTTGACCGTACTTCTGACCAATTCTTATCAAGCTGGAGACCCGGTCCGAACCACACGCCGAGGATCCGAACCGAGCCACCTGTCCAGCTGAAGGGCGCCGGGAGGTTTGCGTTGTCACTCCAGGCGCCCAACCGCAGTTCGACAACTTCCCGCGGTATCTCGGCCCCCGTGATGCTTTCGGACTGTGCAAGCACATCCGACACGATCTCGAGTCTCTGAAGCCTGACACAAAGACCGTGGCATCATCGGCGAACGCGGTTACCTTGGCAGCTGAGCCTCCAGGCAGAGCCATTCCGTGCAGGGACGAATTTACCTTCCTACGTCTCAGCTTGCAAAGCAGAGGCTCCAATGCCAGAACGTTTAGCATAGGCGACAGCGGACAACCCTGACGAACCGACTGAGAGATAACAAAGGGTTTCGAGCGCTTTCCGTTGACTTGCACAACATCCGTGGACTATCGATACATCAGGGAGATCCACTTGCAGAAGTCCGGTTTAAAAGCGGCGTCCTCCAAGACAGATGCCAGGAAACGATGGTCGACCCTATCGAACGTTTTGAACTGATCTAAGTTGATCAACGCGGCTTCCGTGTCTTCATCTATTCCCCCCTCTAGTATCATGCGGATCAGGTGCAAGTTGTTCTGAATCGATCTCCCCTTTACAGCATAATTCTGTTCCGGTTCAACCAAATCTTCGATAACAACCTGCAGCCGATTCGATAGGACCGTGGCCAAAATCTTCAACTCTGTGTTAAGCAGAGTTATGGGCCTGTAGTCGTCTAACTCTTCCCCGCCATGCCCGTCACCTTTCCTCAGCAATGTGATCACTCCCTTGGTTACCTGCCCTGAGATGGATCCCTGAGCAAACCAATGGTTGAACACATCCGTCAGAAGAGGCAGAAACATGGGCGACAGCCTCAAATACAGTTCGTATGGCAGACCATCGAGTCCCGGCGATCTGTCACAGCTGGCCTGTTTCAGCGCAGTAAATACCTCCCGCTACGTCACCCGGCCCTCGCAACATGCCGCTCTAGTCACGTCAATACGGGGAGAGTCGTTCAAATAGTCGATAAACCAAGGACCGGAAGATCGGCCTGCTGCGTAAAATGCTCCTCGAAATATTCTCGAACCCTCTCGCAGACCTCCCGAGTCGATTCAAGGGTGCTTCGATCCGGATGTCTTGCAATGTATTTGTCCGAGCCACGCCTAGAAATCTCACGAAGTGTGACAGCGTCAAAGTTGACTACTTTGCTGCCTATCTTTCTAAGCCTAGCTCTGACTACATGACCATCGTAGCGCTCGCTAGTCTCGCACAGAAGGTCCTGCCAAGCTAGTTCCTGACTAAGCCTATCATCCTCCCCGGTAGCCCGGACTAGTTTCTGCTGTAGCTGCTTCTTTGTCTTGACATTATTTAGTGCGTGGCGCTGGGATACTTGAGAAGAAGCTTCTAATGTTGACTTTTAGACCTTACCACCACTTACTCCCGGTAACCGTCCCTACTAGTGCCTTTTTAATTAATTCTCTTAACTGGTCTCGGAAGTCTTGTATCTCCAGAAGAGAGGTGTTTAACTTCCAGTACCCCGCTAACTTAAGCCTTATTCCTAGCTTCAGCCGGGCCAGAACTAGGTTATGGTCTGACTGACCTAACCAACTGAATGTGGGGCAAGATAGGAAATCTATTTCACCTCTTCTAACTAGTATCCTGTACAAACAGGTATTCGGATAGGAGGGAACGCTAATGGTCTACATCCACATCTCCTGCCCTGGATTCTCGACCCGACACCTGCCGAACAGATCGCATCTACCAATCAGGTCAGCCACACTGGGCTCGCATCTCTCCGACCCTCTAGCTTCGCCTCCTACCTTATCTTACCCTGGGTCTTAGATGGCGTTCTAATCTCCCATTAGCACTACCCGCTTCTGACAATCTACAAACGCGTCAAGCTGACCGAAGAATGAGACCCTCTCGCGAGTGGTGCTGTGTGCATGAACCGCAACCACCTAAAACACAGAATCTTTTGCGGCAACATCGGCCACGACCAGGCTGCCCACCGTATCTCTATGAACAAGGACAGAGTTCGTTTCACTAACAAGGAGACTCCCTTCCTCTGCAGGCTGCCATATAATGAGAAAACTTCGAAATCCCAATTCAACACAACAGAAGAAACGAAATGCGTCTCTTGGATCGCAGCAACATCCACTCCCAATGACAAGAGCTCGTGCCGGAGGCGAGCCGCCCGGCCCGGTGATCTCAAGCCTCTAGCATTCAAACTGGCCAAATTTAAAGACATGGTACCTACATTAGGGTGTGTCGCACTTGGCTCCAAAATCGGTCGGCGTGAGGATGCCGACATTGTACGTGATGCTCAATGAGGTAAGATTCTTCAGGTCCTGGCCTTCTCTAACAATGCCTCCAAAGTCTAGGGGAATGGTCAATTTTAGGGGCATGTAGAGAGGCGGATGGACCCACACTGGGGCCCTTTCCTTGCATTTTTTTGACAGTTAGTCAAGGGAGGAGTCGCTGTTTTTAAAAGGTTCCATTCCCGGAGAGGCCCCTTTAGCTGCCTCCAGAAGTGACCACAAGTTGCTCTTGCAAACCTCTGGAGTTCTGACGAAAGTTATCAGAAGCGGGACATCTGGGAAATTAGAGGGGTTAACATATTGTCCCTCTATCACTTAGCAATCCAGCAATGCCTTAAAAGCCTTCCTCTGACGATGTGACAGGGATGTTGCCACCGTCAGAGGGTCAATTTTACAAAGTTCTTGTCTTTTAGTTGGTCCGCGAGAGGCAGATTGACTCCCCTCTCCTGTGCCAGCAGTGCGGTCTCCGTCCCTCTATTATGAAGGACATTGTCCCCTCCTCGCACCTCAGTGGCGCTGGTATTTGGTTGAAGCCAGCTTTGTCGAGCCGCATCTGGAGTCTGTAGTCCCCAGTCTGGATGCCCCTCTTCTTGCTTGTTGAGGTAACAAACACCACGCCCCCGAACTGGCTAAACACCGCTCCTAGTTGGTTTGCTCCCAGGAGACAGGGGGCGTTCAGTATGGCGACATTGGTGACCGTTTGACTAAGGGATTCTGATTGGAGTTTGATGTTTTCCACCGCAGATTAATCTTATTAGCTGTCTCTTCTCTTTCGTTTGGGAGTAGGACGCCCCAAATTGCGTAGCTCCTCCTGCATATGTATTTGGCTGGGATCTTCAGATCCAGGAGGAGGTCCAATATGTTGTCCTTATCTACACATGTGAGGCCTCTTTTATTTGTGTCCGAGGTGATGAAAGACACTATCCTCTTGTTAAGGTCGTCTGCAGTGCCTGGAAGGGGCTTTACGACGCCCCCTTCCGTGAGACCCTTGTAAGTGGACTCGAAGAGGTCCCGGTATTCCCGAGGGGGCATTTGGGTTTGTCGACCCCATTCAGTGTCTTCCTTAATGGCAATGCGGGTGACACTGTCGTCTGGCTTGGGTGTTGCTGTTGCTGCTTCTGCTGACCTGGGGTTTGTGGTTTGCCTAGTGGGATGAGAGCCGGCCAATCAGTGTAAGGTGTTTCTAATCTGCCTGTCCCTTCCTCCTGGGTCTCTTTTTTCTTCTTCCTGTGAGAGGGTTGTTGACTATTGTGTGCCACCTGCTGTGGTCCAACACTGACGGGGGTTGTCTCTGCTGCAGTTTTTGTTACCCGGATGTTGCTGGGTTTCAAACTTGGTTTCTCCCTTTCTGGAGGGGTGGCTACTTGGGGCTTAGTCTCTTGGGGAGTCTTGAAGCGGGCTGGATCTTTGGTCACCACGCCGAGGATCTTTAAGGGCGCTACCGCTTCGTTGATTAGCGCTTTAGTCCTTCTAGCTACTCCATCCTCATCATTTTCCCCTTTTTCCGTGAGGGGGGCTGTCCTCTTGGGGAGCTGGAGTGCTATATTTGTGTGATGGTGCTGTAGGCTGAGGAGCCGGAGATGCCACTGTCTGTGGCCTGCCCGTGACGTCCATTGTCTCCTCGTCCCTTGATTTCTCCTCCCCTTTTGCTGGGTGGTCGCCCTCGTAGGGAGCAGGAGTGGAGGGTTGTATTCGGCCGACGAGAATTGAGGTGTAGGGCGTGCCACCAGCTGTGGTCCATCTGAAACGTTCTTCGTTCCCTCGTCCGCCGTTGCCTTTTCTGCCTTAGCCGGGGAGTGGCCCTCTTGGGGATTAGGGTCCAGACTTGGTTTTTCACCAGTTGGTGGCTTCTCCAGGGTCGCCGCGGGCAGCGGCCCTACCCTCTCGTCTTCTTCTGAGTAGCTGGGAGTTGCTCCCTCCATTAGGGAGCTTTCTAGGGGAGCAATGCGGTGCACTGTGGTGGTATTTCCCTTCTGCCCAGCATCGTGGAGTAGTTTCACTGCCCACTGACGTGGACCAAAGTGTAGCGGGAAGAATAGAAAAAATAGGGGAAATTGGGGGGGTTGGAGATGATGGAGCGGGATATGAAGAGATCAGACGTTTGACCGGGTATTTGGAGATGTATGTTGAGCCAAAAAAAAACAAAAAAACTGGTCATTTTTTTTTTAATTTGACCCCTATTTTGACCCCTATATATTTATTTGGGCTCAAATTAAGTTGTTAGATCCATATCTAATGTACCTATATTTCAAGCGTTTAGACCCCAAATTTTCGGAGGAGTTTGGTAGAGTTCTTAGAGGTAAAATCGTTGAACTTTGACCATTTACTCGCCAAATTTCAGGCCAATAACCGATCACATCGATTTTCCCAAATCTCAGTACCCTGTATATCAAATTTCGGGTCTGGAGACTTAAAATTGACAGAGTTATTGCGTAGGGAAATGTACACAGACAGACACACATACACTCCCACAGACAGACATTTTCACTTTCATATACTAGCATGGGTGCCCGGCATTGCCCGGGTATTTGGAGATGTATGTTGATAAAAAAATGAAGTCATTTTTTTAAACTTTGACCCCTATTATGACCCCTTAACATTGATTGTTTAGAGCTCAAATTAAGTTATTAAGTTAGATCCATGTCCAATGAACCTATATCTAAAATTTCAAGTGTTTAGACCGAAAATTGTTGGAGGAGTGTGGTAGAGTTCTCAAAGGTAAAATTATTGAACTTTGACCCTTTCATCGCCAAATTTCTGGCCGATAACGGATCATATCGATTTTCCCAAATCTCAGTACCCTGTATATCAAATTTCGAGTCTGTAGATTTAAAATTGACAGAGTTATTGCGTTATTGTACACGCACAGACACACAGATACACAGATACACCGGCAGACACTTTCACTTATATATATATATATATATATATATATATATATATATATATATATATATATATATATATGTGTGTGTGTGTGTGTGTGTGTTTATATAAGAAAATACTAAGTTTGGATCCCTTTCTGAAAAATAAGTAATATACCAGATAATATTATATTAACCAGAACATTTTCTTAAAAATGAATTCGAATACATTAGAAATCAAGTCATAATCTAACCTAAGAAAGAGAAAACAACTGGGTGGGGGGGACCAAAACTCAAAAGGAGGCCTTTGGCGACATGCACACTCTAGCAAAGTAAGACTTAGGAAAAATAACCATCACAAACCTACTCTAGCCTAAACGGTCTGATATAGTGTCAAAATCTCCGCCCAAGTTTCGTTCACACAAACACGCACGCACACACACACAACACATACACAATCATACCACACACAAACATACACACATATATATTATATATATTATATGTATATGTTCATATTTCAAAATTCACCGTTATCTATTTACATATCCAATCTAAATATAGCCAAAATAAATTACCAATTGCTTCCATAGCGAGTCATCAATTATTTATGAGGCATACGATCTATTTCTAAACGATTCTTGTTATATTACATTGTTTTTCTAACCCACTACTTTTTCTCAATTTTTATTCTATAATCCCCATTTCTGAGCCAATTATGTTACAGATTTCGAATTTGTAAAGAAGTTACTTTTTACCGACCTGCATCTTTTCGGTCTTCTAACACCACTTCTATGCGTGGTTAGGTGCGCTTTTAAAAATATTTTTAAACATTTCGTTCCTTTTTTATATCAAATTTGTATTCCCTAATTCCTCGCACCATCTATACAATCATGACAGAAAATAGAAACATAGATACAATTCATTTAAATAAACATAAAATTTCTAGAACAAAATAACATAAACGAGAACAAATTTAATAACTAATATTTGGTACATTCCCTGTTTATCCATGCTTCGTCTATGCATAAATTCTGATAGGTCTGATACTCCTTTCATTCGTAACATGCTTCAATGTTGTTAGATATTATTAAATGTGGCACTGTAAGTTATTTCAGCGGCATTCTGTTTTGTAAATATACATAAACAAACATTTACCTTAGCGAAACTATATGTTAGCGTTTCTTCTTTTCGGTCATATCTGTGGACATTATTTTGCCTTTAAATAATGATTGAGTGATTTTGTAGTGAATATGACAAATTAAGTTTTCACGAGGGTCGTTCCACAAGAAATGCCTTGTATGTTACAACAAAGAAAGCTAAAGTACTAAAAAAAACGGAAGTGATCTCATTAAAATTGTGACATATTTTTATTTTCCGACATATACACCTTGAATTTCAACGCAATTTTGACAGCGGCACATGGATAATCTTGGTGTCTTGTCAGAAATGTCAGCAAATGCCGAGGTTATCGATGTTATAACTGTTGTGATTACGGCGCTGTTGTCGGGAGTATGCTGTTCACATAATGACTCATACAGAGGTTTGAACAAGTGGAAATCTTAAAGTGTCAGATATGGACTGCGCAGAGGTTAAGACGGCACTATTCAAGTATTGTGAGGCCTGGCGTTGTTTTGTTGCAAATGTCATGTTCCTCTATACTTGAACCTTACATGAGTAACCGGCAACCATCGCTTATCAGCGTGTCAACGAAATATCAAGGGTTTAGATTAAACCCTGATTTCAAACAATAAAATATGCCTAAATTTTCTTACATTTGTATATGAAGTGTCCTGCAGCAAGTTCAGCTTCATTGATTCGGTTGTCTCCCCTGTGGCCTTGCCAGGCCACTAATATATATAATACGGGTTAATCTGCTTAGTTACACATGTTCCGGCTACTGAATCGTATCATCGATCTAGTAGCTTCATCAGACTCTACAGAAATAATTATTATGATTGCGAAAAACGATATTAGAAGAAGCACACAAAAAGGGGGGAACAGAATTTCAATTATAATTCGACAACCATTAAGTTTTAAGATTTTCCCCCTTTTTGTGCTTTTTTCTAATATCGTTTTTCCTAATCATAATAATCATTTCTGAAAGGTCTGATGAAGTCACTCGCTCGTTAATACGATTCGGTAGCCGAAATTAAGCAGATAAGACGGTAATATATATATATATATATATATATATATATATAT
>NC_136494.1:11767530-11875030 GCF_053919585.1 Euprymna scolopes
AGTTGTATTAATTAAAATAAAAATGAAATAAAATAAGTCTTCAGACGTACCCCTCCACCGTACTCTATATCGATACTCTATGGGTGACTGGGATAGCTTCCGTACATTTATATCTGATCTACCTCTGCATTCCTTGTTTAAAAAGGATGTATCCTCTATAGTATCAGACCTGACCGAATAGTTTATTATAGGCCTAGACCGATTCATATCATCCAAAAAATTCCAACCAAAAACCTAACAGCCAGCCATGGTTCTCCCCAGAATGTGCTGCTGCCATTGCGCACAGAAATCACTTTTTCCATAGCTACCAACGTAATAGATGTACTGAGACTAAGGCTGCCTTCAGGACTGCCAGCAACCACTGTAAAAGAGTAATGCAAGAGAGCTATATGCTCAGTCCGTCAAAACCAAAGTAGCTGAGCAGCGGCTTGGTTCCCACCAGTTTTGGCAAATATCAAACAGGATCATGAACAAATGCGTGCGTTCTATCACAACCATTATCAATGGACCTGAGATCATCTCATCGGCATCAGACAAGGCCAACCTATTTGCCAAGAACTTTGCAGCTAACTCTACCCTTTGCGACAAAGGTAATCAACTCCCCATATTCCTCCTACAACAGACAACACACTATCCAACATACAAATATCTGTGCACGAGGTCGCCAAACTAATCAAGAACCTTGATTCCAGTAAAGCAACTGGCCATGACGGCATTCCAATTATTGTGTTGAAAAAGCTTCGACCAGAACTTGCCCCCATACTTACAAAACTGTTTAAGCGTAGCCTTAAGGAGAAGTGCTTTCCGACACGCTGGAAAACCTCGACAGTATGCCCTGTATTTAAGAACTCAGGTGATAAGTCATCTCCCTCTCAGTACAGACCAATAAGTCTCTTGTGTGCCATGAGTAAGTTAGTGGAATCCATATAAAATAAAGAAGTAGTCAACCACCTAATCAGAAATAACCTCCTTAGTGACATGCAATATGGTTTCCGTTCAGCTAGATCTCCATCTGATGGGCTAACAGTTATATAGAATTAGTGAATCTCTCGACAAGGGCTTCTTTTCTACGGTAATTGCTCTTGACATATCAAGGGCCTTCGATAAGGTTTGGCATAAGGGCCTACTTCAGAAGATTTCAAGCTACGGTATAACTGGAAATGTTTTCTCAATAATTGAATCATTTGTCTCTGATAGGTTCATAAAAGTAGTGGTTGATGGGCAGCAATCAGAGGCACACAGTATTAATGCTGGGGTCCCCCAGGGGCCCATCCTAGGCCCAACTCTCTTTCCGATCTACATCAATGATCTCCCAAAACACATACTTTGAAATGGAACACGTATATCAAGTCTGTTGACCGGGCCGCTCGGTAAATGATAGGATCCTTCTACCGATCCAGAATATATCTCACTACTGAAGCAATTCTCTATCTCTATTAAAGCCAAGTACGTCCAAAGATGAAGTACTGCTGCCACATCTGGGCAGGAGCTTCAAAAAACTGCTTCTCCAGCCTTGACAAAGCACAAAATAGACTTCGCGGCTTATTGGGGGATGCTCTCTTCTCTTCCTTGCAACCTCTCTCCTACAGAAGACACGTTGCGAGTCTGTCTTTGTTTAACGTTATTTCCATGACATGTGCTCGTCCGAGCTGCAATCTATGCCCCCCTTGCCAATCCTTCATGATAAACACCCGTCTGGTTAAAACCACTGTCTGTAATTTCCCCCATTCTTTATCTGTGCAGAAATCAAAACGTAGATTCCATGAGAAGTGCACGCCTGTGGAATTCTCTTCCGTTTGCCTGTTTCCCATCTAGCTACAACTTGGATGTCTTCAAATCCAACATAAACAAATTCCTGATTAATCGCTTACTTAAATATGCACTTTATCAAATCCCCAATACCAACTATTACTACTATATTATCCCATTGATTACTGTACAGAAAATAACCCTTATCTCCGAGTGGCTTCAATGCCTAGATAAGTGGTAATCGCCATGTAAAATAAATATTTTAAAAAAATTATAGGACGATATATGTATATCAATTCAACACGTCTTACCTCGGGCCTTTTGTACTGTTCATAACTTTATGTGCATATCTATATGTATATTTAAAAGTTTGACATATGACCAGGTAGCCTAAATCTTAAATTTAAAGTTTTCGACTAAAAATTGACGGAGGAATTTTGTAGAGTCAGCAAAGGTCAAGTCTTTCAACTTTTACCTCTTGACAGAAAAAAATTCGTCCAAAAACTGATTTAAAAGCTTGCTGCATGTCTGAATACTCTTTATGTAAAATTGCAAATGGTTAGACCCCAAATTGATTTTAGGCTAAAAACTGATTAAAAAGTCAAGATATATATTTCACAAAATCTCTGGCCTTGGTGGAGGGGATACTAAAACTTTCTACTATGATTTTAAATGATCTGAAATAACAGCAAGGGATTATTTGATTCCAAATATTACTAAGTTGCATTTTTTTCAATAAATAGAAAATAAGAGTTTTAAACTTATATATCAATGCACAAAAACACATTTATAGGAGGATACACACACATACACACACACACACACACACATATATATATATATATATTATATATATTTAAATATATATATATATATTATATATATTTATATATATATATATATATATATATATATATATATATATATATATATATGCGCATTCTTTTGCAGGCGCGTGTCTATATCAATATTCTATAAAATGAAATCATTTCTTTTTAGAATGACAGAATTTAACAAAATGTATTGATGCGCATTAAAACACTGCAATAGTCACTCGAAGCGACGAAAAGTATTGCCAAAAATTGACAAAAGTACCTATCAGTATATCAACTGTCGACATTATGTTGATAGTTTTGTTCTAATTGGAAAATGATTTGATATAGCCAGGCACCCCAAAAAATAATCACTCGAGTAATTGTGGCACGAACGAGTTAACGCAATTTACAAGCGATAACGCATCGTGCACACGTCGGCTGACCACAAAGCCCATGCTGAGTTGGCAGCGAGACCTGATGGACCGATATTATTCACCTTTGCCTAATTAATCATTTATAATGTTATACAGTATATATATATATATATATATATATATATATATATATATATATATATATATATATATATATATATATAAATTTCTTTTGAAGACAATGCAGGGGAAAATACTGTCCGCTTCACCAATTAACACTATACGTTCAAACACATTTGTCATTCACACAATCACAAACACACATTATTATTATTATTAATATATATATATATATATATATATATATATATAGTTTTTGAAGATTTTTAACCTTTAAAACTATATTAAAGAATATTCACTGTTTATATTTTTTATCATTCGTTAGGAAACGTTTTAGTTAGTAAGTCATTTAATCACCTGCAGTCAATGCACGATCGTGTTCTCTCGAATTCACTTTATTTTTAATGTTAATTGAAGGGATCATCAGTTGTTTACATGAACCTCTCTTTCGGGGATTTAAAAACAATATATATATATATATATATATATATATCCGTATATATATATATATCATTATTTTTTATTTTATTATAATTATTATTATTATTATTATTATTATTATTATTATTAGTAGTAGTAGTAGTAGTAGTAGTAGTAGTAATAGAGGCAAAATTCGCAAGGTGAAAGTTTATTTTAAAATGTTGCAAATTCGAAAGTGGAGAAATACAAATATAGAATTATATCGAAGATAGTTATAGCAGTAATCATCTATCAATATCAATAAAATATAATAGTAATCATATAATTCACATTCAATGCACGTACCTTGGCTCAACGTCCAGATTTAAAACAATGCCTATTCATTCAGGGAAGATAACATGGATAACGATACCACAACACTTTCTACATTAATAAAACGTTTGAGGCTAAATATATGAGCCGTTCTATTTAAAAGTCAATACTAAAAAGAATCTAAGCTATTACACTTTGCCACTAAGTCTTGCCTGCTCTATATATCTGAAGCTGTAATCATTATGACTTTTTCTCAAATTATGAACATCATTTATTTTAAAAACGAATTACTTTCAAGCTGCAAACATAGCAAAAAATAAAAATATGGCCAATCTAAAATGACGTGACAATTTTACATTACATTCACTTCACCTACGAGTCATTAAGTTATAATTTTCTACCACTCTATTCTAAAAAACAATCCTTGTTTGTGTGTTTTCTATATATTTTAATACCTTAAACTATAACGTTTCCCTTTTTAATTTTCTTCTCCTTTCACATTTTAATGTTGAATATTATCTATCTCTCTTAAATTTCTTTCTAATTAAAACCATCTCTAATTTTAACATTTACTAGCCCCCGTCCTCAACAACTCTCGAGACCAGCATATTTCTTCTGTCGCAATTAATCTCTATCAAGATACACATAGATTATTACGTTATCCCTAATTTTGTTTCATCAATTTTAGCAGTCATTTCATAATACTAACATTTATCTAAAATTTGTGGTCAATGTATATACATATATAGTTATTTTTTAATTATATATTTTTCTAAATTAATTAATTAATTATTTATTTATTACCTTTTTCTACCTTATTTCAAACTGTCTCTTACCCTAAGTAAACATGACACCTCCTACCTTAGGCTTTTCTCTTTCTTCTTCACATTACCTAAACCTCTCCATCTCTAACACAATGCCCCTGCCTCGTTTTCGTCCATTATTAGTATATGCATAGACAGCGTGGTTATAAAACACCTCCCTCTGCTTTAACCTTCTTAGCTTTCTCTCCCGCTTTCTTTTAAGTTTCATTCTTTCGTTATTTTACGATTTATATTGGCCATAGAAATATTTTCTAGCCAACTGTCCCGCTTTAAATTCAGTTCTCTGCGTTTTAACTCTTTTCCATTTGAACCTTATATTTAAAAAAAAATACTTTACATGCATATTATTTCCACGCATTGGATTTTACTTCTGAATTCTACAACAGTACTTTTCAAAACGGACTTTTCGTTTCTTCCTCTCACCACGGATATTATTTAAACCATTCTAAAGAATATCTTACGGAATTATTTTTGGTCTTACGATTCGCCCTACTTATTGCGAAATTTTAGATATCGCCGGGTATTTTCAACCTTATATTTTGAACTTTGCAGAGTATTCTCTTTTATTTTATCTATAAACATATTTTATTTCGATTTTCTTTTACGAATGTTTTTAAAATTGAGGTTTATGAGCAAAAAACGTATTTATATATACACTTACATTTTGTTAAATGTCTTTTCCTCTGAAATGAAGAGTTTTCATTTAAAGCGCTTTGGAATGAGTAACCTTTACTTTACCCTCTATTTTGTATTCCTTTTGTTTAATGGAATATTGTGAATTTAAGTCCACAATATCTTGACCTTTTCTACTCATATCTGTATATATATATATATATATATATATATATATATATATATATATGTGTGTGTGTGTGTGTGTGTGTTTGTGTGTGTGTGTCGGAACATACCTACGTATATATATATATATATATATATATATATAAACTTATATGAATATAATATAGTGAAACATATAATGCAGTATACTAATTGAGCATATTATATATATGATAGCATATATATATATATATATATATATATATATATATATATATATAGCAATTTGTGATTGCAGAATAAAGTTTGATATTTCAATAGAAAATCTCTTTCTCGAAAACCAAAAACAAAAGTTTTTCTTACAATATGCAAAAAATTGAAACATCCCAATATTATTATTTACTAGTTTCTAATTCGTTTTTTTTTTCGCATCAACTTTAATATTTTCTCACGACAAATTTCTTGTGTCTGTTCTAATCTCACATCATCTCGGCTTTTGAAGTATTTTTTCGCGCAGAAAGTTATCGAGATGCTTGAAAAAGCGACCCTCGCTGGGCGAAATGCCAGGTGAATATGGCAAATGAGGAAGAGACACGTAGCCCAATTTGTTCAGCTTCTGCAGGGTCAGTTGAGCAACATGCGAGCGAGCATAGTCATGGATGAGAATTATTCCTTTCATATTGACTAATCTCGGGCATATACGTTGGTGCATCTGATGCATTTCGTCAATTTGTCGACAGTACATCTCCGCCGTAATCGTTTCGCTCGGTTTCAGGAAGATGTGATGATGAAGTCAGCCGAGGACCACTAAGCAGTCACCAACACATTTTTTGTGCAATTTCGGTTTCGAAAAGTGTTGTGGAGCTTCTTTCTGAATCTCACAACTGTGCCGAACGTCGCTGGTTAGTCGTAAACGATCACTTCTCATCACACGTCACAATCGACTCGAGAAGTGCGTCGCTTTAGTTGCATAGAAGGAGAGTTCATGGCACATCATGACGACGATTTTTTTTATTATCGTTCATTTAATGCAACACCAATATATCCAACTTTTTTGACTTCCCGTTTTGCCCCAACTGCCAAACGACTGCTTCGCAACTTATCGTGTGGTTTTGCGGCATAGGCTTCAATAAAGGCTTTCAAATCTTCGTTATCAACCGCAATCGGTGGTCGGCACTGTCTTCATGTTCGTGATTTTCAATATTCTTAAGCCACCATTGTACCACAGGTTCCTTATTGGTTGCTGGTCCAAACGCATCATTGATATCACGAGCTGTATTGGTATCGTGCGGATTTGAAATTTGTCCATTGCTGTCGATAAACGTGCAAAAGATGAATGAAGAAATTGAAAACAGGAACGAATAATATGATTCGATAGAGCGAAAAACGTGCTTCAAAATATATATAACACGGCGACAAATATTAATGCATTAATTGAAAAAATCATATATAAAATAACATATATCGGAAAAATATATTGTTTTTGCACTAACCTAATATATTAACGAGTCTTCTCTTCTACAACACTTCAATGAACACCGAAATATTTTAGTTAGCTGACAAATATATTACTGCTTGCGTTCTTTCATTCGTCTTTCTATGGCACTATCGTTTCCCGGGGAGAGATACTTGATTGAAGAACGTTCTGAGAACGCAGCCAGCTACACGGATGTTAGACACGATATCAAACGATAGGCACATGGAAACATCAACTCAATTGGTCGATATGTCGTCGGCTATAACCGGCTGGCATGGGTCGCTTCTTGTCTTCATTGTGTCCTTATAGGTATCGTTTCATCGTCAGCATTAATTGCATGCTGAAATTTAACGCTTATACAAAAAATAGCGGACAAATGCATTTTTATAAAAATAAAATTTATTTAAGATTTAACAATGAGGAGCATACTTTTCTAAAGAACAGTTGAAACAGGATGTCTGCAAGAATGCAAGCTTCAACTGTTTTATAACAATCGAATTAAATGTAATTCTCTTTTTCTTCATTGAAAGAGAGAGAAAGAGAGTGAAAGAGAAAAAGAGAGAGAGATGGAGAGAGTTGATTCATTACCTGTGCTTTGTTTTTCAAATTATAATGTGCACTGGATACATAAACACCTGTCAATTCTAGTATGCAGACAGTTTTAAACTTTAAAAAAAATGTGTTCCCACTGAAATGTGTGTTCTCCTTCATACAGATCAGACCAAGTTAGGCACAATGTTCATTAATGTAGAATCCCCCGGCTCCCTTAAAAGGGGCGCTTTCTATTATGCTATATTTCTTAAAGTTGTTCTTATATGCTCACATGTAAATAAACGCAATCCTTCAAAGTTGGTAACCTTTCATTTTAATCTCAATAATTATAGTAGGTAATACAGGATTTCCCGAAAAAAAGCTTACGGATTTTAAATTTGATTAACTTCCTGAATATTTAAGTTATGCTTACCAATTTTCATATGTAGGTAGATGAGCCTCTCCGTGATGGTTTTGAGATATAGTAAGATATTATAGTCTACTTATTCTAATTTTATTCATATAACTTAATCTAAAGTATGTTTTTCACAGGGTTTAATTTTAATGATGAAAAATAATGTAACTCAAATGTCCACCATTTTCATTTTCACACTCTTGTGCTCTCTGCAGGACATTGTCCGTTGTCATTGGCTGAAGCTCTTGCACCAATTGAATGTTATATGGAAATTTGCCCTCTTCATGAAGCATTCTGTGAAGAGATGATCAAGAGACCCCACTTTGGCTTGATCTCCTTCTAACTGATGTGAATGGATATTCGGACACCCTCTCTGCTAATGATTCTAATCAGGTCTTGCTGTACAGGGTCTACCAGATTTAGGGAAGTCACATACAGATCCGTGCTCATAAAATCGAGCCACCTTAGCTTTTAGTGCATTGGGAGTAGGGGAATTCTGGTGTTGAAGTTTGGTCGAAATTCTCTTTGAGTTTCTGATATTGGCTCATTCAACCGAAAATACGACTCTACGATAAATATCCGCTCCTCGGTTATATAATGACACAAGATGACCTTGGAAAAGTAATTCTAGATGATATGAAAAAAAAAAAAAAGATAAAAGAAAAATATAAAAAATTACGAAAGTTATGATTTTTTTTAACCAGCAGCTTCTTTTGGGACACCTTGTATTATGTTTACATATATAGTTTAACCACATATTAAAAATTTGTGCCATGTTTTCTAGTATGTTTTTTTTCCGCATGGTAGATTACATCAGAGACGCAAGATGAATAAATAACTGATGAATGATGGAGAAAAAATGAGACGAATGGTGAACAGTGGTAAGAAGGAGACAGAGTTAGTGTAGAATAGTAACTAACAGAGAAAGTAGAGAAGAGACGGAGGAAAGAGAAAGAAGCAGGATGCGAAAATTACAAATACCGATCTATAAATTGATCCCTATGCCTTTCAATGGCATTCATCTCGCCGAATGTAACTTTAGATGCAACACCTGCTTTCGACATTGATACAAATATTTCCCATTTAACTGTGTCTATATGAATTGCGTTGCTTAATATAAGACATTAAAGATTTACTTAAGTTGCAAATAAAGACATAACTTATTCACAATTTATAGTTTTATTTTCGAGGACATTATTATATCACCTTCTTTCTCCTTAACCCCCTCTCTTCCTCTGTCTATATCTCTGCCTCTCTCTCCCATCTCTCTCTCATCTCTCTTCCTCTCTTTCCCTCTCTCTCTCTATCTATCAATCTATATATATATATACATATATATGTATATATATATATATATAGATAGATAGATAGATGGATAAATATATATATATATATATATATATATATATATATATATATATATATATATATATATATATAGATAGATATCATTTATATCTTTAAAAATGGCTACACTTATTTTGGTCTTAAAACCGTTAAAGTTGGAATTTGTATCCCATGTATCAACGGTGCTTAAAAAGCAGTGAACACGTATATTATATCACACACGTTCTCGAACATTCAAGATTTAAACAACACCTGACAACGTTCCAAGGATTATCACCATCGCGACGTAAAATGTAAACTAACTGAAACCTGGATGTTGCTGACGAAAATTTGTTACAATTCGAAATATTGAATTTGTTTTAATAAATAAATGTATTTATTTATAAAAAATGTGTGCATTGTTTTGATCTTAAAATTATCAAAGTTTGAATTAAAATATACATATATATATATATATATATATATATATATATATATATATATATATATATATATACCCAAAACCTCTGGCATTGATTGAGGGCAGATGAAAACTTGCTGCTATAATTTTAACTTATCTGAAATAACAACATGGGGAGACGTGATACCAAATATTTCTCATATGTTATATTATTCCTTTCAAAAATAGGGTACGATTATGAATATCTCCAGTATGAAATAATCTTTATACACTGTGAAATTTACGTTATTTATGAAAACTAAAGAAGGGAGATATAACATATGAGAAATATATGGTATAAAATCCTCCTTTGCTGTTAGTTCAGATCGTTTGAAACCATAGGACGATGTTTTAGTCTTCTCTTCATCAAAGCCAAGGGTGTTGGTAAAATATAAGCTATTTTTTAATTTATATGCAAATCTAGAAAAACAAATTGAAACATTGGTAAAGGTGCAGTATCCACACACTCTCCAAAGATCATTTTATATTTCCACTATTATAAGGTGCTGAAAGGTAAAATAACGTTTAAATTCCAGTTAACGAGTAGTTTAAAAGATATGAAAAACTTCTAGTTTCCGAAAGTGTGGGATCGAGAAGTGAATCCCTACATTATAGTACAAACGTTCTCGAACCTTAAAGATTTCAACAACATCTGGAAACGTTCCACGGATTATCACCATCGTGAAATAACAGCATGGCAATGATTTACCGTAAACGTAACACTCTTAAATAGACCGCTTTTGGGGGGCACATGTTATTTGATGTTTATTTATTAATTGTTACCAGGTAGACACATACAATACTTACCTAAAAATCTTGGAGTTTGAGCAAACGAATATCAAATTTAAATCTTCCAAAATAATGATTTTCCGTGGATAAATCTATGTATTTTTTTATGATTTAACTGGTGGTCATTGTAGTACGCGCAAGCGCTCATAATTTTGCTTACATTCCCCGAATATACTTATTTGTGAAACGTTTAAATGCGATATTCGTTTATAGCATACCCGAAAAATTAAAGAAATCAAGTTTTTTGAAGCAAGTTTTGTGTTAGTCTATCAGGCCACAATAAATACCACCCCTAAAAAAAGATTACAGAACCACCAAAAAGCTATCCATAAAGTTGATGGACTATTTTACGTTAAATTAATATAAAAAAGTGATCCCTAATTTTTTTTTTAATTATAATTTTTAATATCTTAGAAACTACTCGTTTCCTGCTGTTTAATGCGTAATTTTTGTTTTTAGCACACTCTAAAACCTATTCTAATGGTCATTTAAAATTATTTTTTAAGGCTAAAAGATACTGCGCCTGAAACGAAACATTTATGTCTGTCAAAATGCGCCCGAAATAGGCTCTGGGTGATGAATTATCCATTTAATGACCGATTTTGAGGGGAAATATGACATAGCCCACTACCCAATTCAAGCCGATCACTTTCCACCGGACCTTCCTGCTTATATCTTTGGTTCTATGGAAGGAAACTATATATTCGTTTCGAGGCTTGTAAAAATTATTATGGTAAACATTTTATGACACTTTAAAAAAAGACAACTATATTTTCAAACCAATAAATATGGCAAAATGTGCCTATATTTGTGTATATAGCGTCCTGCCAGACTAACTTCAGTTTTTCTGCTTTAGAATGAATTTTGCTTAAGCTATTTTGCTTGGTTGTCTCTCCTGTGGCCTGGCCAGTAAACTAACACCCCCATATATATATATATATATATATATATATATATATATACATATATACATATATATATATATATATATATATATATATATATATATATATATATATATATATATATATATAAGACCAAATAGTTAATAAAACATGTTAAAAACACTTTGAAAAAGAGTTAAAAAACATATTTAATTTGAAAAAGAAAACAGTGAAAAAGATGATAGTCCTTAATCCCCGGAGTTTCGAAGAAATATTTTCGTTCTCATCAGAGGATAGGATTTAGCAAAATGCGGGATCGGATTTTGCTTGCAAACGTATTTGATGAAACTACAAGTAACCAACGATCTTACTTGATTATATATATATATATATATATATATATATATATATATCTTACTTGATTATTATATATATATATATATATATATCTTACTTGATTATATATATATATATATATATATATATGTATGTATGTATCTCTTCAATCAAGTATTATTAAATAATATATGGGTAATTTGCTTTATTATTTTTACATTTTCTCGATCTTTCGAATGATTTTGTTTATATCGAAATCAAATATATTTATGCAAATTGCAAAAAAAATTACAAGCGCGCTCGATTACACTGAACATCCTCTTCAGATGGAAATGGATGAAGTCATGCGGTGAAAGGTAAAGTAAATAGGAAACGATGTCGGGTTAAAAATGTCCGATACTAAATAAAAAGACAAAAACCGCAAAACAGAAAACAGAATAATAAACAAAAGTACCGCCATTTCATATAAAATCTCTTCAAGAATAAATTAATGTTGCTTAAGTATACCAATATATATATATATATATATATATATTGATTGATTGATTGATTGATTGAATTGTGATGAGAAGACGGTACGAAACACTGTGAAAAACCACCAAAAAGGCGCATCACGAACACTGCTGTTCGTGATGCCCCTTAATCTTGTCGTACTAGCGTTACTTCTAATAGGGAAGACAATGCTATCAAGATCCGCAGCCTACGAAATGGATTTGAAAGCCCCCCCCCCCGCAATCCAACAATACTGAAATCTTGTTAAAAGTGTTCTGTTTCTACTATCAAGAACAGATTAAAGGAATTTAATTTGCGCGGCTATGTTACAAGGCACAAGCCAATGCTTTCTGTAAAGAACAGAAAGCGCTGTGTGGACGTCGTCCGATGCAATGAAGATCATGACTCTTCATACTGGTCAAAATTGCTTTTTGGCGATGAAATCAAGTTCAATAGGCTCGGCAGTGATGATAGGTAGTACGTCCGTCGGAGGTAAGACGAAGAATTTAATCGGAGGTGTTCAGTTTCAATGCTGCAGGGTGGTGGATGTTCAGTTTTTGAGCTGGGGAAATATTTCTACCAATGGTCCAGCGCCTATGGTTTGCCTGTAAGGTCGAATTAATTTGACCAAGTACATTATGTTGACTGAGAATTTTCTACCTTACTTTGGTCGAAATATTGATGATAATCCCATCTTCATGCTCCCATTCACACAGCTGACAATGTCAAGAGGTCCCTGGAAGAGCATGATATTCTCTGATTGATTGGCCTGCACAATCTCCAAACCTCAATTATATCAATAACGTATGGCATTACATTAAGAAACAGCTACGAACTAATAAAATTTCAAATTTGGAAGAACTTTGGACAAAAATCAAAGAAAAGTGGGATACCCTTTCCTCTGAGGATTGCTGCGGTCTAATTGAATGTATTCCCAATATATTGCAGGCTGTAAAATTGCAGAAGGGCTATGCTACTAAATATTAACTGTTCATTGTGTTCCTGTTCTATCTGTGTTGCATAAATGTCCTAAAGTTACATTTAAATAACAATATTCCATTGTGCGGACTTTCTTTTTTCCACCTCAATTTGAAGTTATTCTTTAAAAATTGACGTGAATACTAAAACATTGCAATTAAAAGTCACATATGAACACATAAAATTATCGTAGAATAAAAGGACAATCAAATGATGTATAGTTTGTTTAAACAGTTATATTATATTACGCTAACGTTTTTGAAAAAGTTACAAGTGCGGACATTCTTTTGGCCGCCGGTATATATATATATATACAGGGTGACCCAAAAATACGGGCCAAAACTCTAATTAGGTCCCGTCTCTTAGTGTTTTGGCCAAATGAAACGAAACTTTGGTCATAACTAGTTTATTATATTAAAAACATTACATCAAAACACTAGAGTCTTTGGCCTTTTTTTTCTCCGTTCTACAGCATATGTCCTAGATGGCCCCCATTTAGCTTTTGTTTTTTTTTGCGTCACCCTGTATATATATATATATATATATATATATATATATATATATATATATATATATATATATATAATGTTATATAGTATATATATAACTTTGGTGTCATCTCTCAAGAAACTGTTTTGTGAATTCGTCCCAGTTGTTACTGCTATATTTAATGTTTATCGAACTACTAGTTGGTTACAAACACTGTCTATTATATATAATCTTGTTATTATATACATTGCCATTCTTCTTTTGTCTAACATTTAATCAATATTTCGTCGTCTAAACGCCTTTCTTGTACAAGTATTTGTCATCCCCTTAAAATAACATATTGATATGTCCACGTAATCGTTTCTTCAAAATATTTTTATCTCAAAAGTTATATACCCCCTGGCTATCGGGTTATATACACCGACATTTATTCAACAATATTCTTCACTATAATATTTATTTGCTGGAGAAAGAGGTGGCCGGTTACCTTTAATGCATCTAAGACCAAGCTCCTATCTCTACATGATAAAGGCTCTGATTCCCATCTGGCATCAATTGAAATTGATGGCTCTCGTCTAAGGGAGGCCTCAGGATTTGATAAGCTCCTGGGTTTGACCTTTACACCTGATCTTACATGGAACACATACATCAAGTCCAAGATTGCTGGGAAAATGGTGGGATCCTTCTACCGCTCCAGACGGTATCTCACTAAAATGCAATTCTCTATCTATATAAGAGCCAAGTACGTCCAAAGATGGAGTACTGCTGCCACATCTGGGCGGGGGCTGCAAAAAACAGCCTATCCTGCCTTGACGGAGTACAAAATAGACTCCGGGGGCTTGGTGGGGGATGCCTTTTTCTCTACCCTGTAACCTCTTTTCCACAGAAGAGACGTAGCGAGCCTGTCATTGTTTCTATCGTTATTTCCATGGCAGGTGCTCGTCTGAGCTCCATTCTCTGGTCCCCCCTCGCCAATCTTTCTCCAAAAACACCCGACTAGCTGAAACCACCGTCAATAATTTTCCCCACTCCATATCTGTGCCTAAATCAAAACGTAGATACATGAACAAAGCTTTTTTCTAAGAACTGCACGCCTGTGGAACTCTGTTCCGCTTGCCTGTTTCCCTCCCGACCTCAACCTGGATGTCTTCAAGTCCAACACAAACAAATTCCTGATGAACACCCCCTAAGTAATGATACCTTACCAATTCTCCAATACTACTGGTACACTATCCCTTTGATTACTGTACACACAATAACCCTTATACCTGAGTGGCCATTGGGCCTTGATAAGTGGTGAACTCCATGTAAAACACACACACATATATATATATATATAAATATATATATATATATATATATATAAATATATATATATATATATATATATTTCCTCTTATAAGAAGGACGCATTTCTTTAAACTCCGCGGATGAATTAACTTCCATATATTCTTTAATATATATATATATATATATATATATATATATATATATATATATATATATATATATATATATATATATATATTTGGAGTATACTGGCGAACAATACATTCATGTATTGTATAATTTACAGTCTTATATTTTGTTATGTTATGACAAGCTCTATTTCTAATCTGGCTTATAGTGGGTTTATTTTATTTGATTGACATTACTTTATAAATACATATCAACATTCCTAATTGTATAAAGTTTACAGAAGGTTTTAGTTGTAAAACTTTTATTTTGCTGTTTGATTTATATATATATATATATATATATATATATATATATATATATATATATATATATATATATATATTAGTGATGCGACGAGTCCAATATTTTCCCGATCAGAATACAATTACCGATACCGATTCCGATTCTGTATAAATCTACTATTATTTAACTTGCGGAAGATGATCTATCGAATGTAGCTTTACTGGTATTTTAACACCAATAAATATTTATTATTTTATCATTATTACCGGCAATAGAATATTAAAAAAAATAAAAATAGAAAAAGACAATTACAAGAATTGTTAAAGCATCGGTAAATAGACATCAATTTTTCCGATTCCGATACCAATTTTGCCCTCCCCCGCAAATAAAAAGTCCCGATTTTTTTTTTTATTCCGGGTTCCGATTACGATTAATACCAACATCAATATAAATTAATAAATATATATATATATATATATATATATATATATATATATATACGTTTTATATTTTGTTACCGTATATTTCTGTTAAGTTACATTATTGTTTCGGCTGCACGGCCGTTTTTTTGGCCGTCTGTAGCGTCCAAGTTTGAGGACGCTACAGCCGGCCAAAGAAAACGGCCGTGTAGCCGAAACAATAATGTAACTTAACAGAAAGATACGGTAACAAAAAATAAAACGCATATTTGTTCTACAGCACTATTGAGCACTTTCTTCAGTTTGTATTAATTACCATCTCCACTAAATATATATATATATATATATATATATATATATATATATATATATATATATATATATATATATATATATATATATCGAAACAGCAAAGAAAATGAGACAGCATGACAGAGAGATATAGATTATGGAAGAAGTGCTGGCTAAAGGATTGATATAATTTATAGTTAGCAGGTGTTTTTGTCAACTTCTTTAGACGTGTACATTTTGAGATTAAATATAGATGGAAATCACCTAACAGATTTACACGTAGAATCCATATCCCCAGGAGAGGAAGTATTGAACGAAAGCCGGTGCCAAAGACATTGCCTTTTGTGGAACAAGTGTTGAAATATCGGCTTGTCCACAAAAAAAAATGTGAAAGGAAAAAAGAGAATAAGTATAAAACGAATGACAAACTACTGTATGCGAGTGTGAACAAGATAGAGAGTTAGAAAGATATGAACAAATATTAAGATGACGAAAGCCAGTAAAATACAAAATGAGTGATAAGGAGTGAAGATGATGGAAGTGAGGGTGGGACAAAAAGATGACGAAAGTGGGGGTGGGAGGAAAAGTGATATTGAAAACAATGACTTAGAGATTAGGGTGTTATCGAAGCCAAATAATACGAACGCATCAGTCGCTTTGTTGAGGTGATTCTACGCCTTCTTCCTTGACAATGAGTGACAGATGAAAAATCAAAGTCACAATCTGTTGCAATAATCTGGAAAATAAACGTAAACCCTAACATGCGCCTTTTCATTCTACACGATTATCAAGAATATAGTCCTAACGTAATAAAACGAGTAGACCGACAGAGTGTCTTGAAAAGTCATAAAAAATGGCTACGTATAAATTTAAATATAACATATTCCGCATTGATAATGTTCATTCTAACGTAAACCTCGCTTGGCTAAATAACATTTACTAGCAAGACCTGTGGAAATTCCACAGAGTATTCATTCATATGTAATATAGTGATGTTTGCATTATATAAATACTCAGATTAAATGGAGACTCTCAGATATTATTGTAGTTCTTCTGTTACAATTACAAAAACATTTACATAAGCTAGCAGAAAAGACTGGCGTAGCCTAATTGTAAAGTGCGTATAAATATGATATTTTTATTCTAGCACAGTTCGTATACATTACTATAGATTTGACGTTCTATCAATTTTTATAAATCATAAAGTTGCGATTTAAAAAATGAAAAAAATGTCTATATGACTTGTGTGCACCAGTTTGTAGGGAAACTAAAATCGAAACTTATGATCTATATATATATATATATATATATATATATATATATATATATATATATATATATATAGAAATATATATATATATAGATAGATAGATAGATAGATAGATAGATAAAAGTGAACGTGTTTGTATGTGTGTGTGTGTCTGTGTGCATTTCCCTACGCAATACGTCTGTCAATTTTCAGTCTACTTGAAATCTAATATACAGGGTATTGAGATTTGGGAAAATCGATGCGATCGGTTTTTGGCCAGAAACTTGGCGATTAAAGGGTCCAAGTTCAACGATTTCACCTTTGAGAACTTTACCAAACTCCTCCAAGAATTTTGGGTCTACGTATTTGAAATATTAGAGATATGTTCCTTGGACATGGATCTAACTTAATAACTTTATTTGAGCCCAAAACAATGAATTTTAAGTGGTCATAATAGGGGTCAAAGTTTAAAAAAATTGACCTCTGCCGTCTCTTCCAAATTACTCAGACAATTTCTCGTCTAAATATTTTAAATTTTACATAAAGGGTATTCAGAGACAGGACAAGCTTTTTCATCAGTTTCGGTCGAAAATTTTTAGTTTCCAATATATAAATGTATGTATATATGTCTGTTTGCATGTCTGCCTAAAACTTTCAATAGAGGCGACGACGGATTTTACCCAGATCAGAAACGTTTTAAAGTTCCACCTTTCATACGACACATATCGAAAAATTGGCTAAACACATATCTTCCCCTTCAACTAGGCACTTTTCTAGAGAGGGGGGCAATTTTTTCGCCGATATTTTTGAAAGTTATCCTCTCCTTTAGATTGTCTAGCCTTGATTTTAAAAAGTGTCGTTTCCGAGTTGAAGATGATCGTAACAGCATAAACGTTAGGTTTTACCACGTTCTTTTCCTCCTTTGCTGTACGGGTTCGAGCCTGCCTTCCTATTACCACTTTTTTTTTTTGCTCAACATACACATCCAAACACCCAGGCAGCGCCGGGCTGAAATGCTATAAATATATATATATATATATATATATATATATATATATATATATATATATATATATATATATATATATATTACATTTTCACTCCAAACAAGGTACATTGCAACTTTGTTGTAGGGGGCTACTATCAGGGACATAAGCATCAGAGGTACTGTGTAGGGAGTTGAGCAGCAGGATGTCGGTCCACGTTACACTTTAATTTCTACATGGCAGCACAGTTGGGGAAGCAGGGACCTGGAAGGGAATTCCGAAGTGTAGCCGTTCTGGCGAAGAAACCACTGGAGTACAAGGCTCTCTTACATCTAGGGATCTCTACTGTGAAGGGGTGGGATTCATCTGCTTGTCGCGTTTGTCGGGGGTATTTATGTCCAGGTGACACAAGTATTTGCAGTTTGTTAAAGCATTCGTCGTTAAAGTACTTGCAGAACAGGCAGAGGGATGCAACTTTTTTTCGATGGAACAGAGGATGAAGCTTAGATGACATTCCAGGACCTATCAGATTGGCGACTCTCTTTTGAACCTTGTCTAGGAGCGAGAGACTAGTGGCAGATGCACCAGCCCAAGTATGACAACAATACTCCATACAAGGGCGAATGGCGGCCGTATAGAGGTATAGGATACTTTCGGGCGTTAGTAGTTTCTAGCACAGTAGAGAGAACCTACCTTTTTCGCAACGGTCCTGGCAATACTCTCAATATAATTGTTCCAACTTATGCTTCTAGTGCGCGTTAGGCTGAGGAGTTTAAAAAATATACTTTCAGATATAACACATTTATATAATATATACATATATAATATATATAATATATATTATAGATACAATATCTATAATATATATATATAATATATATATATAATATATACAAACATACATATATATGCACACACACACACATATATATATATATTTATATATATATATATATATATATATATATATATATATATATATATATATTGTATAAACAAAACCAATACTTCAAAAAAGCTGTTAACAGCAACATAAAATGTATTTTGTTTTAAGTTACAATTGTTTCTGTACCAGTTCGACAATTTCAAGCATTATGGCGTTTGAAAATTTTCACACCCAGAATTTCTTCAGACTTCTTAAAAAAATAACTCTTGACAATAGAACATTTTTGAAAGAAAACCCCCTTAACGGAAACGGGGCATGTGAAAAAAAACAAAACAAAAAATAACAAAAAAAATTTACCCTGGAGACATGCTCCGTGAAAAAAAATCTCATTCAAATATTTACTGAATTACACGAAACCAGTAAACTCAGTATATTGCATACAAATCTCTCTCTCCCTCTCTCTCTCTCTCTATCTATCTATCTATCTATCTATATATATATATATATATATATATATATATATATATATATATATATATATATATATATATATATATAAACTTTCAGTTTCTTTTAGCCATCATCTAGGCCGTAACAAAATTTATGAAAAATTCAGGATAAAATTATTAAAAAAAACATAGATTACTGGAGCGTCATCAGATATAATCGATATCGAAATCAAAACTAGAATAGATGGCGTAAATAAGATCAGCGATAATCGAAACCGAAAGAAGTTATTGAGAAACCTTTGTAAAATTATTTATATGAAATAAAAAATAATAAATGGCGTGAGTGCCATCAGCTGTTATCGAAACCGAAACCAAAACTTATGAAAATTATTGGTAACATTATTTAATTCATTAAATGGAAATTCATAAGAATTAAATAACTCGGATGTAAGCTTTACACAGAAAATAACACGCACGACATCGTGTTAATATATAGAAGACTAGCAGTATTCGTGGAAATTCCACGAAAGGAGAACATGTATTTAATCAGAAATTACGTTTCGATAAAACTAATATATTTTTCGAATAGCGCAAGAAATTAGGTTCTAGGAGAGTAAATCCTAAGCATATATGAGTTTATTAAAATCATCATGAAAATAGTATCTATTGTCTTCAAAAAATAGAATTGGCCACAAGGACGTGAATTAATATATTAACATTTTGCTACATAGTGGAATACAAATATAAAATCAGATAATAAGAGACACTCGTTTAATTTTCTACTTGATTTCAGCACCGTTTGGTTGACAATATTTTGCTTTTTTTCTCTGTTTCTTTCGAATGTTCCGTTTTCATTAGATAACGTCTCGCTGACGATGAAGGACCGCTGCATTTCAGAATTACTACGATTATCTTACATAAACAAATATCTATAAATATAATGATATGCAAAAACGAGGCAACATCAAAGGGAGATTACTCTCATATATATTTCCTGGAATACAAAATTACCGTTTTTAAAACCAAATCTCGCGATTGTGGCCTTTACTGAAACATGAACTTAATGAGAAATAAAGTATGTATATATATATATATATATATACATATATATATATATATATATATATATATATATATATATATATATATGTATATATATATATATGTGGGGGGTGTTTGTGTGGATGTGTGTACGCGTGTAAATGCGTGTTTGTGAGTGGACACTTCTCAACCTATATACTCAACCAATTTTTGATCTACAGCTTTGAAATGATGTATATAAGATATTCAGATATGTGGACATTTTTTCTGCCGTTTTCCTAAATAAAAAAGGGCTGCTAAGAGGTAAAAATGAAAAATAAATCCAGTATGTCGGAAGCAACCGAATGTTTATCAGTTTTCAATTGTGTGACGGCTACGCATGCACGTTCCTGAATATGATAATTTTCTTATGCTAAGTATAAGTTGGTTTGAAACACTTTATAAAAGTAATATCAAGCTGGTGTGATGGTATTTCTACTTGGCTTATTGTCTTTGGTTTTAGTTTTAGTCTTAGTTCGAGTATGTTTTATTTACAAGAACACAACTGTTTAGAAATATACATAATACTCGTATGTATGTATTTCAGTTTGTTTCAGTTTTTTGTTTCATATATATATATATATATATATATATATATATATATATATATATATATATATATATATTTAGAATTTAACGTTACGTCTTTAACCTAAGGTATTTCTGTTCATAATAAATAAAATTCCTCCGTTAATTAAAATATAATATTATGCGTTATTTACGACTAGGTAACGTCGGGTATATATATATATATATATATATATATATATATATATATATATATATATATATATATATATATATATATATATATATATATATACATATATAATTATATATATATAGTTGCTTTGATTTAATGTGTGATTATTTATAGTTTTTCCTTTATTTACCATTCCTTTTTATCAATGTATCTATTCATTATTTGTACCACCTCTCAATACTTTTTGCCTTCTTTCTTTTGTATTAAACTACTTCCCTCTTTCCTTTCTCTTTTCCTTTCTCATTAAGAAGAGTATTAAATGGTGCTTGAGTTAACATTCGTCACTTCCGTATTCTCTTTTTTTCTTATTTTAACCTTTAATCCTCGCATTCGATAAACATGTCCCCGACAAAGGATGAAGAATTGCGAAACCTATCAAGTAAAAACTTATAGTTTGCTGTGTTTGGACATTGAAATAGTATTTTTAAGACAATTACTTCAAGTGGTTTTATGACTTGTCTGGGGTGATTTCCCTGAAAACTTATTTGCATTGAGGTAATTGTAGATTTCATATAGAAAATACGCAGTACGAGAAGGTAACGGAAGAAAATACTAAATTAAGTAACGCCACATGTAACATATATTGAACAATTTTGCTATATTACAAAACTGTTAGTATTATACCGTAGATTTCAGAGCATTTTTTGTAAAACAATGTACATTTTACCCAAATGTTATCATTGTCATAAATTTGATCTATTTTTAAAAAGTTAATCTTGATTAAAAATTATAATGCGCAATATATATTTATATATATATATATATATATATATATATATATACTTAATTTACTCACATAAATTTATATACAAGAGTATAGATTTATGCGTAAACTTTAAGTATTTACTTCAAAAGTGCTCAATACGTAGGTAGAGCTAGTTAGTAAGTTATAAAATGTATATGGCGATTAAGCTACACTAAATATTCAACTTTTCATCCACTCTAGGACTCTTCAGGCTTATACATTTTATAACTTACTATATATATATATATATATATATATATATATATATATATATATATATATATATGATTAAATTGGAATTACATTAGAAAAATTAAGAAATATTCTATGCTGTAAATACATCAATATTGATTTATTAAAAAAATATTAAAACCCAATCATAAAAAAAATCATTTTCGGCACTATAAACAATAACACACGAGCCCCACAAGTATCTGTTAACATTTTACGGCGAAAAAAGAAACAAAACTATGAAAGTCAACCCGAGGAAAGAAAAACATATTGACTCCTGAAAGTCTAAGTTTTTAAAAAGGGCCTTGTAGGATAGGTGAATATACCAATTTAAGAAATAATTTCTTGCGTATAAACGATAAATATTGCTATATTTAGCACTTTTTTAGGTACTTTATTCGCTGCGGTTATGCCTTTGGAAGCACGACGGATATATTTTTGCTGATACATTTTTTGTTATTTTATCGCTGTTTGCTTTATTTTTTTTCAGCCTGCAAGGAAAAAATGAAGCATAATTCGAAAACATAACACTGAACTCCCAAGCATCCTGTATAAAGAAATGATTTAAACCCAGTTTTCTGTTATGTGAGATAACTCGAGCTACATATGTGACACGACTATCAACTTTTTTTTTTATCTTATTAGCAAATTATTGATAACTAGCGGGAGTTACCCCGCCTTGCCCGGGGTTTTAGACGCGTGTGTGGTGGGGGAGGGTATAAAATGAAAGAAAGCGAAGTAATCACCCTGTTTACATATTTTAAAAACAAACAATGTTGTGAAAAAAAAGGAAAAAAATGTACGTGATGCAATATGAACGGTCCGGCGAAAACAACAACAACGAAAAAAAAAAAAAAAACGAAAAAAAAATAAATAAATAAACGAAAAAAAAAACGTGGTGAATTAACTAAACAGTGAATTAGGTCAAATATCAATTCCGCAGTGAACTTTGTTCAAGTCCGCAGTGAACTCTGTTTTGCTTTATCGTTGCGTTTTAATAATAAATAGTAAAGAATGCATTCTTTGTGTAAAAGTAAATGTTTAGTTGGAAGCACAAATAAATAAAGGCCATATTTAGATTTCACGGTTAGAGTCGGTAAAACCGGAAGTAAAAAAGCAAGAAGAAAACAACAACAACACCAACAACAACAACAACAACAACAACAATAATAATAATAATAATAATAATAATAATAATAATAATAATAATAATAATAATAATAATCGCGTTTTCGTTTTTATTTTTATTTTTATGGGAAAAACAGAAAGCATCAATCAGTAAAAAAAGATAAAAAAAAAACAATAACAAACAATGACATAAATAACCTTGTACGATTCCAAACCGCTGTTTCCTCGTGCTGTTTCTTTGCGAACGCATCTGATGCGGTGTAAATGAGGAGCGGAGAACGGGGGAATCTAATAGAGAGAAAAATGTTGCAACTTCCATTGAATCTAAACGATTTTGGCAGTGGACTCTCACCGGAAAAAACTATAGAAATGTACTATTGTCGAGGAACTGTAGAGCTAATAGGCCTATAGCATACCTCAGATAATGTGCTAGACTTTGTACGCATTACATTTGCATGTAATGTCATGATTTTTAATACTATAAGGTCAAATTTGGAGGGGAAAATGAGTTCATTTTATTTATATGGAGATGTAATGTCATGATTTGTAATCTTATTAAGGGCAAAGTTAGAGGGGAAAAATGAGTTCATTTTATTTATATAGAGAAGATAGAATAGAAGAGAAAGAAGAGAGAAGAGAGATAGAGGAGAAAGAGAGGATCCAGTGTATAGAGAGAAAAAAGTGTAAGAATAATAAAAATAGTGCAGAATCAAATAAAAATTATATTTGAAAATAATGAAGGTAATAGTGAAAGGAAAAAAGAATAACAGATCAACCAGTGGTGAAGTTATTCTTTTTAACTAATACAGAAGCTTACACGCCTAGCTCTAAACGAAACTAACTTAAAAAACATACAAAGTTGGACATAATTTTGTAATGAAAATGACCTAGAATAATATCACAATTCATTTCCTATGTTATTGATTAAAGCTCCAACCGAATCCATTCATCGTATCAGTCCCTCCTCCTAGCGGAAGTCGGCATCTCGACTCGGATACGGCTTTTCAAATGGTCGTGATGAAGTCAAGCGAAAATCTGGAATACGCAACTATTAAAAAATGATTGACTCTTTGTTTGTCGCCTTTCATCCTATTTCTTTTTTTAAAACCCGTTGTTCCCTGGATTACGTGTTCAATCCTATGTCATTCTATTCCCAGTCAATAACACCCCATTTTACTTTTTATTTGTTTGCAGGTAATAATCCTTGCATTTTCTTTTGCAGTACGAACTACGCTTACATAGCACGGGTTATTTTTATTGCACGTTTTAATTCAGTGACATTACGAATAATATAATCGCACACATGGAATTTTCCAAGATATTATTTAGAACTTATTGATCCTTACATTACTAATCCTTTCTTTTACTGTACGTATATCATATTATAGGAAATATTAAAATAAATTGATATAAATCTAAGAATTGCTATTAAATGGTTACACAGACTGAAAGGTGTCAGTGTACGCTATTTGGTCAACATGATATATATAAACATCCAATAACAGTTGCTAAAAGATCTCTGGAATATATATGCCCCCTCTCTCCCTCTCGCTATATATATATATATATATATATATATATATATATATATATATATATATATATATATATATATTATTATTATTATTATTACTTCATTTAATCACATAAATTCATATGGGAATATACAATTTTATACATACATTTACAGTATTTACTTCAATTGAGCCTAATCAATAAGTAGAGCTATTTAGTGAGCTATGAAAATATATATGACAATTAAGCTACACAGAATATTCCACCTTTCATTCTCATGAGAATTCCTGAGGCATAAACCTGGCGAATTCTCACGAGAATTAAACTTAGAATATTATGTGTAGCTTAATTGGCTTATATATATTCATAACTTACTATATATATATATATATATATATATATATATGTGTTTATTTATATATTTATATATATATATATATAAATATATATGTATATATATATACATATATATACATGAAGCACAAGATAAGTGGAGTTTCTTCGAAACTCCGCGGATTAAGGACTATCCACTTATCTTGTGCTTCCTTTTTTAAAATTAAATATGCTTTTAACTCTTTTTCAAGATGTCTTTTAACATGTTTTATTAATCATTTTTTTAATCTTATAAGCTCTATTTCCTTTTCGGTTTTATTGAGCTTTTACATCTGGATTAGATTACTTTACTTGTAAATATTAACTCTTTAATATTTATAATATATTTTAAGTTTACCATTTTGATTACCTTGGTAAACTTATTGTAATTTTTATACACACACACACACACACACACACACATATATATATATATATATATATATATATATATATATATATATATATTGTTTGTTTACGAACAGGCGATTTGAGAACTACAAAAGTGGTGGCGGGTGTCTATTTAAATATACATTCCGACGAGTTATTTACGGGCGTGGATTCCATGGTCGAGTGGGATAACTGCCTACTGTCAACACGACGGTTCTAGGTTCAATCCTTGGCTTGGGAGAGATGCTAGTCTAGCGGCACTGATGAGTAGTGATACAACGAAACAGGACTGTATGTCGATGACTATATATATATATATATATATACATATATATATATATACACGCTTATGCCTTCTCTCTCTCTTTATATATATATATATATATAAAGAAAGAGAGATAGAGAAGGCATAAGCATGTATATGTCGCTATGCATTCATAAGTGTGCTTCAGTCAGCAACTTACAAGTAACTAAGGTACGGATGTTTATTTTGCACAAGCAATATCAACTGAAAAGGTATTTACTTACTTGTAACTTGCTAACCGAAACATAACAGCAAATGTTTAGCAACATATAAATGCTTATGTAAAAAATAAAACGAATATATATACATATATATGTGTGTGTGTTTACGTATGTATACTATATGTCTATAGGTAGTATATGTTCATTTATTTAACATTATTTTCTATATATCTGTGTACATTTTTTCTATTTCGAATTCTACCATCGATCACAAGTAGAAATTATTTTATATAATAGCGGTCTTCTATTTAAAATATGAATGAAGAACAAAATAAAAACATTGTAGAAAAGAAAGAAAGAAAGAACATATTTAAGTTTGTTCACAATAGAGGGTTAACAAATTCGTTTTGAGGATATATATATATATATATATACATATATATATATACATATATATATATATATATATATATATATATATATATATATATATATATATATATATATAATAGTTTATGAAGTCACCTTTTTCCCGTTGTACTAAACATTTGAGATGCTTATCTCGGCAGGCAATTTGATTTTTATAACCGGTTTGAACAAAGCGTCAGCCTTGCTAACGTAACTGCAAATCTTAACCGATCATCCTTTTCTTTTTAACATTAATCTAATTCCAATTATACTACCTACACCTATTATATATAGGAGTGTATCTCTATATTGTGTTTTCTTGTAATAATAATCATAAACCAAGCTTCTCTCTTTTCATCATACTTACTCTGACGCTTATCGCGCCCCAAATAAAATCAACTGTTCTCGTCTTGGGAAAGCTTCATGTCTTGACAAGCTTCTGGTACAGAAATGATCTGAAATTGGGCACATACATCAAATCTGTTGCAAAGATCACTTGAGAAAATAATTGGATCACCAGCGTTCGAGGAAGTCACTGCCGATGTATTCCTCTATCTGTATAAGAGCCAGGCACGCCCTTAAATTGAGTTCTGTTGCCATGTCCGGGCAGGAGATGCTCGGCGTTGCTTGACAAGTCTACACAGTGATCAAAACTGGCTTCGAGACCTAGTAGGCCATGCCCTTTTCGCTTCCCTGTGACCTCTTTCTTACAAAAGGGGCACTGCGAATCTGTCCCTGCTCTAGCGTTATTTTCATGGCAAGTGCTCGACTGAACTGCAATCAATGGTCCACCTTGCAAAACTTAACAAAAAAAAAAAAACGCTCGGCTAGCTACAATTATTATATAGGATTTTCCCCACTCTCCATTTGTACTTAACTCTAAATGCAAATTCCATGAACAAAGTTTCTTCCCCAGAAAAACACCTCCGTGGAACACTGTAACACTGTTCTGCTTTTCGATTAAATACAACATAGTAGCGTTCAAATCCAATGTAAACAAATCTTGTTGAACCGCATAAGTAATCAATTTTTACTCAATATACGCCATTAATACTTGCTAAAGTACCCTTGATTATTTAATCCTTATTTCCGAGTGGCATTCGGGCCTTGATAAGTGGCGATTCCCAAGTAAACAACAATACTATAGAGACTAAAATAATGCTGATGTTTATTTCTTATCTATTTTATTAGTAGCCAGGAAGATACACAATTATCTCGTTCCCTAGCCAAACTCTGACTCATGTGTGTAAGTAAAACTCCAGCATTCTTATGTAATTTTACTGAAATTATTATTATTATTATTATTATTATTATTATTATTATTATTATTATTATTTACACACAAAGAGTAATCACACAAGCGATCATAAAAGATTTCTCTTTGAAAACAACTTGTGGTATTCCTTGGAATCGGAGTGATGACACCTCTCCCCAGATCTCCATTACTCTCCTTCTGTTCCGTTAACCGTTGAAGATTAATATGCGTTCTCGCAACAGTCGCATACCATTGATTTCTTGTTTGCACTGACCATTGGTCTTCACTGAAATGTTCCAGTCCACTTTGCACTCGTTCAGTGAAGGCCTGGCTAGTGTTGTCTCTCCTCGAACTTTGCATCCTCCTAGATCTTTCTCACTTATGTGGTGTGGCGCCAGTTCATTGTGGCACACACAAAAAGTAGAGGCGAGGGGTAGCTTGCTGATACTTATACAGTTTCAGCTTTCATGGTGCCATGTTTTTTCTACAAATGGGTCACCAGTTATCAAGACCTGGAGGCCACTCGAGGATAAATGTTGATAAGTGTACAATGGGCAATGGGACAATATCGTAGTGATTGTTAGTGGAAATTAAGGCGAACGGCTCATCAAAAACTTGTTTACGTTGGGCTTTAAGAAGACCATATTATAGTCAGCCGGGAAGCAGTTCAAAAACAAAGCTTTGTTCATGGAAGCTATTTTTAGACTTAGTCACAGATGAAGAACATGGTAAATTATTGATAGTGTTATCAGCTAAACGAGCGTGTATTGTGTAAGTTTGGCGTAGAGGTGCATAGATTGAAATTTTGAAGGGCATTTGCGATGAAAATAATGATAAAGCAGAGACGGTCTCTTCTGTGAGAATGAGGTTGCAGGAAAGAGAAAAGCCCATCCCCCCACTAGGTTACGAAGTCTATTTTGAATTCTGTCAAAACGGAATAAAGTCATTCTAGCAGCTCCTGCCTAGATGTGGCAACAGTACTCCATCCGTGGACGTACCTGGCTCTTATATAGATATAGAATTGTATCAGCAGATAGAAATCTACTGGATCGATAGAAGGATCTCACAATTTTCCCAGCGACCTTGGTAACAGATTTGATGTACATTTTCCATTTCAGTTAAGGAGTAATGGTCAAGCTTAGGAGCTTGTCAAAGCATGGAACCTCTCTAAGATGAGAGCCATTCATTTCAATTCATGCCAGATAGGGACCAGAGTGTTGATGATGTAAAGACAGAAGATTTGTTTTAAATTCATTGAAAGCTATCAGCCACCCCTTCCCCTATTATACCACGTACTCAAGGTCAGAGGAGAGAGAATTCGGTCGTTTACAGTCTTAGATGGAGTGCCATAGATCGTTGTGTCGTCAGCATAAATGTCTACGAATGATCTAAGGATGTGATTTGGAAGATCATTGATGTAGATGAGGAAGAGAGTTGGGCCCAGGATGGATCGCTGAGGAACTCCAGCATTAATAGTGTGAGCTTCTGATTTCTGCCCATCAACCACTACTCTAATGAACCTATCAGAGGGAAATGATTGATTAATTGAGAAGACATTTCCAGCAATACCGTAATTGGAGATCTTGTGAAGTAAACCTTTAGGCCCTAACCTATCGCAGGTCTTTTATATGTCAAGAGAAACTGCCCTAGAATGGAAATCTCATGCAAGACATTCGCTAATCCTATGAGGTATAATGTTGATCTAGC
Organism: Euprymna scolopes; assembly: GCF_053919585.1. NCBI lineage: Eukaryota > Metazoa > Mollusca > Cephalopoda > Sepiida > Sepiolidae > Euprymna > Euprymna scolopes. The sequence goes on from NC_136494.1 coordinate 11,797,139, forward strand.
AGAACGGAAACAATATTTTATGTCACTAAAAAGTTAATTTTTGCTGAGGTGGTTGACTACTTCTCTATTTAACATATATTCTAGCAACCTATTTATGACGCAGAGGAGACTTATTGATCTGAACTGGGAGAAAGATGACCGATGACCTGAATTCTTAAATACAGGTCATACTAACAAGATTTCCCAGGTTGCCGGGAAGCATTTTCCCTTAAGAAAACGCTTAAACAGCTTTGTAAGTATGGGAGTTAGTTCTAGTTGAAGTTTTTTAGCACTATAATAGGAATGCCGACAGGGCCAGTTGCTTTACTGAAATCACAGCTTTTGATTAGCATCACACACAGATTGTTTATTTGTGTTTTAGATGTATAGCAGTTTCTGTATGTCGACTTTTACCTATCGTTTATGCCTGATGTCTCCGCATTCAAGAGTGTTTTTTTGTTGTTGTTTTTTTTTTAGAAAGGGTGTCAGTCGCTGGATTGAACTTATTTTCCCCCCTATTATTTGCATATATTTATGTAGTGAAAATTGTTTGAATAAAATTAATTCATTAGTTAGTTAGTAGATGGAATTAATAATTTTATAATTTACATAAAAATTAATAAGTTTATTATATCATAATTAGGATCATTTAATTATTTCTAACTCAACAATAAACAACAACATATGCAAATAATAAATAAAATATTTATCAATATTCAAATTTTATTTTTAGCTGCAATATTTTAAGTCTAAAAAATTCTTATTTTTTACTTTACTAGAATATCTTGTTCTTTACTTTTCCAGGTTGAATTTCTTGTCCTTTACTTTTCCAGGTTTAATAAAATCTTAAGAATATTACTTTTCATGCGCGCATTTTTCCATATAATCCATGATTTTTCCAGGCATTGCTATTGTATTAATATATAAATTTATAATATTTATTAATGATTGTCCAAAAAAATTAGCTCTCAAACACACATTTATGCAACATTTATCATTCAATCACAGTAGTTCCGAGCCAGGGTATCTACAGAGACTGCGGTTCATGAATTCGTGATCTGTAAACTAACAAAAAAGAAGATGGCACTCGCTGTCTTTTTAGAGATCGTTGGAGCTTTTGACAACATACCCTTCAGTAGTATGTTCAAGTCGCTACGAGAACTCAATGTGCCGCCAGTACTCATCCGATGGATTGAATATATGGTGAGGCACAGAACAGTTCAAGTAGAACTACTGAGGGCAACTGTTAAAAGGGAAGTAGTTAAATGAAACCCCCAAAGTGGGATTTTATCACCTTTACTATGGAACTGGATGCTGAATCCTCTTTTAAAGGAGTTTAAAAATAGGAATATTTATGCCTAGGCTGATGCTGATGACATCGCAGTGCTGGTCGCGGGTTCAAAAGCATCATTGGTCAGACGCATTGCCAAAATGGGACTACATTTTTCATAAAATGTGATAACGAAAAATTTGAGTTCATTCAAAGAATATGTATATCATAGAATTCACTAATATTTTTAATCGATAAATTCGCCATTTTTTGCTATAAAATCATAAGGAGAGTTAAAAAAACTAGTTATTAAAAAAAAGTTCGGTGTTCTAATTATAAAAAACGATACACGGGATTGAACCTAAAATCTTTCCACCAACCCCCGGTAATCTAACCGTTACGCTAACATGTCATATTGGCAAAATCGCAGTAAAAAATATTCATATACAAAAAAAGTTATGCAAAATAAAAAAAAGTGTTAGTCACTTATGTACTTACTCTCCTGTTTGTGAACCCACATATTTTGTTGTAACTTTTTTTCTACTGAACCAATTTTCGATTTTTTTTTTCAAAATGTAGCTAATGAGGTGTTCTATCAAACTATATAACCTGTTGGAAATTTGGTTGCGAACGGAATTAGTGGTGGGGGTTTGAATGTGCCTCGATTTATTCAATTTCGGACTTAAGCATATATTCAACCACTACCGTGGTTGAATGATATATATATATATTGTGACATCATACATATGTATATATATATGCATATAGCTATATCATAGAATTTTGTGACGTTATTATCTTTATTATTATTATTATTATTATTATTATTATTATTATTATTATTATTATTATTATTATTCAATAACAGATTATATCATTTATTTTGGGTATTATTTTACAGGAAACGTATACTCGCACTTTGAAATTATTTAAAACAGGAAAATCAATCTAGTAATTGCCATCCACAACGAATGATTTAGCATTTCAATGTGCAGACAGTAGCGTTTTTTCCATAATGGATCGACTTCTCAATAGATGTTGTAAAACAATGATTTCAAACTTGTATTAAGAACAGACGCTGTTTGCAGCATTATGTCCAAGTTTCCCCAGACTCTCCGAGGAATACCTAACCAAAAGCGTGAAAAATTGATATCTATTTAGAGTGACTCGAATCAATAAATGACTTAAACAAAGGATTTCATAACACCAAATGTGATGTACTTACCACACACACACACACACACATATATATATATATATATATATATATATATATATATATATATATATGTATATATATATATATATATATATATATATATATATATATGTTGACCTGTCTGTCTGTCTCCATATTTTGAAACTCTGTCGTCTCTGAAACTAAAAGTCTTAGAGCAACGCTAGGAACCTGAAATGGTCGGATTTGTACAGCGCATACCTTTTTGGGTCTTTAGCCTGTTAAAATTGTTTTTAAGGGTAAATAATGGGTAATAGTTGAAAAAAAAATCCTTAAATATTTTGTACATTAATCTTTGTTTATTTTTCATTTTTAATCGGTTTATGTGCGTGTCATGTTCGTGGTACAGTGGTAACGTCACCAGCGTTGAATGTCACAGTTCCAGTTTCGATTATAGCTAATAGCACCTGAATTCTTTTTTTTTTTTTACTTTGGCAATTGCAACACTTTATCAACATACAAGGAATCTTGAGGAATTTTAATATTAAAGCGTATTTTACGTCAAGACAAAACCGGGCGGTTTTCCCCGCTAGTGTATATATATATATATATATATATATATATATATATATATATATATATATATTTCGTAACATCTGAGAAAAAAAAGCACATACAGTGGTATATATATATACATATATATATAATATAATATATATATATATATATATATTATGAAGTTGTAATTTTTATTAGGCCCCGTTTCTTAGTGTTTCGTCTGAATGAAATGAAACTTTGGTCACAACTAGTTTATTATATTCAAAACATCACATCAAAACACTAGGGTCTTTGGCCTTTTTTTTTCGTTCTACAACATATGTTCTAGATGGCTTCCATTTAGCTCCGTGCATTTCTTGAGGCGCATCACGTAGTTGTCCATGACCTTCTTACAAACCGAATTGGTAATGGCTCTCATCTCCTCCCTGATGGCTTCCTTGACTTCCGTAATATTTCTGTGTTCCCCTGCGTAGACCCTGTCCTTATGATAGCCCCACAGAAAAAAACCCAGGGGGGTGGGCTTAGGTCCCGGCTATGGAGTGGCCACTCAAAATCAGTCTTGACTGATTACTTTGTTTCCGAAGTTCTCTTTCAGCCAATCCCAGAAGAGGTTTGAGGTGTGAGAACTTTCTCCGTCCTGCTGGAACCAGCACTTGTTCATGAGCGACGGGTAGATGGTCTGGAGCTCACTCATGAAGGTTTTGAGGACTGCCACCTACCGCTCCTTGGTGACTGTCACTGCTGCGCCAGATTCTTCGATGAAGATTGGTCCGATGATGCCTCTGGCCGTGATTGCAGCACACACCGTGCACTTAGGAGAGTGCAGGTACTTGGTGGCTACTTCATTGGGTCTGGAGTTATCTTTATCTTGAAGTTCGTCTTTTCATCAAGATGGTAGTGGGCTTCATCTGAGGTCCAAAGGAGATTAAGGAAATTTCGTACCTCCTCGATCTTCTCGAGCATCTTGACTGCTATAGATCCTCCTATGCTTCTTTTCTGAGGCTGTAAGGGTCTACAGCGTCTGTATTCTGTATGGGTAAGCCCTGATATCGTTAACCAGCACTTTCCTGCAAGTCTCACGGGACATACCGAGGGACTAACTTCGCTTACGCACAGAGGGTTTCGGACTCTGCTGGAAAGAATCTGTAACTTGTTCGACGAGCTCGGCTATTCGCTTCTTGTGACGTCCCGACTGGCTTGGACGGTTCTCTCTGGCAGCGTTGAGGTTCTCCACGGTCCCATACTTCTCGAAGTGGTCCACCCAATTTTGAATTCTGCTTTTGGATAGAGCCTTTTCACATTCGAATCGACGCATGAAACTGTCCTGGGTTTTCTTAAACAAGCTTGTCTTGTAGTAAAATTTAAAAGTGTATTCTTTGTACCAGCTCCCACTGGCGTCTTGCTGTACTCACGGTCGTTGAGTCTGCCTTGTCCTTTAAAATAATGGCAATCGGTGAATAAGTAATGGAGATATCACATAAAGTGTACACGGGACCCGTTTTTTGGATCACCCTGTATAACTGAAGTTTCATTAGCCATAATCGAAACAGAAACAAAAACTTCTGGAGAATTCTTGATAAAATTATTTATAAAAAAATAGGTTATTGAAGTGCCATCATTTATAATCGAAACCGAAACCAAAATTTACGAAGAATTCTTTGTAAAATTATCTAACAAAAAAAGATAACTTAAGCGCCACCAGCTATAATCGAAACCGAAACTAAAACTAATGGAAAATGTTTGGTACAATTATATGTGGCAAGGAATGGAAGTACATAACAATTAAACGACCATGATGTAAGCGTGACACAGAAAATAACACACACGCTATCGACAATTATATAGATTATGTTTTGCGAATAAGACCACCTGGAGAATTATTCCTCGTAATATATAATATCCGATAGGAGATTGATGCTATAATAATACATACGCGATCTGCATAAATTTCCATATTATGTTTAAGCTTATTTTTACGAGTGAGTAACGCCGGGTGTCAAGTTTGTATATAATACTTCCTCGGACCGTTAAACCAGGCAAAAGTTTCGCCAGTTCTATGCTAAATTGATTGTTTAAAATTAAAATTAACACCGATGATTACTTTCCTGTTCTCTGTAATTTTTTTACGCTGCACCAAGCGAATTCTATAATACTTAGTTCGCTGAACAATATAATAAATAAATAATTTGATTCAGTCTACATTTTTATTGATGTGTAACCTTGTTTCAATTGGAAACGATAGATTAAAATATTTTCACTGCATAAAATTTCCGAAACAGCTACATGGTAGGCATCTAACGATTTTCGTTACCTATGAAATAATTTACGTTATTTTCTACCTTTTTTAGAGTCTAATTCTCTTTGGTAATGTGTATTTTCTAAAGGAAATCCGCATATGCTATTTGTAAGTCAACGATCTGTTTACGTTTTCAAATGCCATTTTCACTATTAACAACGTACTGTGCCAATTTGATGCAGGGGACTACTATAGAATCCATTTATTGCAGGGATGCTATGTAGCAAATTGAGCAGCAAGATATTTGTTCACATTACACTTGAACCCCTACATGTCTGTGCAGTTGGAAAAGCAGAAACAGTTGTATGGATTTTAAGTGTATAATAATTGTTTTATGATATATTTATCTAAAAAAAAGTAAAAGGTTCTTAAAATTATATAGATAGAGGTAGATAAATAGATAGATATACAAATATATAGATGTGCATATATTTCTGCTATCTAAAGCCGGTTTAGTAAACTACGAGAAGTCAGACAATGTCAGACATGACCAATAATTGTATGCAGTTATGCTGTTTCCCAGACAACACAAGTATTGCTGTAATATCTCTGGCCTCGTCTCTAATTCATCAAGCGTTTGGACAAGACTCACAAAGGTGAAAGATTTTGTAAAAGTGTAGCTTGCTTGAAAAGCCATGTGCGCATGTACGCTCTACATCGATCTGAAAAGATGGCAATTTTCTATCAAGAAGAGGCAATCATGTATATATATATATATATATATATATATATATATATATATATATATATATATATATATGTAACTTGAAACAGAGAAAAGAGGAGAAAGGATGGAGAGTTATAAAATATCGTTAATTATTCATTCTATTATAACCTTAAATCAAACGCGAGTATGTTCAAAATTATACATACAGCAAAAAAATAAATAAATAATAATAATAATAATAATAATAATAATAATAATAATAAAACTTAATTCTGCTCACGCAAGATTTGATTGCATTTCCTTTGTTTTCCCATCAATTGCATATATCCAAAATACCTTCAACCTCAAATATTGTGAAAAATTCAAAAAGTTTGGGAACGAATTTTCAATGAATATTTCAAACTTTTGATTTGATAAAAGTAGAGAAAACATAAAAGAATAAAATGGCTTCTTTCAAATAAAAACAAATAATTTCCCTCCACAAAAAATCAATTTCTGTTGCTTGCTATTTTTCCGGCTTCCATGAAAGTAAGATCAACTACACTATTTATGTTTAATATAAAGCAGAGAATAATTATTAAAATCGGATCCGGCTAGTATCTCTTACTATACTTAATGTGAGTTAATTACCGTTTGTTTCTTTAAGATTTCATTTTATAAATACTTTAAAAACATGTAATATGTGTTTGAATATACCTAACTACTATATTTATGTAATATTTGAAGAAAACTTATCTACATTGTCCCTTCTTTCTCTCTCTCTCTCTCTCTCTCTCTCTCTCTATATATATATATATATATATATATATATATATATATATATATATATATATATATATATACACATATATATATATAATGCATTTAATCACATAAATTAACATACAAAAGTATACATTTATGTGTAAACTGTAAGTATTTACTTCTTTGTATATAAATTTATGTGATTAAATAAAAAAGCTATATACATACATATATATATATACAGTTATATATATATATATGTATATATACATATGTATATATACACACATACATACATACATACATATATATATATATATATATATATATATATATATATATAGTTTTTTAATGCCTACAGCAACTAGTGTGCTATCCTTTCGCAGAAATCATGATTGCTTCCCGTTGAGGGATTCGAACCTGGCCACGAAGCTATCTCTGACTTCCCTAGGAAGGAACAAACCCTTCGGTCAGTGAGAACAACGGCGATTATATAGTTGATATTAATATTTTTAAAGCGTAAGTGTTATTCAAGAAGGTCTAGCGTGATCAACTAATTTTCATATTACGATCAACGCTCGTGGGCGGATGGACATGCTTTTTATTTCAACGTAATGTACTCAACAATAAGAATCCAGTCCTAAAATAGACAGACATAGTAATTACTATAAATAATGTTTTATACTTACAAAAACTACATTTCTTCCTTTCTGGAAAAGTCAATGCAGAAAGTGTTTAACTGATTAGGCAAAGTGAGGGTTAAACACGTTTCTACGACTGCGGGTTTGGTTGCTTTTAGTGCTTGTATGAGCTGAAGTGCTGTTTGACTGTGGAAATAATAATATTATCTCATATTCTCAGAATTATAATAGAGATAAACACACACATATATACACATATATATATATATATATATATATATATATATATGCGTGTGTGTGTGTGTGTGTGGTTGTGTGTGTGTTGTGTGTGTTGTTGTGTCTACTGATTATTGTATAATCATGAATCTCGTACGTCTGTAAATAAAATTATAATTATTGATGTATATTTATAATTTTTTTCAGAAAAATTGTTTAGTAATCTTAACACTATAAGCAGAATAACATGTTCAGCTAACATGTATGGCTAATTATTCACTTACTGTCCTCAACCATGGTAAACAAGAATTGCACACCGTATTGATTTTATTTAAGTAAAATTCATTTAGTTTCCTTTCGAGGACTAACCAATTAGCTAGTGATCACTTCATGACGCTAGTCAATATTGAATAAAGCATTAGTAATCCTTTCTATTTCTGATTCAGGTTTGTTTTTTTACAAATCATATGAGTCTTAATTTAATTAACTGTTCCTTCGTAAAGTGGTAAAAATCAGCGTTTAAAAATTCCTGTAAATATGAGGTAACCCAATGGATTTTTGTTAAAGGTATACTAGATTTAGGTTTTCTTTCGTAAGTATGTGTGAATTGACCGTCCTAGGGAGCGTTTGAGCTCCTCGCTGGGGGGGGGGAGGCTGAGACTCTCGAACACTGGAGAAGGTTGGACATATATGATTTTTTTTTCTTTAATTATCATAGTGGTACCCGGGCTACAGCAAAATCCTGCTGCGAGAAAGATTAGGATTGTGATTCCATTTTTTTTTATGAAAATCGACAAGCAATGTCAATTTTTTAAAATTTGTGCGCCGAAACTGGTAATATTCTAAAGATGTGAAGTTTACAGTATAATATTCTAGAGACGTGATGTTTACAGTTCAAGAGCAGTGCGTTGACCTAAGGATCACGAGCATGTACCCATGGGGCCATGGGTATGTGCGGAGATCCACATGTGCACTCGTGGAGAAAGAACTTCCCCTCGGGTGAGGTTTTTGGGTATGATTGGTCAAGGAACAATCCTGACTCATTCCTTAATATATTAACGAAGTACACCGCCGAAAAACGTCAGACAGCGGGAGAGTTGATCTTGAAAGTTTGAGGCCGAATAACTTGTAGAGAATCGCCACACTCTCCTCTCGTCCCGCGCTAAACTCACCGCTATATCGAAGAGAGAAGTAAAATCTACTTATATACTCAAAGGTGTTGGACATTAATGAACATTGAATGAGAAGGACAGTTGTATATAAATATATATTTGTATATCATTTTTTTTCCTAAAAATTAATCAGTAAAATAGAAGAGATGAGCTGTTTTGTCTTTGTGCATGGAATTACTTTTCTTCTAGCTTAGGATAAACTAGTGAGGCGGCGACATATACACCCTGGTGCGAGAAGCACCGACTAACACTCGTCCTCGAATTGAAGAATAACCAAATCGATCAACGAACTTCTGCTGAAATAGTGACTTGTACAATCATAGGGTAAAATATGGACCACAATGTCAGCGCTGTCGCGTAGACAGCGGTTGCTGCAGTGAAATAGAGAGGGGTGCAGTAGGAGGTAGGGCTGGTGACGTCACGCTGAGATAGCAGCAGCAACAATAAAAGAGAGAAAGAGATATGCGTGGGATTCCCTTTTAGCCGGTTTTAGCTTCATCAAAATTTGTTTTATAATAATGGGAAGCACAGAGAGAAAGTAGAAATCTCTTCAAAATAAAAGTGAGTTTAAAGTATTTCTTATATAGGTGTGGCATTAAATGGGGCCGACAGACGAGACGAAAAAATGAGAACGCCCTCAACAAAGTTACAAGTATATGTTAACGGAAAATGCATGTTATTAAGTAGAATGAATGATTCGCTTTTATTTTATTACTATCCTGGGTGTCCGGCGTTGCCCAGGTGTTTGGAGGTGTGTGTTGAGCAAAAAAAAAAAAAGGGGGTAGTAGGCAGGTAAGATTTAACCCGTACCACGAAGGAGCAAAAGAACGTGAAAAAAAAACGTGACGTATTTGCCATTGCGTCCAGCGTCCATAGCCAAAGCGAAAATGGGTGTTTTAAATAAAGGCCAGTCAATCGAAAAGAGGGAATGACTTTCGAAAATATCGGCGAAAAAAGTGACCTCTTCTTGTAGAAAAATACCCAGTTGAGAGTGAAAGAATTAAAATTTTTAGCCGATTTTTCAATATTTTTCTTCTGAACAGTCGAATTTCAAAACAATACAAATCTAGTGACAATATGTCGCCTCTGTTAAACGCAGACAAAAACAACAAACAAAAAAACATGCATACATACATATATACATATATATATATATATATATATATATATATATATATATATATATATATATATATGAGAAAATAGTTAATAAAACATGTTAAAAAAGCACTTAGAACTGAGTATAAACATATTTAATCTGAAAAGGAAACACTAGGTAAGTCGATAGTCCTTAATCCGCGGAGTTTCAAAGAAATACTTTCCTTCTCATCAGAGGGTAGGAATTAGCAAAATGCGGTATCGGATTTTGCATTCAAAAGTATTTGATGAAACAACAAGTAAGTCAAAGATCTTACTTGAAAACAAAAAAGTGAAGCAGAGGGAATATGGTTAAGAAAAGGGTGATTACACATGAACGGATAGTCTGTTGGAAGATAAATAATCCAGTGACGGTGAAATCTAAATGTATAACTTCAAGAAAGTTAAAATAATTTAAAAAGAATATATATATATATATATATATATATATATATATATATATATATATATATATATATAAAGCCTGACGAATCCTATAGTTGGATGAAACGCAGAATATTCAGTGTAGCTTAATCGCCATATATATTTTATAAATTACTATATATATATATATATATATATATATATATATATATATATATATATATATATATATATATAATGTTTATAACGTTTGTTGGTCCATCGGATTTTAAATGTTAAACAAACCGGGATATTTCATTTACAGAGATATGAATTACCCTGTGCGACAGTCAAAATTAACATTCTAACTGGGGCTAAAAAAAAAAAAAAGAAAGAAGACAACTATTTATGAATTTGAAAAAAAAAAAGCATATGGACACGATTACAAAATCCGAAAATCGAGATAAAATATTTATTTTCACTTATTTTTCTTTTTTAATGCCATCGGATTTTGTATTTATGCCGATATGCTTTTATTTGTTTTAAATTAATAAGTGGCTTTTTTTTCGAATGCGTTAAGGGTGAAATAAATTCATTGATTACCATAGTCATGAAACGAATGGTTTTACGCTACGAAACATGCGCTGTCAATCAAGAATTGTGTACACTTAAAGAAATAAACTGTATGATAGTCAACATCTCGAAAAATTGGAATGTGGAATTTTGTCATTTAGTTGTAATATATATATATATATATATATATATATATGTATATATATATATATATATATATATATATGTATATATATATGTATATATTTCATGATTTTCTTGGGGGTACAAAATATTATTAAGTCAATCATGAAGGAAAGACGTATTTTTTCGGAATTCATTTTATATTTAAAAAAAAAAGACCGAGGAGAAAAGGAAAATGGATAGCGACTAAAAAATAAAAGTAGGGAAATATAAAATAAAAATCAAAACGAATCAATGACATGTTTCGCCCTTACTCATCAAAATTAGAATCAAGGGATTTATTTTTTAGTAATTTGTTTTCCTTAATTATAAAATCTAAAAAAAGAGACGGGAGCAAGAGCAATCGTATGGAGATACATTTTAGAGGCTGATCACGTTCAAACCCAACAAACAGTCCTTTTGCTTACAAAGTGAAGGCTTCCTATATATATATATATATATATATATATATATATATATATATAGATAGATATATATATATATATATATATATCTATGTGTGTGTATGTGTGTGTATGTGTGTGTGCATTGTTTCTCTGTTTATTTCTGTCAACAGTAGTCTTGTGTATACAGGCCAAAGCGAGAATGGAATTAAAATTGCCGAGTCAGGAAGAAACTCACATTCGACTGAACGCACGTGCCTGGATGCGGAACGAGATTCAGAGTCTTCAATGTAGAAAGACGCAGATCTACAACATACAAACTATACAGATGGAATCGATAAAATGGTGTTTCTAATAGAATCAAAGATAACACACCCATACACGCACAAACTAACACACATATAAGCGTGTGTATGAGTGGTTTCGTGTTTGTGTCTGCAAATATTGATAATGTTTGTTATGATTCGATATTCGTAGCAAATCGAATAAAACGTGTGATTCTTCCGCGCGTAAATAAATTCCGAGGAACCGTGTAAGATTTTTTTTTAGACTCAACAGAAATAGAATGGACTTCCTCCATTGGGGGGGGGAAGAGAAACAAAACAAGACAAAAAAAACATGAAAACCTATGTAACAAAGATCATAGAGATATATGTTCATACGCTTTTCTTACGAATATATAAATACATACATATATATATACGTAAATATATATATATATATATATATATATATATATATATATATATATATATATACATAACAAATAAAAACATCTGCATAAAAACGCGATACATTCAGTAGTCAAGCGAGGCGGTCCGTTGGTAGAGGTTTAGGCTTCTTATGGGGTCCTGGTTTTGAAGCTCGCTAGATTCAGCCACACTAATTAGTCGTAGGCGACGAAACACGTGTCAGTTGATAATTATATTTTTAAAATAATATATATATATATATATATATATATATATATATATATATATATATATATATATGCCGCTCCCCATTTAGGGGAACCAAATTGGTCAAAGGGGAAATTATTCCCAAATCGCATTTAGATAAAAATGGACTTTCGTATAAATAATTGAATTCGTTCAAAGCGTATCGCTAACAAAAACAAATAAAAACATATATATATATATATATATATATATATATATATATATATATATATATATGTAATTAAATAATAATTATTCTTTTTATACCTAGCAACACGTGTGTTTCATGCTTCCGCAATCAACAGTGTAGAGATTTCACGGCCTGCTGTTCGGGAGATTCGACCAGGAAATTCGAACGCTACTTTTGACACATTAAGCTCAGCCTTTATATCTGAGACACAAAACAATTGCACGAAAATGAAGACGTTAATAATTAATAACCATTTACACTAGAAAAATACACGTCTCAGGATGGGTAAAATTAATATCTTCAAATGTAACTGTGTTTCATAATGTTATGCATCCTTATGAAAATTGAAAGCAAGAATAGTCCAAAATATCTTTTGAAGCGGTAGAAGGGTCCCACCATTTTCCCAGTTGCTCGAGCAACAGACTTGATATACGTGTTCCATTTCAGATCAGGAGTAAAAGTCAAACCCAGGAGCCTGTCAAAACATAAAGCCTCCCCAAGACGAGAATCATCCATTTCAATTGATGCTAGATGAGGAACAGCGCGTTGATGATGTAAAGTTAGGAGTTTGGTTTTTGATGCATTAAAAGTAATCAGCCATCTGTTCCCCCACTGAACGACGCGCTCAAGATCAGAGGGGAGGAAATCAGAGAGAGTTTTGTCATTTACAGCCTTTGATATGTTGCCGTAGATGGTCGTGTCATCAGCATAGATGCCAACGAATGATTTATTTGTTTTGGGAGATCATTGATGTAGATCAGGAAGAGAGTTGGGCCAAGGATGGACCCCTGGGGACCGCAGCATTAATACTGTGTGTCTCTGATTGCTGTCCATCAACCTCTACTCTTATGAACCTAGCAGAGAGAAATGATTTAATTATTGAGAAAACGTTTCCAGTTATATCGAAGGCCTTTGATATGTCAAGAGCAATTGCCTTAGAGAGGAATCCTTTGTCGAGAGATTCACTAATCCTATGGGATCTAACTGGTAGCACGCCATCTGTAGATTTAGCAGAACGGAAACCATGTTGCATGGCACTAAGGAGGTTATTTCTGCTGAGGTGGTTGATCACTTATTTATCTAATATGGATTCAAGTAACTTACTCATGACACACAAGATACTTATTGGTCTGTACTGAGAGGGAGATGACTTTTCACCTGAGTTATTAAATACGGGGCATACTGACGAGGTCTTCCATGGTGTTGGAAAGCACTTCTCCTTAAGGAAACGCTTAAACACTTTTGTAAGTATGGGGGCATACTCTTCCTCCTTGCAATCTATATGCATCCTTAACCGTTTGGATCAAGTTAAACGCATTCATAGTCATTGCCACTCTATCCTCAGACCGCCCCATTATAATCATACTCCCTATATAATAACAGAAGAAACTTAAATATATTGACGCATATTACCTTTCAATTTTACAACCTTGCATTACCCCCCCCAAATTCAGAGGCGATTTTATAGTCGCAATTTGCTGCTTAGCTTGCACCAGTCAAAAATACCACTCCATAGAAAATAGACACCCCACAAACCGTTAAAATAAATTACCACGCAGCAACAATATAACCCTAATGCATATACCCCTTTATCTTAACACTATGTTAAAGACCATATACAATCTTATATATTATATATAAGAAGCTTTTACGTATTTATTTAGAATTCAATAAAGCCTCCCCCAACTTTCTATAATTCGTCTTAATCTTCTTTCGTCCCTAATAAACCCTACGCTAGACGCCGCATCTTCCCCATGCTAGCTAGAACCTTCTCTACTCTTCTGATGAGAAGCATTAGGCTTCGAAATGCCTTTGCATAAATAGTCCCTTCTAACCCCCAATCTTTGCTTGTATTCTATTATTTAATATATGATCCATTCTATATCTACCAAAATATAGTTTTGTGACGTCATTTCATATTCTTGTTGTCCTATACATATACGGGTTAAGGGTAATCAGGAGATAAAAACTCATGAGTTAAAACAAGGTTTTGAAGACAGCTGGTTCTTTTCTGCCTCACTTGATGATTGCTTTCTGTATTTTTTATTTGTCCGAAACATTAGCATGTTCGGTGTAGTTTTGGCAAATAGCAAACAGAATCCTTAACAGAAGCGTATGCTACATCCCAACTGTTATCAATGGACCTGAGGTAATCTCGTCAGCATCAGACAAAGCCAAACTCTTTGTCAAGAACTTTGCAGCTAATTCTACCCTTCGCGATCAAGGCCGCCAACCCCCAATATTTCCTCCTGTATCAGAAAACACGCTATGTGATATACGTATATCTGTACGTGATGTTACCAAGCTATTCAAAAACCTTGATTCCAGTAAAGCAACTGACCCTGACGGTATTCCTATTATAGTACTCAAAAAACTTCAACCTGAACTAGCGCCCATACTTACAAAACTGTTTAAACGTTGTCTTAAGGAGAATAGTTTCCAATCTCCCTGGAAAATCTCACCAGTATGCCCTGTATTTAAGAATTCAGGTGATCGCTCATCCCCCTCTCAGTACAGGCCAATACGTCTCCTGTGCGTCATGAGTAAGTTGCTGGAATCTGTGTTAAATACAGAAGTAATCAATCATCTCAACAAAAATAACCTTCTTAGTGACACTCAATATTGTTTCCGTTCTGCTAGATCTACAGCAAATGTGCTTACAGTTATATCTCATAGGATTAGAAAATCTCAACGGAGGCAATCTTTCTAGGGCAATTGCTCTTGACATATCTAAGGCCTTTGATAGGGTATGGCATGAAGGTTTATTTCATATGAAATCTAGCTATGGTATTGCTGGAAATGTCTTCTCAATTATTAAATCATTTCTTTCTGATAGGTTCATAAGAGTAGTAGTTGAGGGGCAAAAATCAGAAGCTCAAAGTATTAATTCCGGTGTCACTCAGGGGTCCATCCTGGACCCAACTCTTTTCATGATCTACATTAATGATCTTCCAAATCACATCCTTACATCATTTGTAGACATTTATGCTGACGACACTACCATTTATGGTAGCACATCTAAGACATTAAACGACCAAGTTCTCTCAAATTCTCTCTCCTCTGATCTTGAGCACGTAGTACAATGGGGTAAGGAGTGGCTGGTTACTTTTAATGCATCTAAAACTAAGCTTCTCTCTTTACATCCTCAACATTCTGATCCACATCTGGCATCAATTGAAATTAATGGCTCTCGTCTTCAGGAGGCCTCAAGTTTTGACAAGCTTCTTGGCTTGACCATTACTCCTGATCTTAAATGGAACACGTACATCAAATGTTGCCAAGGCCGCTGGAAAAATGGTGGGATCTTTCTATCGATCCGGTAGATATCTCATTGCTGATGCTATTCTCTATCTATATAAGAGCCAGGTACGTCCAAGGATGGAATACTGTTGCCACATCTGGGCAGGAGCTGCTAGAAAGGACTTGGCCTGCCTTGATAGAGTTCAAAATAGACTTCGTAGTCTTGTAGGAGATGCCCTTTTCTCTTTCTTGCAACCTCTATCTCACAGAAGAGATGTTGCGACTTTGTCTCTGATGTATCGTTATTTTCATGGAAAGTGTTCGACTGAGCTTCAATCTATGGTCCCCCCTCGCCAAACTGTCACAAGAAACACTCGTCTAGCTGTAAACACTATCAATAATCCCCCCACTCTTTACCTGTGCCTAAACTTAAACGTAGATTCCATGAACAAAGCTTCTTACTTAGAACTGCACGCCTGTGGAATTGTCTTCCTTTTTCCTGCTTTCCGGCTGACTACTATATGGTTGTCTTTAATTCTAACGTAAATAAGTTATTGATGAGCCGTTCCATATAAGTTATCAAATTTCCCAAATTTTCATTACTAATGATTACTATATTTTCCAATTTCCACTGTACACTCTTTAACCCTTATCCTTGAGTGGCCTCTTGGCCTTGATAATGTGGTGATGCCTACGTAATATATATATATATATATATATATATATATATATATATATATATATATATATATATATATATATATAAGCAGCAGGCTCCTTCAGTGTTGGGCAGACTATGGATACCCACGAAGAGTTGAGTGGGCGTGACATTTTTGTGCCAGGAGGTGCGCAATCTCCAACTATACCTCTCCTGAAACGACATTGTTAAATACCAGTGGCAAGTGAAGTAAGAAGAAAGCACATACAGCGCCTAGAAATCCCAAATGATCACTCATCTGGTACTAACAAGGCTCAACGTTGTATAACTTCGCTTATCTGACGAGAATCCGCGTGTCAACATGATTTTGCTGTGTGTATATATATATATATATATATATATATATATATATAATATATATAATATTAATATTAATATATATATATATATTTAATTATTATAGTAGAAAAAATATATATATACGTGTTTAATGTTATGAGATAGACTAGTTTCTTGAATGTGCTTATAACATCTATTCATTTCACCTAATGTTCATGTGTGTGGAAATGATTATTACAGTGTGTAAAACGATTTTTGATAATGACAATTTCCAGACATAATCTTTAACAAAGAAAGAGATAACATTATCGGTAGGAGGATCAACAAAAGACACATATAATTAAGAATTTTCTTTCGTGCTCCTGAAATTAAAGATGATTTTCATTCGGAAAGAGAAATGTCAAGACGTAAACTATACTTGGGTAACATCATGCATCTCTTTTTGTGTGCTTTTCTCGGTTTTTAGGCGAACTTAGTACATGTCTACATTTTGCCACTTCGCCACTAGGATTTCCAGACGCATTACCTCCAAACTTTGGAGCTCAAGGCCAATGTCTGTTCACTTATGCGTTGGGTATCGGACTAATCCTTATGCGTATATCTCTAACGATCTTATTACATCATTAACTTACGTTCCCAAATTCACAAGTCGAATGTTCCACTTTATGTCACGTATTTTGTGTGTGTAAATCAACATTCTTTTAACCTAGTTAACATTCTTGGGAACTATTTTAAGATAAATAACTTTTAATCCTGGAAAACCCCTTTCGCTTTGATAATATTCATTCTGTTTCTCATTTTATAATAGGGATAATCGTCCAGCTTAATTGTCATTGGCATGACCAACCTATATAATATATACGCTTGAATTCTCTTTACGCTTGCAAACGGTAGTATAACTTTATATATATATATATATATATATATATATATATATATATATATATATATATATATATATATATATGTGTGTGTGTGTGTGTGTGTGGTTATATATATATATATATATATATATATATATATATATATATAGAGAGAGAGAGAGAGAGAGAGAGAGAGAGGTCTTCGGGAAGATAGGTTGCATGTTCGTCGACGAGAGATACTTGTTCTAGTCATTAGATTTATTATTTATTACAAAAACTTAAAAATTAGTCAATTATTAATAAACACAAGTCTACATCCGACAATTCACTTAAAACTAGAGATGCTGAGTACGTTTTTAAATGCCCTGTAAGCGAATGTGCATCAAAAATTAATACCTACATCGTCATTTTTTCCTACTTGGAGTCGTTACTGTCAGTGGACAGTCTTTATCTGGTGAAAAACTCGGTCTGCTTTCTCTGACTCCAAACTCTTCAATAAATCATACGTGTTTTAAAGCTCTCTACTAAAATACACGTCATCTCTGGTGACGTCTATGTCAGACGGCGCTATACTCTAGAAGTCAGACCTATTTTTAGATATTTGTATGTACTAACATACTTTTTTATTAAAATATTTTAACATAAATAATATTATGTGTAAATAGTCATTTCGCTATGAAAACATTATTTTCTGAAATTTTATTTTTAAAAATATAAATAAAGATTATAATAGTCGAAGACCAGCACCTCCTTCACTTTGAGCGGTTATTGGAAATGTTCGCAATTCTATAAATGTAACTTCCATTTCATATTTATAGCTTAAAGAAGTCTAAAATTATAGAAATGAAAATGCTAAGTACATGCTTTCCGATGGCAATTTTACGCATTAATCCTATTCCCCAATAGAGATCTATTTGCCATCCTTTGTTTCTACGATATCGGTAGATCCTATCGTATTTACGGATTCGAATATATTGAAAATCACAAAAATAATAAAATCGCCAGAAAAGCATCGAATATACTCGATTATGATTGATTTCAAATCAGATTAAAAATTTCATTATGATGCGAAACTTGTTTAAGCTCCTTAAAATTCTCACCTGTTTCATGCACCGAGCGACCTTGCGCAAATCCCTGTATTTTTATTATTTTGTTAACGTTATATTCATAACAGCATCCTCTATAATTAAACGCAAACATCTATATCATATTACTGTTAGTCTGTCTGTTTGTCTGTTAGTTTTTTTCTATACCTACTAGTAAATTTGGCTGAAATTTTACATAAAAGTTTGTCATACTTAACTGCTTCAAATTAACGATTAAAATATCCATTCGATACAGAATTGCGTTTAATAGGGATGAGTTGCCACAATACAACATTTACTCTATAATTTATTTTTCCTAGATAATTTCTGCCTTGATCAGACTTAAATTTTGTATGAATGTTCGGTAAGATAAACTGTCGCGAATTGAGTAGTATTACATTCTGTCGACGCAAAGGCATTTAAAGAAAATTAATTATAAAAATATCAAATTTACTTTAGTAGCTATCTAGGAAACTACTTAAGCGATCTAACTAATATTATATCGTGTCCCTTCCTATCAAGTGTACTTTCTGTTCTGTTCACATTTTTGTAATAATATGGATTAATATTAATATTTATTGAACGCAAAAATTAGCATTAGTTTATCAATTAATTCGGTGGAAAACACTGAATTGAAGTACGCGGATGTAGGAAATTAACAGTAATTATGAGGATAACACGATGATTCTTCTACTGTTTTTGTTATTTTTTTTCAAATCAGTTCAACTATGTATCTAATCTACAGGGTGACTTGGTTTCACTTGTAGATTGAAATATGAACTGCTTAGATTCAATTAATTTTCTTTAGACTACGTTCTGTTTTCTAATCGAAGTCCAATTCTCTTTTGTATAATTCCTGTCAGAATAGAGAGGTTCTTTTCCTTTTACTTTTGTCGTTTTCTTCAGGCCCTATGAGAAAATATCTAGTTGTTAGACACATTTTACTTTAATATTTCCTCGTATATTTCTCACATGTGCCTTCTTGAAGCTGGTATTTTTCCGGCATATTTAACTGTACGTCCTCGACAGATTTCTTGTATTTACTTAGAGTAGATTTCTTTCAGCGAGATACGAATGCGTCAGTTAACTTAGACGCAATCACTTCAAAAATATAATCTTCGCCAGGTTACTTAGACAATTTCACTCCAACGTTATAACGTTATGGGGGAAATATAGTACGTTAACACATTTCA
This sequence comes from Euprymna scolopes, assembly GCF_053919585.1. Lineage (NCBI taxonomy): Eukaryota > Metazoa > Mollusca > Cephalopoda > Sepiida > Sepiolidae > Euprymna > Euprymna scolopes. The sequence continues at coordinate 11,817,004 of NC_136494.1, forward strand.
AATGCGCATTCCATTTCCGTCCAGTCCAGTCCAGTCCAGTGTGAACTGTCAACTTCAGCTTGAAAATTAATTACAGCTCGAGGGAATGGCCAGACCAACTAAAAGACAGAAATAAGTCACATGACTCACAACATAAACAGCAGTATGCAACTCAAGATTAAGGAATAAGAAGAAAAAGGAGAAGAAATATATATTTTTTAAAATTCTACATTCTTATGGGTGTCTTAGAAAAGACTCTGAATTATCGTGTGCTTCATTTATCGTCGAATCTTTCTTGGTGTTAAGACATCAGATCCGTTGCTCTTTCTACTTCTTGTAAAGTATGTTCTCTCTATCGCAGAGTTCACTTTTCCCATACGAAAATCCGATAACATTTTATGAATGTCATATTGTGTTCACATTTGGGCTGATGAATCTTCACCCCATTTAATTGTTTTTAATATAAACTTCACAACTGTATAAGTGTTTTCCTTGTCGCCCCTGTTCTTCTTCTCTTAAGTCTTTTGATCAAGGACTTGATGTTGCTAGTCTCAGTCTTTTCTATAAATACTAGTATGTCATGCGTCACTCAGAAGTACCTCATTTTTTATTTACTCATTTTGTTCGACCTATTTGGTCATATCAAGTGACTTAACATATTGCCCGATGTGATGTCTATAAAAATATCTGAGGATTATGAAAAATAACGGCAAAAGTAACGATTGAGGCTTATTTACATAGAAGATATGAAACATGATATATAATGGTGAGGTTTATATTTAAATATTAGGCTTATAAAAAGACATGGAATGGGAAAGTTGGTGATTAACGGAGGACATATAACCTGGGTTTTCTAGGTTCAAATCCAGTTCAGTCCACAGTAACACTTTCATTTAGTATGTTATCAACACTCCCGAAATTAATTTCGTTGTAGAAATGATTCTAACTGAAATTAAATCAAGTAAGCCAATAATAGAATTCTCTGATTCATAAGCAATCAATGAATTTGCGCTTTGGAAATCGATGGTCGTTTTTGTCCTTTCTATACTACCAATAAGGTATATTGCCAATCGGACATAAGTGGTCAATATTTGGAACCGTATCTGACAGTGGACTGTGAGGAGTAGAGCGACAGACCTTTGCATATTTAAATGTCTGCAGTACCATACATAGAGAGAAGCAGAAAACATGGATGGAAAGTTTACTAGCACAAATAAATAAAAAAAAAAAACAACTATTAAATTAGAATGTATTGAAGCTCTTTGTCCAGCACAATCACGTTGACACACGGGTTCTCGCCAAATCACCGCAGTTAAACAATGTTGAGCCTGGCCAGTACCAGATAGGTGAACAGTTGGTAAAGCGAGGCGTTGTATGTACCGCGAAGTAAAAATGCCTTTTTGGAAAACTGGCGCAGTCCATCCTTCTCTCGAGGGTAGATGTTCCGCTCTCCCAAACGTAGTAGGCAACTCATTTAGTGATGACATCACTATAAAAATACCTTTGATAGCATAGAGAAGGATCATGTATTTCCAACCATTAGAAAAATCGTGAAAGATTACGCGGAATTTGTTCACTTTTTACGTTCGTCTACTAGCATTGGATGAAACAGTTCATTTTTCATTTAAGGCACCTACGAACTTAAACAATGTGTAGCATTTTGTATTTTTCGGTTAGTTAGGAACATGTACGTCGAAAAGGCACAACTGCTATGAGTTTATCAAAGCAAATTATATTAAATTACTTATAAACCATACAGAGAATTGCAACACAACGGTAATAGAACATACCTTGGCGCCTGGGATTCTTTGATCATTATATTCTATGTATGTAAATATCAAACAAAATTCCTACACACGTTTGTTTAAGAAACTTCCTAAATAAGTTTGGTGTAGAAATCATAGATCAGGTTAATAAAACTAATAAATGTATTCTTCAAATATTCATAACGTAGACTGATTTCGAATGCGCTAAGCGCTCGTTTAAAAATGTTGAGACATTAATGTAAGGCATGTTTCACAGCCACATCTGATAAAATCACGAATACCTTCCCCACAGTAGGATTGAAAGCACATTTTCTTATTACCATATCTGGTGAAAAGGATATCAGAATCTAATTATTTTTAAGTATAAGACCATGCAAATGATGCGAGTATTTTAGGAATAAGTCCTCTATGAATCGCTTTCATGTCACATGCATTTCAGTGGATTTAATATTTCTACATAAAAATATTTTGCATTTTATATGTTTAAAATAAAACATATTTATTAGTATTTGTTTCAATCGTAATCAGGAGGTTACGGCTTTAGGTAGATTGTTATTTATCATTTACATAAGATACGAGATGACTTTAATATGTGTTCAGCCTATTTTTGTGCATGCATTTATAATTATGGTATACATTTAAAAATACGGTATGTTTTTTATTATATCTCTTATGTGATGACTTACTGATTTTTTATTTAAAGTTCAAATTAGCAGCTATAGTAAGAACTGGAAAATACCCTACAAAAGCGTGAAATAAAAAAAATGCAATCTGAAAGTGAGGACAATTTAGAGAACGATTTGCAATAAAATTCTGTTTTAAACTTGAAAAAATATCACACAGATATTTCGAATGGTTAAAACTAATTCCGAACTAACTCCTATGAATCAAAAATTAGTTTGTGAATGGCATTAAGTAATTCAAGAAAAGCACGGAGTCTGCGAAAGATGATGAGACCTGTGGGAGGAGTAAGAAATCAGAACGCTAGCGTTGACTGACCAAATAAGGAATTTTATGATAAGGACCGCTGTGTGTCTATAGAGAAAATAATTGCCGAGTTTGATGTCTGCGTGTGAACTGAATACAAAATTATTTGCGAGGAACTGAAAATGTTTAATATTTTCGCGAATGCGCCAATTCAAAATTCCATCATTGTCATCGACTATTTTACCCTCCCTATTTTTCCGACTTGCCTCGGTTATTCCTCAACCTCAATGAACACCTAAGATGCTATCGTTATGAGAGAACTGAGGAGATGAAATAGAGCTATTACGGGGGTCACTGACACGCTCACAAAAGATAACATACATGTGGCTTTACAGAATTTATCGAAACGATTCACCATATATCAGTCAGAGAAGCTTATTCGAAGGGCACTCGAGTGTTACGTGTGTACGATCAATAAAAGTGCTTTTGGAAAAAAGTCTGGAAACTTATTGAAGTCATCACTTACATTGTACGAGAACTTCTTCATATAAAAGAAGTAAATAAATTTCAACTAAAGAAAATAGTTTCCAGTTTTTCTGTATCATCACTTGAAGCAGTCCGCCGTATTTCAATGATCACACAGAGTGAAGTATGCTGAACACATGTGGAGCAAATGTGAGGCCAATCTAATACCTCTCTTAAATTTCTACTACAACTGATAGATATTAGGCCGTCTCAGTATATGGAAGTACTGCCTCCAGCTTGTTCAGTATCTTATTTTACTAAACGCTTTGGCTGCGCCAGCCACAACTTCCTTCCAAGGCTCACGATCTTATTACATCTGTTATTGTACTCGATGCTGCTCTTCAAATGTGTTCTAAACACGTCCTTTTAGTGTAGTCGTAGTCATTTGGCTTTTCTGAAGTCCATGTTTAGCGTTATATGGAAAATGGCGTTTGGTGGCCTTCTGCCCTCCATACGAACGACATGTAGCTATTAACAGGAAACAGTAAACAACACCTGCCATCAATGAAGTTGTGATTTTAGAATCCATTCAATCTCAAACGTTTTACTTGATGTTAATAAACTGTTATGATGATCTTGTTGGAAAAGATAACAAGAAAACAATGAAATGAATCATATATTATACAGAAAATACAGAAACGGTGCTGGTTGATTGGGACTCCGATAAACTGAAGGGCAAAGTAAAGTCAGGACTGTCTCTTACCGAGTCTTCGCTTCAGACTGTTAAATAGCAGAACCATGGTCATCGGAAGTGACGTTAGAAATAGTCTATTGTCAGAATCTGTATAGATGCCACCTAACATAAACTATCTTTTATGTTATTTTATGAGATATGTTAAGACGACCCACTTGTTTATGGCAGCACTTTGAAGCTCATTTATAATCAATAAATGCATGACTTTATCGCTGTTATATTTATACTAGCGAGGGGTACCCGGCGTTGCCCGGGTGTTTGGAGGTGTGTGTGGTTTTGGGTAAATCCAAACTCCGGGGGGGTGTAAAATACAAAAATGTTTTGGTAGGTAAGTATGAGGATCGAACCGGAACCCTTGAGGCAAAATTGTGAACCATTGGACCACCGCGACATACGAACGGAAACGCGTTTGGATTTATTTAATTACTTAGATTTAGCAGGTGCGCGTTTTAATGACTTAATGAGGTCAACTGTTGAATGCGGAGTAGCATTTCGTTTACTGCGGAAAACCGGAAAAAAATGCCACGAGAATTAATTATAGGAAAAGGCTTAATCCACTTGCGGCGAGCGAAAACTATTGAATATTTATCTTCCCGAAGTCGAGCAAATTAAATAGACAGGCGAGCTCCGTTGACAACTCTGAGATATTACGATTTACATGTGATATTAAAAGTTTTAAAACGTTGTTGGGCGACCGACCGCTTCTCTGAAAAAAGCCTTTTGTAGACATACAGAAAAAGCGAACACACATACATACATACATACATACATACATAATACATACATACATTTTCGCTTTTATATTCATAGATAAATGACGCAATGGAAGAGAAATGTTCGTGTTGTTTCAATGCCCCTAAAATGCTGTTTTCAGCACCAAAGAAAAGCTTCTCGCCTTTCTCGAGTCAAAACGTATGCCTTTCATCAAGAGAACTTCGCCTTTGCTCACAAGTATCTTACGTTGATTTTATTTTACTTCAGATTTGAAACTATAATTCGACATGAAACTATTTCTAATTTTACTGGAATAAAGGTCGAACCATTCTATCGTTTAATATTCACCCAAGTACTAACGCAATTCGCTACATGTATAAGAACAAGATACGCTATCGGATGATATAGCATGTCAACATTTTTTCTCGTCTTAACAGAATATATTATTTCAAAATCTGGTGCTCAATAATATCTAATTGCCTTTACAGTTGTATTCTCGATTCTGTTTTTTGTAATGTTTTTGTACTGTTGTATGTTCTAAAGTTGCTTCGTAATGCAATGTTTGTAATGGGCGTTTGGCTGAGATGCAATAACTGGTACCTCTATAAAAGTTTTACGTCAAAAACATATACAATAGACAATATCTATTTTTTCGCCTCGCCTTTTTTCCCTCTGTCTCTTTTACAAGCAGCAATCTAAACTTCCATGCACAAAGTGTCTTTCTATCTTTGAGACAAATTACAACGGGTCTATTTTTAACGCGAATCCTCATCTCAGCTGACTATAATCACCTAGCCGAATTCTTCTAGAACATGATGTAAGCATAGATTAACACACACGGAAATAATATGGTATCCTCTCTAGACACTGCATCGTTGAAGTGTTCGCCGTAGTATATAAGGACATGGTCGTTAAAGAGGTGTATTTAATTTCCATCTCGCCTTTATATTGCGCTCGTCTCCGTTGGCGATTACATGAAATGAATCCACTGTTGCTAAATAAGCTGTCGTTTTTGTTGGCAATTTCATTTTCTATTCGTGAAGTGACAAATTTTGAAGTACATTATTCATCTAGCCTATATTAGCGCCAATAACTTTATTTAATATAATAATACAACTGAGTATTTTCTATATAATAATAAAATTGCCTATTTTAATATATGTATATACATATAATTCTTAATAGTATATATATATATATATAAATTTAAAAAATGTATAAATATATATATAAATATATATGCATATATATAAGTGCATATCTATTATGTGATGGCAATACTTTGTTTTCGAACATTGCCATTACTTGATATGAAAAAAGGTATACAGAAACACGAACACATTCAGTGATGGGCCGCACGAATGTGGCTTCTAAGAGCTGCCAAGCTCTGTCATTAATTGGCATACATTGTACAGACATGTTCTTTTTTATGCATGATAAAATGCCGTTTCAAACCGCCTGCTGTTTTGTACGTCCGTCTGAAGTTGACACAGGTTAACTCTGGCAAGTCAACTGCTCGGACTGCTTTGTGGCACACTGCGCCGATGTGTAGTCTGGTGGCTCATCAGCCCAGCTCTGCTCAGACATAATCTTCCGCACAACTCACACTCCAGACCAATTTGACGCCCCCTCCCATCCACGGCTGCTTTCACTTTCCCTTTCCGAATATCACGCTTCAACCGCTCATACTGGGTTCGATCTGCCTTAAACTTGCTCACACCTACCCGCAAGGCCCTTCGGTACTCTCCGCGATCCAGAGCAAGACTCTACCAGGTCCTTCATATATCTCACGTTTTTTAGGTTGGACCTTAAACAATCTTTTAATCTCAATTTAGGCTTTTGAGCCAGACGTCTTCCCTTGGCGTGCTCGCCATAAAGGAGTAGTTTGGGAAGTCGACTGTCTAACATCCTCACCATATGTCCACTCCATCTCTGTCTATATTTGATAATGTGAATCTCAATGCTAAGGCATTGGGTCCGTTCAAGCGCATCAACATCACTGACATATATCTGCCAACCAACGCCTAAGATTAGCCGTAGGCACATCTGGTAAAACCGCTCGAGACGTCTCAAATGCTCCCCGTATATTGTCAAAGTTTCACAGCCATAGAGAAGAGTAGAGAGAACGCATGCGGCATAAACCTTAATCTTAGTTGGCTGCACGATCCTATGCCATCTTCACAAACGCCTGTCCAACTTTCCGAAGGCATCACTTACCCTGCTGATCCGTAACGATACCTCATCATCCAGGGCACCAGACATACTCAGTGTGCTACCCAAGTATACAAACTTAGTGACAACCGCTATCATTGACCCACAGATATAAACTGATGGCTCATAGTATGGCATGGTCGGAGCAGGCTGATACATTAAAACAGTTTTTTTTTCAGATTGATGGTCAGCCCAAATGCGCTGTAGGCAACCGCAAAGGCGTCCACAAGATGCTGCATATCAGTCACCGTATGAGCCACCAGATCACAGTCATCCGCATAGAGCAAGTGACGAATCGTGTTAGTGAGTACCGTTGTACTTGGATTGAAGCGTCTAATGTTGAACAACCTCTCAGTAGTTCGGTAGCGAATATCGACACTATCAGATCAACTCCCAAATGCCACCCGAAAGACCATGCTAAAATATAACGCAAAGAGTGTGGGTGCTGGAATGTCTCCCTGCTTAATATCATTTTCTACTGAGATAGGATAATCCAGCTTTCCCCCACCGTTTATCACAGCCTTCATATCATCGTGGAAGAGCTTTAAGATGGTTACAAACTTGTCAGGACAGGCAAGCTTTTTCAGAACATCCCACAATGGATCCCTATTGACTGTAACAAAGGCCTTAGTTAGATCGATGAATACCCGATACAGTCCCTTTTGCTGTTCTATACATTTCTCCTGTAGTCGCCTGGTTGTAAAAATCATATCCACTATCCATGGGCATCTTCTGAAACCACACTGCAACTCAGGAAAAACATCGTCAGCAATGGGCTCCAGAATTTAGTCTAGCATGATCCTACAGAGCACCTTACCGAATACTGACAGCAAAGAAATGCCCGATAATTTCCACATTCATCTCTGCTACCCTTCCTCTTGTATAGCAGTGCCATCAATGCACCCCGCCAATCCTGCGGAATACACTCATCCTGCCAAGCAGTCTGCAACAAATCTGCTAAGCGTTAAATCCTCTAGGGTCCAGAACATTTAAAGATCTCCGCATGCAAACGATTCAGGCCAGGGGACTTTTGTTGGTTCAGCTTATGGACAGCTGCTTCAACCTCCTGGAGATTAGGAACCTCTGCCAAGATATTCTTGACCGGATTGCTAGGAATCGACCTAAAAACACCTGATCAACGTAAGAAGGTCTGCTTAGATGATCACCGAAATGTTCACCCTATCTATGAAGAATATCGGTAGGGTCTCGAAGAAGACCCCCACCATCCCTCAAGCGCAGAGGAGTGATAGGTGATCTTAATGGTCAGTAAACCACATGCAGTAGGCTGTATAATACGTTGGTGTTGTTCGAATCCGAGGCAAGCTGTATTTCCTCAGCTTTCTGCCTCCACCATTCATACTGCATGTTTCGCAACCTCCTCTGCACATCGTGCTTGAAACTTGTCCCTCACTCTATCTTGCTCACAATCCGCCAAACCACCCTCGAGATAAGCATGCAATGCCCTGGCCTTTGAATCAAGCAGAGCTTGAATTTCAGTAACATTCTCATTGAACCAATCCTGATGTTTACGCTCACAATAATCTAATACTCTCTCAAATACCTCATAGATAGACTCCTTAAAAGCAGGCCAACTGTTTTCACAATTAATATCTTGCATTTCCTAAACTAGTTCCTCCCTAACAATATTGCCCCTTAGAGGGGCAACATTAAGTCGCTTTGGGATAGCCACACTAGCTTCCCTCATCTTGGGCGTCACAAGACACTTCATCTTTGCACGGACCACCCGAGGGTCGGTCCAGCACTCTGCACCCCGCATGTCATGAACATTGCGGATATATCACGTTTTCTGACTAACACATAGTCTATCAAGTGCCATTGTTTGGAACCAGGATGCATCCAGGTTGTCTTGTATTTGTACGTCTGCTGAAATCCGATTTAAAAACCCATCTCTGAACAAAACTGCAACAAAATCAGACCATTGCTATTACACTTTCCCACTCCATGTTTACCCAGCACATCCCAGGTTTCAAAATCTCTTCCTACCCTAGCATTAAAATCTCCAAGAATGAAGATTTTATCAGCAGAGGGAATGCGTCTAGCTACGTTGCACATGCAAGGTAGAAAGCAAACTTTTCATCTTCTGTTGCATCCATAGTGTGTGCATAGATACTCAAAAAAGTTGTATAACGACCATTTACCAAAGGTAAGCTCATAGTCATGATCCGGTCACTCACACCACATGTATGTTCTTCCAGGCAAGGAAGAACTGATGCCTTTATAGCAAAAACAACACCTGATTCCTTCTTACACATATCCGATCTACCACTCCAGAAAATGGTGTAGGCCCAACCCAACTCAGAAAACTGTTCCTCATCAGCCAGCCTGGTCTCAGACAGAGCAACTATGTCCATGTCATAACGTTCAAATCCCTTAGATACAAGAGTAGATCTACCTTCTGGACCCGTTATTGCTGACGGCTAGTCAAGCAGCGTCCGCACATTCCAACAGCCGATGGTCATTGTCATATATTTCCTCCTCGCAGTAGCATGATGACGACCGGGCCCAGGCTGTGGAGTCCTAAAACACCTGCCGGGCCAGGCCTTGGAAATTCCAGTTCCCTTATTACTATTTACGTTCATAATCATATTTGCCAACTTCATTGAATGTTTTGTCGTTTTAGCCTACAGTCAGCCATATTTCTTTCTCATTTTTCCTGCTATCAAGATGCCTATGCATAAGGATTTTTACAGTGAGGAAAGACTTTGCACCGAGACAATCTCACTCTCTAAACAACATTGATCCAAAAAGAAGAGCAAGTCAACATCATTGAATGCAGCAGTCATCGCCGGTTTTATATCAGAGTTTCCCTTCTTCTAAGAAGATTGGCTTCACCGTGGCTTACAGAGCTCCCTCCTCCTTCCCACCATGCCATTTGATACATGACTGGAACTTAGGTTACTGGGCATCAGAGCATATTCCACACGCCGGTGGGTCATATATGCCGCAGCTTACAGGGCCTAAGTTCCTCTGGAAGTATCTGTCAGGGTTACCTACCCCCAAGCCTTTGGTTAAATAACCTTGGCCCATAAGGCAGTGTAGGTCCAGTTATACGGCGCAGGACACTCGCCGTTCATCAGAGCCCCGTCTGTGTGGCAGTGGTCACGACGTGCACGTGGGATTGATTTTTCTGGGAGAAGCACAGAAAAACGCTAAGACATGTGTGTGTTTTTAACACATGTCCACACCAAGCTTGACCACCATTTAAAGTTGGACCAAGATTAATTCATATATATATATATATATATATATATATATATATATATATATATATATATATATGTATATATATATATATATATATATATATATATATATATATATATAAATTATTGTTCAGTGATTCTATTCTATAATAAAATCGTTTAAGTAGGTGTAAACAGAGATCTTTATTAAGTAGTAGATGAACAGCCGGCGTAAAATACGCTAAACATTGTATTTTAATTTAGGCTGACTGCATATGTATTATTATAGAATCAATCCTTTGATGATTATTATATATAAGGATAAATAATTTGCCCGACGGACTAATAAAAAATAAATAAATAAATAAAAAAAAACTAACGATTTTAATGCCGTTCATAAAATCCCATACGTGTTTGTTTATAATATCACGTAAGCTGATATTTTTGCATGGCGATGAATAGCATGGAAAAGTTACATCTGTTTAATGTTTAGTTTTAAAATATACAAACGAAGAAATGATTTGCGGCGAGTTTAAATAGTCTTCTTCTTTTAACTTATATTAGACACTTTACTAATAAATAAATAAAATAAAGTTGTGAGGGATAGTGGGCTAAGACATAGTGTCAGTTGATCTACAGTCGAATCCCCTACCATTGAGCTATATCTCCATATTACAGTGGTGTAATGGTTATTGTACAGTCTTTAGGTTTCGATCACAGCCAACGTTTTTTTTTTTACTTAAAAGAACTGAACTGTTTAGGAAAACTATCATAATACACGCATGCATGTGTTTCAGGTTTGTTTGTTTTTTACACATTTTTTTTTGTAGGAATTAAGCGTTACGTTTAATACCGGACAACGCTGGATTCATCTTCTAGTATATCTATAAAAGTGAAAATGTATGTGTGTGAGGTAAATTCTTTACATACAGTCAACGAATTCTTGATCTACAGACTTGAAATTTTGTATATTGGGTATTCAGACATGTGAAACACTTTGTAATCAGTTTCATCCGAGAAAAAGGTCTGCTAGAAATTGGTAGTTGAGTTTTTCGGGTTTTTTTTTTAAAATCTTGTTATTAATTTTTTCACGACTGCGTATGCGCGAATTGTTCACGTTGTGTTAAGAATAAGTAGGTTTAAAAACTCTTTGAAAAGAACAGGTCAAGTTGGCGTAATGGATATCGTACTTGACTTCCATGGTCGAGTCAGTACCGAATGGTATATATTATTTTAATTGGAATTCATTGTTGAGATGAGTATTATGTATTAATTTTTATTTATTGCGGACTATTATAAAAGCCCGCAATAAATACAAATTAATAAATAATACTCATCTCAATAATGAATTCCAATTAAAATAATATAAGAAGTGAATTGTTAAAAAAAAAAAAAAACATAATACTAGAATGCACTTGTCCTAGTTTATTTTCATTTTTCTTACGCCATTTTTCAATGGAATTTAACGTTACGTTTAATCCTGGGTAACTCCGGGTACGTCTTTTAATTTATTATATTATTATATAGTAATACATTTGATTTAGTTTTATCAAATGTGAAAATCACAGTAATAAACGTGATAATCCTGATATTTGAGCGCATCGTAACAACTATACATCAATTGTGTGGACACTTTTTAAACATATCAAGCCTTCTAGAACGTCCGTGCACCATATAGACAACTTAATAATTTATGTTCATTTAATAACTGTTGGTGACTGTCATTTAAATTTCTACATTCAGCAGGTGATATGTTATTTACACCCGTAGAATGCGATTTATAATTTCATCGTAATCTTCCAATCGCCAGTCTTATTTACCTTTCGGCCGCTCATGCCGTACCGAGCCCTTGTGGATTATAACGAAACTGTGATTTAAAATTTAATAAAATACGCTTTACATAGTATAAACCTTGGGATTTGTTGTTATAGAAAAGATCATTAAGTTTTCACGTTAGACTGAAACAGAAAAAAGCTCAAACCCGGCAGGAAATTAGCTGTGCAGGTGGAATTGTAAAATCTCACATTCGTACAAATCATATTCATATAGTTCGAAAAAACTCGGAATAAATTATGTAAAAAATGGAATGAAATAGAGAGTTTTCGAATAAAATAATTTAGTTTTTTTTTTTTTTTTTACTAGCAAATGAAATTAAGTATTTTTGTTTTGTATAAAAAGTGATTTCTTACAAAAAGTGTATTAAATTGTATTGCATGCCCATTGTTTTCTATACTATCACAGGAAACAAACGAGCGCCTACGTATATAATAAAATAGTACAACTGTGAAAAGCTTATAAGAAAACAGCTCATTCTTTAAGTATATTCAAGATTTGTATGTATATGATTCTCTGAATTCTTTGAATCACCGCTGCTCCAGTTCTCATGAGAATTCTGGTATTTTACCTCTACACACAAGTACGCCTTAATTCAGGCAAAAGGGAAAAGTTCTCCCAAACGAGCAGAAATTAAAATTCCTATTTCACTTTCAATAGCGAAGCGAGAAAGACATAGCATATTTATAGCTAAAAGGTCATTACAATTGATTGTCACGGTAATATATTTACACACGCACACACACACGCACACACACACACACTCACACACATATATATATATATATATATATATATATATATATATATATATATATATATATATATATATATATATATATATATATTAACCGACGTGATGACACTCGCTGGATTCGTAAGACGCTTCTCTGTAAGAATATGTGCTTTTTGAAACTTATAAGTTGATTTTAGTTGACATTTGGATAGTTTTGTTTTGTAGGCGTATATAGGCGTGTACGGGCCATCCCTATATAGAGAGTGCTACCGCCTCTCTGATATATATATATATATATATATATATATATATATATATATATATATATATATATATATATATATATATATATAGTGAGATAGATAGATCTACTAGCAGGACTCGATTCTCGGCGTTGCCGGGGGAGTTATGAAAGAATGTTAAGATGCATCAAGACACATATTGTAGCTCACGCATTTTTTGTTTTTTTTATTTATGAAGTGAATTTTTTTATTTAGCTGGTCAGTGTTTATACGTGTTTTAATGAAACTTTTCTCCCCCTGGTTCTGTCCTAGAATTTGCTTTCTCACACGCACTAATTCCGAATTCGTAGCAACTTTATTTATCCTGATCTAAGTAATTGCGCCATAGAAATAAGTAATTACAGCAAATATTATGTAAGCATGTTAAATATTATTTTCAAGTGAAATTCAATTGTTATAATGTATTTTGTGTTTTAATTGTCCTCCCCATGTAAATAAAGGGTTTCTAAATAATGACGTATTTAATTTTAGTATTGTATAAAATGTCTGTGTACAACATATTTCTATTAAACTGTTAGATTAAAGTACAGAATAGTCAAACAACCCCCACCTCCCATGTTAAGAATGAAATTCTAACATCTGTTCATGTACTGTTATTTATTAAACAAAATAATCAGACACAAAATAGTTAGATACAAGGCGATTTTTTACTGTTGGGAAATAAACAACAAAAAAATGCCTCATTCTAGAAGTATTGCTACTCCGGTAATCTAGGACATAAAATATGTAGTGTTGTGTCAGAAGAAAATCTATGTGTTTCTCCAATCTTAGAAAAGTAGGCATAACATTGACCGGTAAAAAAATGCTTGTGTTCAACGAATGTATATTTACTTGTTAGATTAAAAGGCATAATTCGAGACCTTCCCCCCTTTTGGTTGTTGTTCATGTAATATTATTTATACGTTTATTAAGTATTAATCCAAAACAAAATCAAACAATGAATTGTTTAGTTACTGTAATTTTCCCAATAATGGAAGTTTTTTTTTTTACACAGTGATCACCACTTATCAAGGTCCTGAAGCAACTCGGGGATAACGGTTATTGCAAGTACATTACGTTAGTGTGGAGATTTGATGAAGTGTTTACTTAAGGGGGCGGTTCATTAGGAATTTGTTAACGTTGGACTTGAAGACATCCAAGTTGTAGTCCGGATGCAAGCAGGCAGACGGAACAGAGTTCCACAGGCGTGCAGTTCTAAGAAAGAAGCTTTCTTCATGGAATCCACGTTTTGATTTAGGCACAGATAAAGAGTGGGGGAAATATTTCACAGTGGATTCAACTAGACGGGTGTTTTTCGTGAAAGATTAGCGAGGGGGGACCACAGATTGGAGTTCAGACGAGTACCTGCCATGGAAATAACGATAAAAAAAGGATAGGCTCGCAACGTCTCTTCTGTGGGAGAGAGGTTGTGGGGGGAGAGGTTGAGAGCCACGAAGTCTATTTTGTACTCTTTCAAGGCAGAATAGGCTGTTTTTAGCAGCTCCTGCCCAGATATGGCAACAGTATTCCATCCTTGGACGTACTTGGCTTTTATTTTTATTGTTAAATGTATATGTGTGCTTATTTAATCACAACCAAACTGAAGTATTTTATTTAAGTGGTTTTTAAATGTTCATTTGGAACTATGCTTTATTAGTTAACGTGTCGGTCTTGACACGTGGTTTCATGAAACTTTTGTCTACCTTGTTCTATCCCGTTTTTTTTTCTTTCGCAATGCTCTTCTTACGAAACCGTAGCAACTTAAATAATATTGATGCAAGAGATAACGCAAGGAAAAATATGTAATTACAACAAGAATCATGTTACCATGTAATTTTTAGTTTCATATCCACTTATTAGGCTAGCCTTTTGTGTTTTTAATTGTTCTCCCCATTCTAAGAATGTGTCTCTAAGAAATGATGTATTTAATTTTAATATGAAACCAAATGCCTGTGTATAACCAATTTTAATGAAATTGTTATGTGAAAGTCCCGAGTAAAACAACTTCCTAAGTTAAAAACGTTTCTCTGTTCATTTTATATCATGTAGAGAATATTTTCATTAGTGAGGGAAAAAAGTTAGACCTGAAATGGTTTTTCAAATGTGCATTCACAGCGGAGATTGGACTTTGCACATATGCATATTGTAATATTTTTAATGAAAAGCTTCGTTTTCTATAAGTTATACCCTTATTTATGTTTCTATCGACGAGGGCATAGTTAGACACAAGGTAGGTTTTGATTGGGGAAATAAAAAATTGCCTCATTCTGAAAGGATTTCTCCTCCATTGGCAGCGGACAGAAAAGATGCAGTATAGTATCAGATAGCAACTCCACTTTACTCATAGCACAAAAAAGTAGACATAAAATAGCACGGTAAAAAGAGCCTATGCACCACCAGTGTATTTTGTTCTCGCAAAAAGTAAACGACATTAGTTCTGCACCAATCTAATATATTTAATTGCTAGGTGAAAGCCCATGATAGTAGAAGACCGCCTTCCTGTTCACGGTTTATAAAATCGGTTCATTTACTAATATTTCTATGTTTATATCTTTAAAATATTAGACTATTAGCGGGGGTACCCGGCGTTGCCCGAGTGTTTGTTTCCGGGACGGGGGGGAGTTTTAAAAAATGTTATGCTAGGTAAGTAGGAAGGATCAAACCCGGAGTCATGAGTAAAAGTAGGAAAATAAAGTGTAAAAAAAAAACAAAAAAAAAAACATCTGCAACGTTAACAGTTCGGCCACCAAGAAAAGTCCATTCCAGTTGTTTAGGAAAAAAAAAACGACTACGGTAGGTCGGCGCGAACGTGAAAATATAATGTGAATTGTCCAGCACGCTAACCACTACGCCACAGAGCACTGCAGCTTAGTTTAGTGATTTTAAATAACTTCACATGAAAGAACTACGAAGCCAAACCGGTGTTCTCTTCTCAACTGTTCCTTGTGAACGATCCCCAAACGGTGTTAAGTGGTGGCAGGGGGAGGAGGAATTTATTAGAGAGAAAATATTTTACCACTTCCATTGATCTTAACCGATTTTGGCCGTGACTTCTCAGCAGAAAAAGTATAGAAATCTAAGATTATCGAGGAATTTGAGAAATAATAAGCCTATAACACACCTCAGATATTGTTCTGCCGTTTGTGCATATTATATTTGCATGAAATATCTTGATTTTTAATCCTATTAATGTCAAAATCCGACGGGAAAAAATGAGTTCATTTTATTTATATAGAAGATATAGAAGAAGAAATAGAAGAAGAAGATAGAAGATAGAAGAATAGAATAGAAGAATAGAAGAGAAGAGATAAAATGGTTTTAAATCTTCGCTCCAAACGGAAATGAAATGTGCAAAACGCATTTGTTTATAAGAAAAGCTCCGTACTATTATATATATTTTAATATTTTGTTCGTTGACCATGTGAACGTTACCCAAAAGAACATCAAGCAATGAATAATTTACTTACTTGTAATTACCCCAAATAGGAAGTCTGTATTTTTACTGTTAAATTTACTTAGATTTGTTCATTTGACCACAACCGAACTGAAATTCATTATTCAATTTTTTTGATAACAGAGAAATCCCCCCTTATCGTTTACTGTAAAGTTTATGTCCCCGGTATATGATATGTAAGGATGAGGATTATTTATCCTGAGATAGGCTACTCTGCGACTCCTTCTAAATGTTACTTAATTGAGTTAGTGAATGCGAATAAAACTGGAGTAGGAATTTACGGAACTGATTACAATCAGTGGATATTTATGCGGATCGATGGAGAAATAGCAGGCAAATAATGCGGGTTTATTGTAATTTCACGTCGCCTTCCTGCGTGAAAACCTGCGGAGTAATTTTATGGAGGGAGCTTCCTGCATTGAGTACGTAAGAAGAGCTAAATATGCTATATGTGTTGGTTGAAACACACACCTACACACACACACACACACACACACACACACACACACACCATACACGCGCGCGCGCGCACACACACACACACACGTATATATATATATATATATATATATATATATATATATGTATATATATATATGTATATATATATATGTGTGTCTGCATATATATATATATATATATATATATAAATGTATAAATTAAATTGTATTTTAATAATAACCTACAGGTTATTAATTGTTTGTAGTAAAAGGATTGCCTTCATTGTTATATTTACAAATATTATTTAAAATTTGTTCATTAAGTTTGTATTACTAAATCCATATATATATATATATATATATATATATATATATATATATATATATATATATATATGATGTTTCCAATGTTTCCACACTTTTTAAGCTTGTAACTTTTATTGAGAGTATCCATATGAAACTCTAGTGATCTTCTCTGGCTGCAATACACTTCTACCGTTTTAACAATTTCCGGAAGACCCAATTAAAGTTATCTTTCCGAAGCGTGTTAGTCGCCTTTTAATCTCCTCAATTATCGCCTCATGACAGCCTCTAAGGCTTTTCTTGAGCGCAGGGAATAACCAACAGTTAAAGGAAGCAAAATTCCCGAAGTTTACAAACTTGAAGATAAATGCATATAATATAATACATTGTTAGTGTGTCAGATTTTGATTACTATGTAGAAAAGGTGCAAATGTAGTTTAAACTGCAAATGGACGTTTGAACAATTACATTCCAGTCAGTGGATAGTTATATTTTAAAAAGATAATATATATGCCGCTCCCCATTTAAGGGGGTACCGAATTGGTCAAAATTTAAATTATTCCCAACTCGCATTTAGGTAAAAATGCAATTTGTATGAATAATTGAATTCATTCAAAAAGTATCGCTAACAAAAAACAAATAAAAACATCTACATAAAAACGCGATACATTTAGTCGTCAGGCAAGGCAGCAGCGCGGGAGAGGTTTAGGCTTCTTATCACGGAGTCCCGATTTCGAGTCTCGCTAGATTCAGCCACTCTGATGAGTCGTAGACGACGAAACACGTACCAGTGGATATTTCTATCTTAAAAATATTATATATATATATATATATATATATATATATATATATATATATATACTATTAAATCAACAAGAATCCACATTCAATCAGTAACCTCATTTGTATATTACAATTAAGGAAATGTATTTAAATAATAATTTACATGTTATTAATTGATGGTTGAAAGATAATTGTCGTCATTGTTTTATTTAGATATATTATTCAAAGCTGTTTCAGTTCGTTTTCGTTGCTATTTTCATTTCATCTTCATTGTTATAAATTTTTGAATGGATTAAATTTATTTTAAATAATAATAGTCTACACCAGTTGTCGCTTAGAACAGAGGTATTTTTTTATTTATGCTTTGAGAGTTATTTCCCCTTTAAGCTATTTCCCGTTTAATTTTCAAAGATTAAAATGGATGTATCTTACCCTTTGATAAATCCAAAATGTGATACGTTTTCAGGAGAATCGTAAGAAGATAGAATATTCGGTCTATCTTAAATATAATTTGACTAAACCCTTCGCGTGTCAAGATATTTCAACCTTGCGACGCCGGGGATATACAGCTTGTTGGTTATAAAACTAAGGCCAAAAATCGATTTTATATGCCAGGATGAAAAGACAGTTCTTGTGGATTGAACTTTTAAATTAATTTGTACATATCTCGGCTCAAACAAAAATTTCATAGTCGAATCAAGCACTATCAGAATCAACATGATTTTGCCAAGGCAAAACATGTTTATTAATGCCAGTAACGTAAAAATCTTGCGTTCTAGTGGCTATACAATCGTTCAAGTTGTTAATATCGTTTAGGTTTTTGAAGCTTTTCTCATGCGGAAAATAGTTGAGATGCTTGAAAAAGTGGTATTCGGTAGGTGAGAGGTCTGGAGAGTTTAAAGGATGAAACAGAGTTTCGTAGCCCATTTCATTAAACTTCTGCATAGTCGGTTCAGCAACATGGCGTCGGGCATTGCCATGGAGGAGAATTGCGCGTTTTCTATTGACTAATGGTGGGGGTTGTTGTCGAAGTTTCTGATGCATTTTATCTATTTCATGACAGTACTTGACCGCCGTAATTATTTCGCCTGCATTCCAAAATTATAATGGATTAGATAGGGCGCAGAGCACTAAATAATCAGCGCGACTTTCCCTTGGTGCAACTTTGATTCGGGTAGTATCTTGGAGCTTCGTCAACGTTTACCCACTGAGCTGAGCCTCGTCGCTTGTCGTAAAGAACCTTCTCTCATCACAAGTAACAACCCGGTCGGAAAACGGGTCGTTCTTGTTGCGTAAAAGAAGATAAGTCTACACTTAATAAGGCCGTTTCTTTTGGTTGTTGTTTTCTTTGTGAGGCAACTATTTATCAATATTCTTATCTTCCCAAATACTTTGGATTGGTTGTAAATCGTCCTGTATGTCTAATTCAGAAGCAAGTTCTCTGAGAATTGTCCGATGATTGGCTTCGACTAAGTCTCTTAAAAAAATCGGCGTAAGCATCCGATAGCTGACCATTACGTTCATCATCTTCAATATTCTCACCGCCGCCACGAAATTTCTCAAACCAAAGATTGTGCTGTGCATTCAGTAGTTGTTCCTAGAGCAAACGCTTCGTTGATGTTGTGAGCTGTTTAAGAAACTTTTCGGCGTAGCTTGAATTGAAATAAGAACATTGTGCGAAATTGCATTTTTGTCCCTGCTGTATTCAACATTCTGAAAAAAGACAATTGTTTTAAGCGATTTCAATTTCAACAGTTAGATAGAGCAAACACGCTCTTTAAAATAATGTATGAATTAAATGCATTCTTACAAAAACTTATTACAAATACATCATTTGAAATCAAAATTCCGCAAGAAGCTATTTGTTAACTTATTATATAAATGGAATGACAAAACATGTTATTTATTTTTTGTGTCAGCAATCCGCAATTCGTTCTTTTATTTAATTAATTAGTTTTTTTTGGGGGGGTGGGGGCTGGTACAACACATTTTTTTAATTACGAGAGAAGTGGGGGGGAATAGTTTATGAATTGTTATCATCCGTGTAATGTGTGGGTTCAGTTGAATCTGTTAAGTGCATACTTGGAAGCAGGTGACTGAAGAAGTCGTCTTTGTAGCAATCGGTTAAAGATTAAGAAAATTCTATTTGTAAACATTCTAAATATGGTGATCGACGACTCATCAATTTTTAAAATGGACGAGGGTTGTTTTAGAAATCCGAGCATACAATTGTCATTCTAACTCAATTATTATTTTTTTAATTTTAATTCATTTAATTTGCATTTCTTCTTCCTGGGTGTCAAGTGTTTTTTTCCTGTGTTTTTTAAATTTATTTTTGCCTTCCCAAACGAATGAAACGAAACCGCGTACATTGATCTACATTAAGTGTGCCTGAGAGTATTCTAAATCCAAGTACTCCTTAAATTGTGATATCAGAAACTAAATAAGAAAGTGCATTCGAAGGATTCCTAGGATATAACCTAATATTTCTCATTCTTTTAATGTTTGAATGACACACCCATTATCAATATGCGTTTCTTTGTTTAACGATAAATTCCTAATTATTTCTTAAACTTCTAATCATCTTTATTATATTGTCATCTTTGATTTCCTACTCAAGATATAAAATATACTTCGAATAATGAAACAAATACAAGCACTTAAGTTTAGAACAGCCGTCTAAATAATCCAAATATTACAAATTAGCGGCCCCTATTTCAAAAGTTCGGAAACAATATATGGACCTTAATGAAAAATCAAAATGAGAACAGTGATTGAATAATTCAAATAATTCCAGCTCATAGTATTATAGATAATCTTACTTATGTTTTGCTATAATATTGGGTAAAAATAAAAGGATTTTAAATAATATGTGTTTCTTAGTTATTATCTTGATTTCAAATGATGTATTTGAATAAGAGTTCGTTATAATATCTGTACTTCATATATTGTTTAAAAGAGCGTTTATCTCTATCTAATTGTATGCATTACAATCGTTTTAAAACAAGTATGTCTTCTTCAAAACGTTGAATACAAGATGAAAAATGCAAATTCGCACAATTTTCTCATTTCATGTCAGGTTGAAAAGCTGCTGAAACAGCTCGAAGCAGCAACGAAGCGTTTTGCCCAGAAACCACTACTGAACAGCGGCGACAAATGTCATGAAGATGATGAACGTAATGGTCGGCCATCGGATGTTGATTTTCCTTATCTCTCTGTCTTTCTGTTTAACATTTTATCATAGAATACTGGGTTGATATGGCTGAGATTTTGTATGAATCTTTGTAATGAACTAAGTATTATATTATTGGTTCAATGTATAGTTAAGTATTTATAGGGTTTATAGGTGTTAGCGCAATACCATATTTACTGAGAGATTTATCGGGAACTAGTTAAAATTTTATATGGACCTTTGTTATGATTAGTTATAGCGAACTAAGTATTATGGTATTTTTAATGCAATATCCACATAAGCTGATCAGACTAAACCTATTCAAAGCGGGTATTAATAAATAATGTAAACACAAAAAATATTATAGCAATCAACATCGTATCTATTTATGCGTATGTAAGGTGGAGTGTCTCCTTATGACGAGAGTCGTTCATTTCAATTGGGACCAAGCAGGGATTTGAACGTTATCATAGTGTTGCATAATTTCTAGATCGGCGCGTAGTGGCCAAGGAATTGGCCATGTCCACATAGTCACATAGTCGCATTGCTTAGGGGACAGTCTATTAGAATTTGTGCAGTAGTCTCCAGGCCAACGCTACAGGGACACAGACAACTTTCGATCGGTCTCTATCCAGTGTTACCCACATTTTTCAGGGGAGTTCCAGCCCTGCTGGATAACCTCGTTGTGCTGGAAGAGTTTTATTGTTGTCGTTTTTGAGTGACCTATCTGACCATTTTCGTAGACTTTACATTCTCAAAACAATTCTTTTATAGAAGAATACTAAGCGTTCTTTTTTAACTTTAGAAATCCAAAAAAGTGAGTTTAAAAATCCTATAACCTTATCAGGTATTATAAATCTGCAAATTAAACTTAGGTAGTAATGTTTTCAAAGATGTCGCACTAATGTATCTAAAATACCTTTTAATTTATTTTATTTCTCAGAAATTATACGACATAATTTGAATGCATACGATTCCAATAACGTCGTCAGTTCCGTTTGTAAATACAATACGCATTACTAAAATGTTCGCACATTTTATTTCTCTTTGTATTTTATAGTGAATTATGATGAAGTTGTCGCTTCCCTCATAGTATTAAAGAGAGATTTTGTAGACTCCGTTATTTCCATATAATATATTCTGATTGTCTTATTTCTAATTTGAGCACGTGGTGCAATAGCAAAAAAGAGGCTGGTAAACAAACATTCTCTTTTTTCATCATCTTCGCCCTGACATCCATAAGGTCGCAATTGAAATTAATGGCTCTCATATTAAGGAAGCAAAATACCCAGAAAGTTTCTGATCATAAGTGGAACACATAAATCAAATCATTTGCCAAGATCACTGGAGAAAATAGTTTGCATATTCTATCGGTCCAGTGGTTATCACACTGCTGATGCAATCATTTATCTGTATAAGAGCCGACTCTGTCCTATAATCGAGTAATGCTGGATGATCTGGACAGTAGTTAATCGGCGCGACTTATCCTACCTTGATAGAGTTAAACACCGGATCGAACCCTAGTAAGTGATGCCATCTTCTCTTCCATACAACCTCTTTCTCACAGAAGATACGCTACGAGTACTTCTCTTGTCTATCGTTGGTTTCATGTCTAATGCTCGTCTAAGCTCCAATCTATGCCTCCCCATCTTGCTGAATTATTACAGAAACACTCGACTAGCTACAAACATTATCAAATATTCTCCCCACTCTCTATGTATGGCTTCATATTAACGCAGCTTCAATAACACAAAGCTTCTTTCCCAAAACTGCCTGCCTGTTGAACACTGTTCCGCTAGACTACTTCTCAAGTGACTACAGTATGGACGCATTCAGGCATAATACAATCAAGTTCTTATTGAACGATCTCATAAATAATTAAATTCTACTAAAATCATACAATTAACGACCATTCATAAACTTTTAAAACTTTAAATGTTGACTCCCTTGTAAAAAAATAAACCGATGTTTTTTTTTATTTTAGTTTACCAGATGTAATATTACGGATACAAGTATTAGCAGAGTTATAGGATAACGGTAAGGAAATGTAGTTGATTACAACAAAACGACAGCGTCCAAGATCTTTAGAACTGTAGAAATACTGTTGGAATGTGTAAGATATTGTAAGAAATAAAATATTATGATTAAAGTTTAAATAAACGTGTCAAAAAAGTGGTACTTTTTTTAAAACTATAAACGTAACAGCTCTTATAACTGCTTAAATACCGTGAGAATGTGTAGGATGTAAGAAAGAAAACATTATGAATAGAGTTTAAATAAATGTGTTACAAAAACTGACATCAATCATAGACGATATAGCAATTTTGATATTTTTTTCGCCTTGTAGATATACTAGTCTAGCGAACGTCTTTGAAGACAGCTTTCCTTCTACCGTGAACGGTTTTTGAAACTCGAATAACAATTCAACAAAAAATAAAACAAGGAATAATATTTCGCAGAAATTTGTATTTTATTATATAATATCAACTATAAAACAAAAAATATTTATCTACTTTTTGTCACTTAATAGAAAGAAAAAGAGTAAACGAGGGACTGACAGAGAGGGCGGGTTAAACAGGGGCTGAAAGAGAGGGCCGATAAATACAACAGGAAAGGAAAGCAACAGCAGCTTATCAAGGTCACCGATCCAGTGTCTTAGGGAGTAGAATTCCCCACTATATATATATATATATATATATATATATATATATATATATATATATATATATATATATATATATATATATATATATATATATATAAAGTGAATGTGATAAACTTTCTGAAAATAAAAAGAATAAAAATAATATGATCTTATTTCGGAATCTTTCGATTTAATCAGACACTCTGCGAGAATGCGTGGAATTTTTGTCAAGAATTGCGCAATCTCAAACAACACCTCTTCTGAGTCGGGGTTGATAAATTCTAGATGCAAGTGGAGGTTTACGACGACTGGAAACAATGCCGAGATTAGCGCAGAGTAAATATAGCGCCTGCTATTCCCAAATAGTAAGCTATCTGCTACTAGCCAGGCTCAACGTGCGTGACGTAAGAACTGGTGTTTCAACGCGATCATGCAAAATATATATGCATACATATCTATAGTCATATATATTGCATAGAAGCAGTCCGCTTGGAATCGGTTGTAAAGTACACTTGAATGTGACATTTTAATTAATTTAGATTTCGCATTAATTATTATATTAGATTGGACCCAATAAATGGTGACGATTTGAAATATTAAAAATAAATAATGACTCGTGCCCCACCACCGAGAATCGAAACCAAAACGTTCAGCTTACGATTTAATTTTTCCCTTGACGTTAATGAATGTACAATGACAACATGCTTGCTGCAAGCCTTAAAATTAAAAAAAAATGGACCTATCGCTACTACGTCACACGTGCGGATTCGTAATGCCGTTGTGCGACTTTTTCCTGGCATATTCCATTTTTTTTTACTTTCACAATTATGCTCTGATTTCCCACAGCTAAAACCCAAATCTAAAGCTTCTGTATGAGTTCGAATACCTTACATATGGAATTTCATGCCTGTAGACTAACAAATGGCAGAGGAGTTTGGTAGGCATTTTTTTAGCAAACATATATACTCATACATAAATATATATAGAAAGAGGGTTTTGTTTACAATTTTTACACAAATAATTCGCATATACAAATCATGTAGAATACCAGCATGAATATAATTACACGTATCAGTAAAGTACATGAATATAATTACACGTATCAGTAAAGTACAGATAATCATCCCGTAAGTAACCGACAAACCTAACAATTTAAATGGCCTCTACTAAAAAAATGTGCAAACTTATTGAATACGCCTTGTATTATTTTAAAAATACAAAATATACTTCGTGGTTTAGTGGAGGATGCCCTTTTTCTCTACCCTGACACCTCTCTCCCACAGAAGAGACGTTGCGAGCCTGTCCTTGTTTTATCGTTATTTCCATGGCAGATGCTCGTCTGAACTCCAATCTCTGGTCCCCCCTCGCCAATCTTTCACGAAAAACACCCGTCTAGCTGAATCCACTGTGAAAAATGTCCCCCACTCTATATCTGTGCCTAAATCAAAACGCGGATTCCATGAACAAAGCTTCTTTCTTGGAGCTGCGCGCCTGTGGAGCTCTGTTCCGTCTGCCTGCTTCCCTCCAGACTACAACTTGGATGTCTTCAAGTCCAATGTTAACAAATTCCTAATGAACACCCTCTTAAGTAAACACTTCAGCAAAACTCCACACTAACGTAATGTACTTGCAATAACCCTTATCCCTGAGTGGCTTCCGGGCCTTGATAAGTGGTGATCACTGTGTGAAAAAAAAACTGAGTACAGTAGAAACCCGGAATATGGCATTTAAAATTAATAATAAAATACAGTAGAGTATATAATACACACGTATGTAATCAAATAACATTATAAATCACACCTTAATACAGGGAAAATACCGTAAACAGGGATGGGAAAAACATCGTATTTCACATTGTAATCTAAAAATCACCTATTCCAGGACCAACGGACTCCCGGTATATCACTGCAGTGGGCAGCAATTGGTCAGACAGGGTATAACATCAGCTTCGTCATCTAGTGGCTGAATATCTTTACTCCTCCTCATGTTCTTTTTTATTTTCGAAAATTTTCGAATCTATCGTTTTTTTTTCAATTGCAGATGCTCAACTGAGCTTAACTCTACAGTCCTCCTGTAAAATATTCATCATCATTAGCAGCAGCATAATTTTTATTTTTACGTTTACCAAATTTCAAGCATGTTTTTCAGCAATCATTGATTTGAAGATATCAATAAGTTAATTAGCTTCATTGGAATTGAAAAAATAACGAAGGAAAAACATAAACAACGACATCAAAGGGAATAAAACCGCATGTTTCTAATATAATATAATATAATATCTTGAACATATGTAATTAACTTCTGACGGTTATATTTATTAAACAGTTTCAAACGATATTCATAGTCTTGTTTACGGCGAAGTATTTCACCTTTGACGCCAATAATATAAAAGACAAGATGAATAAAAAGAAATGTTAACATGGAATGGTTAATAAAATACAAAATGTTTTCACTAATAAACGATCTGCTATAAATTTGCAATCGATGGGAGATTGTTTTTATCTTTATATTGTACGTTAGCGGGTCATTATAAAAGTAAGGATTTATCTTTTTTAACTGAAATATGAAGAATCTAATAATCTGCGAAGATGGGATTAGTACTATTAAAACGAGGGACCTTTTGAGTTTTATGATAACGCACAAATTGATTTTTTTATTATATAATATCGACCAGGAAACAAGAGTTGTTACCTGTTGTAATTAATAGAAAGAAAACGAAAGACAGGGAGAATGAACATTAGTTATCCACATAGTTGCCACCATTCTAAATCTACGCTTACCAGCCTTGTTTCATGCTCAGTCGTAATACTTCAGAGTGAGATTTGTAACTCACAGTTGGGCTGTGGTCTCTATTTTGGACATGTCTCTAAGAAAGAGAGAGTGAGAGAGAGAAAGAGAGTGAAAGAGAGAGAGAGAGTGTGTGTATGTGTGTGTGACATTTATTAAATGCAGCAGCCCAGATGTGAAAAAAATAGTTTACATGCTTTTATTGATATATAATTTTATAAGTTATGCTGCTATTCGCGTTTAATGTGAATAAACAAAGGGACACGAAAGCTAAATTATATATAGTCAAAACAGTGACAAAATAGAGGAAGGTTTGGAAATAATTAAAGCAATCGAAAACAAAACAAAATAGTAAAAAAAAAATTGTATAAGTAAATTGCAAATTACGAGAAAATTAAAATGGATTTTTTAAGCTTTTTTTTTACACGGTGGTCACCACTTATCAAGGCCCGGAAGCCATTCAAGCAATTACAGTACGTTAGTGTTGAGATTTGATGAAGTGTTTACTTAAGGGGGTGGTTCATAGGGAATTTTTTTACGTTGGACTTGAAGACATCCAAGTTGTAGTCCGGTGGCAAGCAGGCAAACGGAACAGAGTTCCACAGGCGTGCAGTTCTAAGAAAGAAGCTTTGTTCATGGAATCCATGTTTTGATTTAGGCACAGATAAAGAGTGGGGGAAATTTTTCACAGTGGATTCAGCTAAACTCAATCCCAAATCTCAAAATATTAAAAACACATGCTATAAAGATGAAACGCTCTACGTCATTCATATAATGTCTTTGTAATTTAATGATTTTGTTATTCTTCATCTTTCATCGTTCTCCTGCTAAAAACACATCTACAAATCTTTTCCATTGCCGTTTTATTTATTCGTCGGTAATATCATTTCTTTGCATGTTTATACTTTTCATTAAGACGCACAACTAGATTTAACATTCCCATTAAAATTATGGAGCTATTTTCCTAATAAATCCTTTCATATCGCTATCAAGAAATAATTTATTAATCTTTCTAATATGTTTTTCAATATCGATTTCCTAGCCACCATATTGAATTTCAAATAAGTAAACAAAAGTAATTAACGGGATATCAGCGGGGTTATATTTAACGTTTGACGCATCGGTTCGCGTCGGATCACGAAAGTTAAGCAACGAGTAGCCTGCCCAATACTAGATGGGTGACCATTTGGAACCACATAGTGCTCTTTGTGCGCTCTACTTATCTCGGTATTGTTTCGTCCTGACCTCTTCCTTGCCACTGGACTCATGCAATAACGATCCATGAACAGTGTGGTTGCAGATTGTGCAACCCTTGCCACACAATTACACGCGCAGCTGCCTTTTCGAGACAATGAACAAAGGGATTTCTTATGTTTAACGTACAGTTAAAATTATATATATATATATATATATATATATATACATGTGTGTATATATATATACGTAAACATATACACACATAAATATATATATATATATATATATATATATATATGTATATACGTAAACAACCACGTACAAACCACGGGCATGTATATATATATATATATATATATATATATATATATATATATATGCAAGTGGTTGTTTACGCATATATATACATATATATATATACACATATATATATATATATATTACTTCTTATTTTATTTACTAACGAGGAACTGTAAATATCTTCATGAGAATTTTTTTTCAGTATTCTCAGTCTTATGAATTTTATTATTGGCTGCATGCATGTCAATGTTAATGTATTTCAGTATGACAACACGGGGTAAATTACGTCATATATATATGTTTATATATATATATATATATATATATATATATATATATATATATATATATAAATAAACATATATATATGACGTAAT
The DNA here is from genome assembly GCF_053919585.1 of Euprymna scolopes. NCBI lineage: Eukaryota > Metazoa > Mollusca > Cephalopoda > Sepiida > Sepiolidae > Euprymna > Euprymna scolopes. The sequence goes on from NC_136494.1 coordinate 11,845,330, forward strand.
ATATATATATATGTATATATATATGTATATGTATATATATATATATATATATATATATATATATATATATATATATATATATTGCAAATAATATAAATTATTTGCGGACGTAGTGGAGAGATCAATAAAGAAGAAAAAAAAACTAATTATATTTGTATCAAACAAACAAGCAAAAATAGATTGAAAAAGAAATTGGAAACTAATATTATTTTAAACGTGGTTATTATGAGATAGAACTTTGAATTCATGTTATATAGGGGTTTCATTGAGAGAGTCTTATTATGTGATGCTTAGAGAGTCTTAGAGAGAGTTTTATTAAGAGGGATGTTGTTGAGAGAGATATTGAGAGAGATTGTTCGTTGCGTTCCGTGTTCGTGTCATGACGAATGTCGTTGTTTCTGTTATGAAGCGATTCATATATTAAAACGTGTTAATACTTAGATGTGTTGAAGAAGGAACTCTTACAGTGAGGAGATAGTGTTCAGACAGTCTTAGTGTAGATATGAGATGTAGAGTTCACATTGTCTATATGAGATGTGTATGTCATGACATTTTATAACACATACATATAGACATATAATAACAATTCACTTTACCTTTTGCTGAAATCACAACACAAAGACGACGTTTACACAAACACCTGATGGTTTATTTCTTCTCACGACCGGCCGTGGTTTTCATCATCAAAAATCCAAAGCTTCATTCTAAGTTTCACAAGTGACCGTCTCGCTTCTAGACGTTCGAATCCTCAGACTCTCTTTGAGTTTCTCCCCCTGCTTCTGTCTGCTCAACTCTAAAGTTTTTCTATCTATTTCTTGAACTTTCTATTTTCCATGAGGTCATACACATGTTAAAACATGTGCCTTCTTTCACGTGTTCTGGACATGCGTGTCCAAAACTTTTCCTTTTTTTACAAAAGGAATTTTAACCTATACTCAGTAACCTATATTTCCAATATGTTAAAATCATTAAATTATCTTGTAGCTGCATTCTTTCAATTGAATTTTCATAACAAAATTGACAGAGCACATTCTTTTCTTGAAATATTTTATCGCTATTCTAAACAATCGTTTGCTTTACATTCCATTTTCTAATTCTCACACGTAATCTATTTCTAGACCTAAATTACGAGGTTCGAATTTCGCCTATGCTATTTCATTTTCATGTTAACTAATTCTCTCTATTTTTATACTTACATGAAAAGGGGACAGCCCTTATCATGTAACATTCACACTTTATAAGCAGTTTTACTACAATCTCAGTTAAGTAAATATGTATACCATATCGCGACTAATACGCATGATTGTAATGATGAAACTTTTTTTCTTGTTTTTGCAGACTAACTCACCTTACTTGCAAATACAACCTGCAATATATGAACAACAAAAGACGGACGATGTATCATATGTACCCAAGATTTCGTAAACTGCAATTGTGTATCTCATCGAAAAGCTATTTGTATCGATTTTTACCCTGCAAAATAGGCATGTAATATCAAGAAAAATATAAGAAATTGAAAGGAGAACACTATCGAGATATCAACTGGATGTGTGCTAAGGATTCAGAATAATTTAGGAAGAATATTGCTACCCAAATCACAGTGTACATCACCGATGTTTTCTAATAACAAATAAATGATGAGCGCATGTTGCATCATCGCAAACACATTTGCAAAATCTGTCGAAAGATTATCGAAAGAGGTTCAGAATTGCTGAAATTTGGAAAGCCTCCTCAACCAGACTCTAGTGACAACACCTGATATTATTAATGATTAATATCCGATGTAGGTCCGTGTAGATTATAAATAGTGACAACAATGCAGAAATAAAATATGTTTTATTTATAATTATAAAAGAAGAATTCGTCAACTTGTCTTTTTTTAAACTCAGGAACTTCTTATACAACGGGACTCTGTCTTACGCTAACACTTCATTTCAATATGGAATGCATATGAGTGGTTCATTAGGATTTTAGTCAAGCTATGAAACATTAGGTTAGTAAAGAACCGAGGATCAGCAGGTTTTCTATCCCTAATTGGCTACCTAACTATGTTATTGTTTATTTCTGCTGTTAACTTTTCTGTGTTTGATTGTATTTTGCTAGTGTATATCCGTGTCTAACGATAACATTAGGTTTATATTATCATGTTCCAAAAAGGCATCAAAACAGTATACGTTGTATAATGATCTAAATGTTAATATGCGTACTTGAAGGGTCTATCCTGATGTGCAAACCCCTCTCTAAATGTCTATTGTTGGTGATTCTTCACCGTTTGAAATTTAGCTTATGTTGTGTCTGTCTATTTATGATATATTCATATATAATTGCTCATATGCGCGCGTGTGTGTATGTGTGTGTTTGGGGGATACATGTATTTTGGAATACCTTCACGCGTAGTTGATCTTGTTCACCTGGAATTTATCTTGCTCTTTGAGGGTAGGCTGGAGCCTGTTTGGACAAACATTCATTCACTTCCAATGACGCTGTTTGGTTTTATATAGTTTTTATTCACTTTTCAGATGTCGATCGGAGAAGAATGGAAAGTGAATATCTTTGCTTGCATTATTACTTCTATGTCTCTAATTTAACACGCGTTTGTCTCTCCCCAATCAAGGGGGAAGACCTGTTAACCCGCCCGCTCTGCTCAACAACGTCCAAATTCCAATTCTCAAAGATCTTCAGCTTACCTGATCTACGTAACACACACGTAGATCCGATCAGCTGACCAGCTCTTCCGGTAAATTTCGCTATGATTTACCATATTTTGACGGCCTTTCAACATTCTTCACATTCATCTCCTATCCATCTCTCCATTAGATAGCTAGATAAACAGATAGATCGACACTTTCTGTTGTTCGACCCACTACATAACATTAGGACTTCGAATACTATGTTATTTTGTATATATCGCCCGTGTTTAATGTAGAGTCACTTATCATCATGATTGCCTAGGACACCATCATGTAGATAGATTGTAGACACTCGGGCATGATTTATAGTAGATATACCAACCTCTCCCTTTGTTTATATTTTCCTCATCATTTTGTTTTCTATCAAAAATGGGTCAATCGATGTGATGCCAGATATTCATCTATTGTTTCAGTTATACAAAGCTAGATACATTTTTAAAGATTCTAACTGTTCCTTTCAGAAAAAAAAAAACATATTTGCATTTCTCTTGCCCTAAATAGACCTGATTTATTATCATTTAAAATTTTGAAGTATTTTTTCTGAGTTCGATATTTCCTAAGGATCGCTCATTTAAGTGATTGAAGTACTAGTTGACTGGCTGGTATTCGGTAGGATGCCTCGCCAGGAAAAAATGCTGATAAAATTAAAATAAAAAGTGCTAAGATTATCTAAAGGAATGTTTGTATTACTAACAAGACAGGATCCCCGAGTATTTTCGACATCTGTAAAAGTGTGTTTGCCACATGCCTGCGTAATGTCATAGTTCGTTAATTTTAAAATCCAATAAAAGAAGAAAAATAAAATTGCCCACAAGAAAAGATGACATGATTCCATTTCGTTTCAAAAGAAACACGTTTCTTTTTTATTTCTTTTATTTTATTTATTTGTTTTTTTTTTGTTTTTTTTTTTGCAGATCACTTATTAGTTGGCCAATTGTGTACGAATCCATAGATCGATAGGGCCGTTCTATCATGTGTGAAATAGACGGATGTTCTACGAGCGAGATCGGAGATGTGCCCCTGTACAACTCATGTTCTCTACCGATCTAAGTTATGACTACAGGACCATTGCCTGCACCCTCAAAATGCATCGATGGGTGACAAGGAATAACAGGGATGTGCCCAGATAGATGTAAACAAAGTTTCTGCCACGATTATGGTATTTGATATGGTTTCAATTGAGGGCCAGATAATGCCATTTTACATCTTTGAAGTCGGCTTTAACATCAAAACCACAGTGTACCTGGATATGTTGAAGAGCGTCGTGATCCTGGGGTCCAGGCCCACAAGTCTACAGGGACCCAGGTAAAGCTTCAGAAGGAGTATTACGACGTTGTAACCTTCTAGCATTGCACCCCTCCTCCCTCAACATGAATCTGCTGGACTGCTTCCTTTGGTTATACGTTTAGAGCATCATAAAAATGACCTACCACAACACCAAAGCCAGCCTTTTTGCCGTCATCCGCCGAGTATTTGTCGAGCTCCCCACCTTTGTTAAAAAGGTATGCTTCCGGTTCCTGCCCAGTATTGAGGTGGAGATAGAGGCTGAAGGCACCTACATTGAATAGATGTTAGCTCTACTATATAATCAAGTTACCTGAGTTGATTGTATCAATAGAGTCGTCAAATTAAGACGTAGTATAGTTTTCTTTAGGGTGACATATTTTTGCTCCACACTGTAATATATGGTTTGATGCTACACGTAAAGTAAATTTGCCTTTAGTCAATGTAGGTGAAACCCTTCTATACTAAAGCAATTTCTATTTTTTGCCTATTGCCAAAGTTCCCCTTTTTGGAGAGCTGTTTTTCCCCTACATAAAAACCGAATTTGTGTCACATATTGTTCTCCTGAAGCTGCAATTAAATGACGACCCTAATCCAAACTTTTTAATACAATAAAATGTAGAGTGTTTTTTTTAAAGCTGGATATATTAATGTAACTTAATTATCAGATGCTGGGAAAACGTAAAAAACAAACGTAAACGAGTATCTATAAAGTGGATGCACTAAACTCTTACGTTTGAAGATTTTGCTCATGGTTCATAGCACTTATTAAACGACGAGCTCCATCGTTGCGAAAGTAAATCAACTGATTACGTCACCCACGTGGTCATAATACTCTGAATATACTGTCAAATTAGGCATTTAATTAATTTCACAATTGTTTGAAGAAACAATATATACACGTGTGAAAAATGTCACAAGATTGGTTCAATAGCGTTTTATTCTTTTTTTACAAAGGGGTCACCACTTATCAAGGCCCGGAGGCTACTCGAGGATAAGGGTTATTGCGTGTACAGTAATCAATGGGATAATTTCTTAGTAATCGTTAGTAGTAGAAATGTGGAAAATTGGATTATTTAATGGGACGGTTAATCAAGAATTTGTTTACGTTAGACTTGAAGACAACTAAATTGTACTTAGCTGGAAAACAAACGGAAGAGAGTTACACACGCGTGCAGTTCTTAGAAAAAAAAATTACGTTTCGGTTTAGGCACCGATATACAGTGGGGGCAATTATTGACAGTGGTTTAAGCTAGAACGGTGTTTTTCCTGAAAGATTGGCGAGGGGGCATAGATGTAAGAGTATATGAAGTTTTACATTACTGTTAAGCTTATGGGAGTTCATCCCAATACCTGTGAAAAACTGAAATGAACTAAGGTATAGCTGTATTAAATAATACACAAAACTTTAAAATTTTGTAGATTTGTTCTTGCGAAATACCGAGTTTCTCTTTCTCTAATACTATTATATAAAATTCACTTGTGCGTGTTCATAAAAGAGTTCCTTACTTATAGTTAGAAACGGCTGAGTTTATCTTTTGTAAAATTTACACAAAGGTAATTTATTTTTCTAGCGGTGTTCTCAAATATAGTTTTGTATATCTGTTAAGTATAAAAAAATCGGAAAATTCGATCTAATTTTTTTTTCTTAGATAATTTGTTTTTTAAAAGGACATTTTTTAGGTTAAACCGGTGTAATCTTGGCCAGTGTAAAGTAAAATGATCTCTGTATTTTTTTTCTTAACACATGAGAAAAAATATTGTTCAGATCGTAAAGAAAAAATATCAGCTGACATAATATTGTTAAAAAAACAGATTGAATTTGAGGAACGAAATTATCATTATTTTTTTGCGAATTAATCAACAGGGTAAATTATTTCTTCGTAATATATAATACTCAATACCATATAGTTTCTAACGCAAACTGCAATCTCCATACATTCAAATATCCTGTTTAAGCGTATTTAATGACCGGGCATATATATATATATATATATATATATATATATATATATATATATATATACGTGTGTGTGTGTTTGTGCGTGTGTGTGTTTGTATATATATGTGCGTGTGTGTGTTTGTGTGTGTGTGTTTGTATATATATATATGTATATATATATATATATATATATATATATATATATATATATATATATATATATTGGGAGTGAGCGAGCAAGATAGAAAAAGTAGAGACAGAAAGGAAAGCAGGAAATTTCTCAAATGGTAATTTACTTTTGCAAATGAAGAAAATTCCTTCCTGCGGTCCGTTTTCATTTGATGATTAGCAGCTGCTTCAGCATCTTCTCGTTTTAAATTGCAACACGATTGCTAAACTGATCTTATTTAATTATTGAAACTATCAGTTACACATCTCGACATATTTAATTAGACTTGAATATGATCATGTTATATTCAGTTGGAAAGCAGCACCAGAGTAGTGTGTTCTATAGCGACAGTTCCAAGAGAGAGACTTTGCTCATGGACATTGTGTTTAGTTTTAGTCACACATAAACTGTATGGAATAATTTTTACAGTTGTTATGGCTAGATGATTATTTGTTGTCTGTTTTGGTGGAGGTATATATGGAGGCTCTTGAAAATAAAGATAGAGCATAAATAGACTCGCAACCAACTTTTGGTGTGAAAAAGAAAGGTGAGAGGCACGAAACGGTACTCTTATCTTTCCACCCCCAAATGTACACAAAGTATTCCATTGTAGAACAGTTTTGGTACTTGTGAAGTTAGGGAAAGTGAGTTACATGTAAAATGATGTAAAAAATATTGCAACATTTTATCCAGCGGCTATGGCAAGCTAATGCAACAAGTTTAATTGTTTCTTGACTAATGCAACATATTTAGTGACTTATTAAAATAAACACAGTCATTAATAATTTATTATTTGACAAAATTATTCTATTATAAAATACCTGATTTATTAAAAATATTAATTTTTGGTATTAATAATTTAAATACAATTTAGCTAATATTATCCCGCAGCTCGCAAATATTTGGCGTAATATAAAGCACAATTTCACATAATCTTTGCACTGAATCCGGAGGTATTTAGGCAGTAACACGTTCACTGTTGTCTTCGCAGTGGTTTACTCTGTTTTATTACCGTAGACATATAACTTTAAATATTTCCCCCCAAAAGTGCTTGTTCATCAGATATCCCTTTGAGTCAATTGATCGTACCATTTCTAATGTGCAAACAGTTTTTGTGTGTCAGTCTTTTCATGATGGATTTCTAAAGTAAGCTAAATAAAAATGACCGATAGTTGCCGAATATGCAATTAAAGAAAGTTGAGTCGTTGAAGGAGAATTTTAAAATCAGAAAAAAATTAACGACTACATTTGAACAGTGCTTGTGCAGAACAGATATCCTTTCAACAGGTTATTTATTTCCTATTCAATAATCACAATATGTCACTTCCTGCGGCCTTACGCTTTTTCTCGCCAGCTCGATGGAATTTGACAGGCGGCGTTTGACCGATGATTATGTCTTACCCTTGGACAGTGATCGGCTAAGAAGTCAGATCAATCGATATTACGATATCATGAATACTATAGAGCTATCATCGTTGAAAGAAAGGGAGGGGATTTGGATCGCCGTTTATGAGGTGGAGGGCTGAGGGATATAAGGGTTCTCTTTCATATCAAGTGTAAGATTGGAAGCTGTCGTTTATCTCTAGTTTAGACGTTTGGGATACACTGGTTTCGTAAAAGCAAAGTTAGTAATTTTAAGAAAGAATAATGTCATACTATACTATTATAAAGGAACTGGAAAACTGACATATTTGTAGGTTTAATAAAAGATAAATAAAGTAAAGAATCAAAAAAGAGTTTTTATTTTCACCCTAAACAAGGCACATTGCCACTTTGATGTTGGGGGCTACTATCGGGAACATAATCTACAGAGGTACTATGTGTGGAGTTGGGCAGCAAGATGTCGGTTCACCTTACACTTGAACTTCTGCATGTCAGTACAAGTGGGGAAGCAGGAAGCCGGAAGGGAATTCCAAAGTCTAGCGGTTCTTGGAAAGAAACGACTGGAGTAGAAGGCTCTCTTACATCTAGGGATCTCAATTGTAAAGAGGTGGCATTTTGCTGCTTGTCGGGTTTGTCATGGGTATCTTCGTCGAGGGGGTACAAGTGCTTGCAGTTCGTCGGAGCATTCACCCTTAAAGCACTTGTAGAATAGGCAGAGGGATGCTACATTTCGTCGATGCGACAGAGGCTGAAACTTAGATGACAGTTCAGGACCTTATTTTCAAGAAGTGCATATAATGACATTCTGTTTCATTAGGTTTTATGAATTGAATAAGTTTCATCGGATCCGTTATTGTCCATACACTGTCGAAGCTGTTCACGAAAGGTGACCGGTTGATTTTCTTTTCAATGCATATCCAGTCGCTCTGAAGTTGGTAACCCATAACAAGATCGTTTCGAGCTGGTAGGAGATCATGTTTACCAAGACTGAAGTGCAAACGGAACGCTCGTTGTGTTACTAGTTGCGTTATTTCCACAATGAAAGCACGATAATCCAATTCATGGAAGCACCTGATAAACTAACGAAAAACAATGGAATTATAAAGAAGCAAATCAAAATGGCAATGCATGAACAGAAAAATAGATTATAAGTACTTTTCGAAAAAAAAAACATGTCTGTGTTTCGTACATTTAATTGCCTTTTATTAAACCTATAAACGTGTCAGATAATTTTGCCGGGCCTGTATAAACTAAACTTTGTGAGTATGACTTTCTTTCCTATGGACTCGAAAACAGCTGGACAGTTTTATGAAACTTTACACAAACATAATTAATATACATGGCATTATTCTTAAATACGTTTTGTATCGAAATGTGTATGATAAGTATCAACGATCGAAATAATCCGATAAATGAAGGAACAGGCGATGTTGACCAAAGACAATAACTTCCACAGCCTTATATTACAAGTGCATTTCATAAGTTTATTACCAGTTGAAAGGAACGGATTATAACATGTACAGTAAGTTCTCTGATATGACAGAGGTGCGTTCGAAATAAAGGTATTTTTAAAGCACGATTGGCCATGATAATTGATTTTTTGCATTTAAACTTTAATTTAGGCCATTATATATACAAATATTTTATAAAATCCGCAGTAGTTTCTCCACAGTGCAATGCAAACAATCATATATTGTAGACTATGTAACTGCAGGAAGGGATGTGAAGCTTTCTCCAGTGCACCGTGATGGTTCCCTAGGCAATCAATTGAATCGATTGAAAAATGGATGATTTAAACCGATTTTGATGACAATAAAATTATGGGAGCGTGAAACGTTCGATATCTTTCTCTCCCGGGCAACGTGGGGCCTCTATACTAGTATACAATATTGTTGAATTCAAGTTAATTCTCTACTATTTGCATTATACCGAATACTTTTATCATTTTGAGTTTTGTTGTTTTTTCAAAGTTTTATTCGACGTAATCTCCGACCTTCGAAATATGTCCTTTGTCGGATTCGGAAAATTTTATGTCAATTTTGGGAATCCGCAAAGATCAGTTGCGTAGTGGGTAAGGTACTTGGTAATTTCTGAGCTCGAGAAGATAGATCTGAAAATTACCGGAAGTTGAATCGCCAAAATATAGTGAAACTAATGTTCCAGATAACAAGAGTTGTCCAAATAATCTAAATAATTCGAATTATCAATCTTTATCTAAAAAAAAATTATCAGCAACATTATATATCGAAATTCCTCACCAAAAAGCAACGGAAAGTATAGATTTTAGATGATATATAATATGTTCTCTTCAACTGGAAATATGTTTATTCGCATAAAGGATGAGCTCTACTCAAGCATCACTAATGAACGATCCACTTCGACGATTATAAAAAAATGATTTATTTGTCTTAGATTCTACATCACCAACCATTTTCATTTTGTTCCGACCTGAAAGAAGTCTGGCTTGACTCCGTGGCAGTGAATTCTATACAATGCATGTAATGACTTTTCCCCGTTAATTTTCTTCATGCAGGGTTATTATTTTACAAAGAAATCACTATTTATCAAGGCCCGGAGGCCACTCGAGTATAAGAGTGAATGAGTGTACAGCAAGCAATGTGACAGTGTCGAAGTAATTGTTAGTGGAAGGAATTTGTGTAAATTGGATTACTTAAGGCAATGGCTCATCAATAAATTCTTTACGTTGAACTTGAAGACGATCCTGTTGTGATCAGCTGGAAAGCACACAAACAGAAGGGAATACCGCAGGCGTGCAGTCCTAAAAAAAGAGCTGTTTTCATGGAATCTACGTTTAGGTTTAGGCAGAGATAAAGAGTTGTGGCAATTCTTATTCTTTGTATCCGGACAACATCGTTGATTGCAATAAATTTCTCTTTCGCGTAAGGACTTGAAATCTTGTTGTGCAGCTGAAACACTTCTCCTCTTTCATGGTTCTCATCTTTCTTTCCTTTTAAGAACTTAGATAATTAAAATAGAACACCATAAATCCCATAGGTTCATATTCGACTTCTAAATATTAGAGAATCGAGGCAATTATTGAGATGGCTGAAACATAGTATTGTGCAAATATATGAAATAGCTGAAGCATGGTAATGCGTAGATATATGAATCCCCCCCTTTGTAAATGGTTAGATTATTGGTGATTGCCTGAGGCGCACCTACCGGAGAATGCATTTTTTCAGGCAAGGCTGTTCTTGTAGATGGATGCTAGCTTTTCTAAGCCAACTTTTCCGATCTTTATCAAATCGTTACGCCGTGAAAGAGAGAAAAACAGATTTATCAGCGCTTTGGAAGATATATTCATTGTCGCATATGTATATATATATATATATATATATATATATATATATATATATATATATATATATATATATACATATATATATATATATATATATATATATATATATATATATATATACTATTCCTATTCCTGATAATTTGCTGCTTGTCGGATTTCGGGTATTTCTATCGAGGGGACACAAGGGCTTGTGGTTCATCGGAGCCTCCACCATTAAAATATTTGTAAAACAGACAGAGTCCGTGGGACAGCGGTTGAAGCATAGCTGATAGTGCGGCACCTATGAGGTTGGCAACTCTCTTTAGACACCTGTCTAAGAGTTATAAACAAGTAGAAGATGCACCAGCCCAAATGTGGAAACAGTACTCTATACATGGTCGAATGGTGAAACTTTAAAGGTATATCATAATCTCAAGCGTAAGTTACTTTCTAGTACAGTAGATATAATATTTTACAAAATAAAAAGCATATAGCTTTATTTAATATTACGAATAATTAATAATGAAAGCGATTCTAATCGACGAAAAAGCTCTTAAGGTCATGCTATTTTGTAGCTAACTGCTTCGCATCAAAAGAGAAAAAGAGCATGCATTATACAAATGTAAAGATATATAAACCAAACCCGGCTGAAGCGCAGGTAGATTAGAAGGGAAAAACATAATAAAAATAGAAAAATAAACCACATATACAAAATATATATAATTAATATGTTTATAAGGAAAACAATGAAATTAAAATATAAGTACATATCAGTAAGAAACAAGTGAATCATGCATGGCTCCCCGAGAGTGCACAGTGAACGAGGTATAAAATGACTAAGCTCAGCATTTGCGTCCTTCATTTTAGCTCCAAAAGTAGCCAGGGGATGTCAAATCCTGCTGTCATGAAAAAACGGTGCATTCTTAGGCCTTAAATCATGTAAATTTGAGTTATGCATAATGCATGAAAAGAAATGACTAAGTCCATCATTTGCACTCCCATATTTAGCCCCCAAAGCCCACAAGGTCTTAACATATTTAAATTTGAGTTCAGTACCATGCAAATGAACTTTTACATCTCATATTTATTCAAACAAGTGAAGCATGCATGGTCCCCCGTGAGTGCACAGTAAACGAGGCATAAAAAAGATTACAAGTTCAGCATTTGCCCCCCTCCATTTAGTCTCAAAAGTGTCCAGAGAACGTCAAATTCTGGTGAAAATTAACGAACGGTGCAGTTTTAGGCCTTCACATGTGTAAATTTGATTTCTGCACTATGCAAAACTGTTAAATAGACATACACAGAAAATTTTGGATAAATATGGCAAAATAGTCCCTAATATGGAGTGTTTTTATTAGCCTACAAACATCCTCTTGAGCACACCCAAGAGTTATCGCGAAGTATAGATAAATATATATATATATATATATATATATATATATATATATATATATATATATACCAGTTAGTTACAACTATTCTGAAAGTGTTATAAAAATCCAAGACATCATTTTTAATAAGCACAACGCATATCATGTTTACTGTTTCTGCAAATTTAAAAAAAAAAATCAGTGCATAGTTATTGAGAAAGGTGAGGAGAGACGAATGGACAAAGGGACAGGGATGAATTTACAGGTCCACCCTACTATTGTCGTAGAAGAAAGGCGTAAACACATATACTGAGTGATCATGAGGAAAAAACGTATAATAGGAGTAAGAAAAGTTAGATTAAAACAAAGAACAAAGTCCAAAAGTTATAACTTGTCCGTCGAAGAGCGTCCCGAAAACATTATTCCAATATAACCCGATGGTAAAAATGCAATGCGATTTTCCTGAGTAAGAAGATCTAGGGTATTCTATATATTGGCAATACATCCGTTCTATTAGGATATATATGAATATCCGAAGAATTATTATGTATCGATGCCTCCGTTCAATCTTGGAAGACAAAGGATACCCGCTGTAATGTCAGCTGCGCGTATAATTATGTGGCAAAAGTTGCGCAATCTACAACCACACCTTTTCTAAATCGGCATTTCTTGAGTCCAGTGAAAATGGGAAGTCCAGAACGACTGGAAGCAATGCCGAGATAAAGGGAGAGTACATACAAAACCTGGATGTCCCAAATGGTCACCCATCTGGTACTCGCCTATCGTTGTTTAACTTCAGTGTTTCAAATGTAATTATGACGTATATGTATATGTATCATGAGTATAAAGATGCAATATACTATAAGTACAATATAAATATAAAATTAAAATATAAGAAAACACGTAGAGATAAAGATTAAAAAAAAAACAATTAAATGTAAGCAAGAAATAAAATGCATAGCCAAAAAATAAGAGAGATGAAAAATAATATGTATACTGAAAAAAGAAAACAGTAAAAGAGACAAATAGATGTAGAAAAGGAAATTGGGAAGGAAAGATGAGACAAAAGACAATAAAGAGGAAGAGCGAATAAAAAAGAGGCAAGACATTTTTTTAAAATCCCACTGAGAAAAAGAAAATAAATTAAAGCAGTAATATTTGTTAAATTCAGTCAACAAAGAAAAAAATAATAAGTTAACAAAACTTTTAGTGAAAGTGTCAAAAATTAACACGCATAGACACTACATAAATCATATTGACACGCCATATATTTATAAACATTATATTCCTAAATATAGATATGTTCACATATAAACCTATAGATATATACATGCATGCTTGCGTATTTTCACCTTATTCTAGCTTCCTGTATTTTATAAATGGATCACTAGATGTAAAGGTACGGAGGCCACTCGAGGATGAGTTTAAATAGGTGTATACTAGTCATTAAGACAGTTGCGTAATAATCGTTTGTGGTGGAAATTTTGGATTATAAGATTATTTTCGTTCAATAAGAACTTGTTTACGTTAGACTTGAAGAGGAGACAATCTGTGATTCTAGTAGCAAAGAATAATCTATGACGATCTTAAACAATTACGAGATGCACGGATATAGAAAAGTGTACTATTGGAGGTTTTCGTGCTCAAGACAAGTTAAAAAATATACAGTAATAAATCTAGTCTATTCTATTGGTTGATTTATAAGTAAAATACGCTTTACATTAAGCTATTCAGTTTCTCGGAGAGAACTTGAATCTGATACGTTACAAGCGCAATATGTAAACACACACGGAATCTCTATATTTATTAACAAATGAAGGACTAAGAGTTGGATATATATATATATATATATATATATATATATATGTATATATATAACAAAATTTGGAACATGTGGAAACCTTTTAAATGTAGAGAAGATGAGTAGGAATTAAAAAGCAAGAAAAGATAATTATCTGAATAAAGTGTTTTCCTACGCGTTCCGAGATCGCCGGGAGCGATGGATTGCCACTAAAATAAACAATCGAAAGCAATAAACGAAATTTGAAAAAATATGAATAACGAATGAAATGAATATGAAAAACGCATAAAAAATAAAGTCTCTAAAAATCTCCAATGCTTTTCACTTTAGAATACATTTTTCTCTAAACATTGTCATATTACATCATGCCATTTAAATATATCTTTTCATTTCCATGAAAATACACAATGTTAAATGCCGATTCATTACTAAGCTTCTATTATGATATAGTAATATTTTTTCATTTGAGTTTTGTAAGGCACACATTATGGCTTTGTGTTTGCCTGTAATCTTGGACAATGTTGGCAATTGAAATCAGTCCGAGTTCATATTTATTATTGATTCTTTAATAAATGTTGCCTTTCATTTCCTTTCAGCGTTCAAAAATTTTATCAAACTATTTCTATTAACTCATATAACTTTATATTATGTCCCGATATATATATATATATATATATATATATATATATATATATATATATATATATATATATATATATATATATATATATATATATATATATATATATATATATATACGTGAAGGCATGCGCATGTTGCTATTGGTTTAGCTACTGTGAATTTTAGTGGGTCAGATTATTGAATGACAACATAATCACTATCTGTAAAACAGGCGATTCTAAACGTTAAACAGAAGATGAGTTATAAGCCAGACTCAACAGATAAGACGGGCTTAAAAAAAAAACACCGTTGAACGATATGATGTAAAAGATGACGTCACGTGTCTAGCGAAAAAGAAGGTTTTCAGAATTCTTTCCACCGGAAAGAAGCGCCGGCGTCCAATAATCAAATTGAAATTTACTCCGGTCCCTCGTTGCGCTTTCTTCAAAGTAGGCATTTAGTTCTCTCCCACTGCAAGATCTTAGAAACCGGGATCAAAAAGTGGGATCTAGAAGTCAGCGCCCCCAAGGAGGTGTAATCTGACCAGCAAAAAGTGCCTGGACAGCCCCGTCGATATTCTTTGGCGAGGGCGCCTTAGGCAATAGGCAATGGAATACATTTACACCTTCTTAAAATAGAAGGAAACGCCTGGGAGGGTAAACCCAATAGAATTGCACAGAACTTTACTCCCACCGCAAAATTTTCAGGAACCGGATCATTACAGTAATGGTCTAATCTATGCTGATTTCGTGGATTAGGGATCCAAATCCTAAAAATTAAGTAGAATATAATTAGGTCCGTTACTGTTCATTTTATCAGCAAATGCTCTCTCAAAATAAGCCCTCGAAACTCCGCAAGGACTTTTAGTCATTCATTTTTATTTGGCCTTAATAAAAAAATATGTAAACCAATAGAAGTGATTATGTCGAGAAATAAAAGACAAGCCCCTGTAAACCCATCCGCATGTATGTAAAATTACTTTTATTTTAGTTTATTTGATTTAATCGCCTTTGAGGTAGGAAGAACGTGTGTGATTATTGAGTGATAAAATACAATAACACTGATTTACAAAAATAAATTTTTTGTCTGAGGCAAGAATGGGGTTAGTTGGTTTTTGTTTATTTGGGTGTGCTGAATTCAAATTTATAAATACTTTTGTTCTGGCTTCTAAATAGTATTATTTTAGTATAAACAGAGAATATATGTGCATATTTCAAGAGTTACAGCAGCTCATAACATCATTTGAGTTCTGTATGGCACACTTTATGGCGTTGTGTTTGCCTGTAATCTTGGACAATGCTTGCAATTGAAATCAGCCCGAGTTCATATTTATTACTGATTCTGTAATAAATGTTGCCTTTCATTTAATTTCCGCATTCCAAAATTTTATAAAACTATTTCTATTAACTTATATAGCTTTCTATTTAGTCCCCATATATATATATATATATATATATATATATATATATATATATATATATATATATATATATATATATATATATATACGAGAGGGCATACGCATGTTGCTATTAATTTAGCTACTGTGAATTTTAGTGGGTGTCAGATTATTGCATGTCAGGATAATCACAACCTGTAAAACAGGATAAAGAACAATGATTGAATCATTATACTTCGATGACACAATTACACAATCCAAATTACTACATACATTCAAAAGATATTTTCTTAGAAGAGATAGTATAGTTTGCCTCCGGAATCTCACGCAACAGTACCCAGTAGAAGGCTCTCACCAAGCCGGGGTTCGATTTGCCTTGATAGTTGCTCTCCATCTTCCTAATATCTTGGTGGAATCTTTCTATATGCTCATCACTCACTTCTCCAAGGCTTGGCAAGAAGAAGTTGAAGTGGGATGGAGACAATGAATCTTGAATGCCATTCGGCACTCCATATTTTCATAAGACTTTAGAAACTTCTCAACACAGGCTTGTTAATTTGGTACACGTGTGTTACCAAGGGATCCACTATAGACTGACTTGAATGCTTCCCATACTCTCAGTTCCTTTCCTTTCAGTAAAGAAGCTCCTCAAAATCAACACTTCTCGGATCTTAGGTCCGACAAAGATGCCATTTTTGAGCTTAGCAGCACTAAGACCTTGGAACACACTAGACAAGTGTTGGACGGTAGACACATTTTTTCCAACGCTTTAACAAATTTCTTCATCAAACCAAGCCTGATGTGAAGAGGAGGAAGAAGCACCTTATTCATGTGTACCTGAGGATCTTCCTTGAGGCTGTGTTCACTAGGAACAAAAGTGCTTCTAGACTCCTAGTTTCTTTGCTTGTAATGCTGGGATAGAGCTCAACTATCCCAGAGACAGAGAAAACAACTGTACTTTGTGAGGTCTGCTTGCATACCCATAATTAGACCAATGACATTGAGGTCCCCATACAGACTCCATTGATACTGGTTGTACTTAATAGCTTCTAAAATAAGTTCTTTATTCTCATAGGACTCCTTTAAATGGACAGAGTGTGCAATGGGAATGCTGGGATATTTATTTCCGCTTGATGCTTCACTTGGAAGAATCCACAAAAGATTCCAATCCGAAGGATTGTGTGTCAATCCAAGGGAGTAAACAAAGCAGGTGTGTTGTGCAGTAGCCCAACTTGTTTTCCATGCCGAAAAAACAGAAGCAATGTCCTTTTTCCAATCCCTGAAACTGGTGATCCTTACATCTTCCTGGACTAGGTTCCACTGTTAAAGACTGTTTTGACAAATACAAATCACGAGCAAGATCATTCAGGTTTTCTTACGTGATCCAGTGAGGCTTGTTGCCACTTGTTCCTGAATATGTAGATCCAATATCGTCCAAAGATCTTGACTCAGCAAAATCCTTCCTTGAAAGCATTTCTTCATCTGATGAGGAAAGAAGATTCTTATTTCCTGGAAGTCTGGGTACAGGAAAGTCATCTGCATGGAGAACGGTTCTCATAGCAAACCGAAGGTTTGGATATTTGATCATTTTCTAGAAGATTCATTGAAACCACTTATATTAGCTAAACAAAAATAGAAATAATCTGTATGGTTTCACTGCTTTCTCCAAACCATTGGAACTACAAAAGTGAAAACCGCTTTCCCTTACAATTAAACCATGCAGTTAGTCTATTGTATCAGGGTTTACGTCAGATGTGTTGAGCCCAGTGCATGATAACTAAAAAATAAGCCATAATTCTCACAATATCAAAATTAACTCTGAATTCATATACGCCTTTATGTACCATACATGCACAAAATGCACACTATGCATATGTAAAAAAAAACTAGAGGTGATGAGAAAAAAGGGAAATCAAATTTATATTCAGCACCCCAAAATTAGGTAAAAACGAGTGTTTTTGCTCTTGCCTAAATTGCTTTGTAAACCAGTGTAATGCGCAATTGCACGTTCAATTTATATTTAAATATAATTGTAATCTGCCTGTGAAGAGTGTACAATCGCTAAAATGCACATCTGCTAACATAAACGCAAACATGAAGTCTCCGATGATTATAATAAATGCCAGAATATCAAAAGTATGGGTGGGTGGGGGGTATTTTCAAGTTGTCTGATTGTGGAAGGAGTTGAAAGTTTATCTGCAAGACTGACCTATTTGATTATATTATTCAATCTGGAAGAACGACACACACACACACATACACACACCCACCCACCGACACACACACACACACACACACACACACACATATATATATATATATATATATATATATATATATATATATATATATATATATATATATATATATATACTAGCATTTTAGCCCGGCTTTGCCCGGGTGTTTTGAGGTGTACGCTTAGCAAAACAAAAAAAAAGTCAATTTTTTTTTAATTTGACCCCTATTTTGACCCCTTAAAATTTATAGTTTCGGGCTCAAATAACTTTATTAAGTTAGATCTAGGGTCAACGAACCTATATTTAAAATTTCAAGTGTCTAGCCCCAAAATTGTCGGAGGAGTTTGGTAGAGTTCTTAAAGGTCAAATCGTTGAAATTTGACCCCTTTAAAGCAAAATTTCTGGCTGACACCCGTCACATCGATTTTCCCAAATCTCCGTACCCGGTATTTCAAATTTCGAGTCTATAGACTAAAAATGGACAGAGTTATTGCGTAGGGAAATGTACACAGACAGACAGACAGACAGACAGACACGTTCACTTTTATATATATATATATATATATATATATATATATATATATATATATATATATATATATATATATTGATTATACTTACTGGAGACTATTATCCTCCTCTTTTCTTAGTTGTTTCACGACGTTTCGGCCAACTATTCCTCCGGCCTTCGTCAGATGGTACGTAAAGAAAGGATGAGGATAATAGTCCACAATAAAAAAATAATAAATAATACTCATCTCCAGACGGAATTCCTATTAAACACTCACACACACACACACACACACACAAACACACACACACACACACACACATATATATATACATATATATATATATATATATATATATATATATATATATATATATATATATATATATATAATTTTCCACATACAGTACCGTTTCGTTGTTTCAAAGCTCATCAATACGGTTAGACAAGAAACTACCTCAGGCCAAGATCCGGAGCTTCTAACCCTTGCGCTATTCGGCTGTAGCTATGGGGATAGTCAATTAATTATGTTTTGCCATTGTCCAAGTACCTAAGCTCATTTTGTTTACACAAGCAGCATTGCTTAATACGCTAATGGTAATTTGTATATCACTTTTGAATATGCTCAACCCAGGGTAAGGGAGCATTACACACACACAATATATATATATATATATATATATATATATATATATATATATATATATATATATATATATATATATATATATATATATGAATAATTTCCCTAGGGATTATTAATATAATGCTTGAAATCGGGTACTCACAAATGTATCCATATTAACGAACTACATGTTGTCTGCGAGTGTCTAAAGTTTATTTCTACTGGAGTTATCAGAATAAACTTTCATTGGAACACTTTTCCTTATGAGTAAATTTTCACTAAATACTGATCATCGCATAATAAATATCATGAAGGTGGCAAACAAATACCAACTTTTATGAGGGACAGTGCACAATCTACAAGTAATATTACTTTAAGTAATAGCACGAAACTGTACACTCCACCACAAAAAGATGTATACTAGGACTGAGACCCAGTAACTAAGTGGCCGCAAGAACACACAGTAACTTTAATCTTAGGGAGATATCAATAATACCAGTTATTAAAGGTGCTACAGAGCTTATAAAGAAGAACCTGAAGTCTTATCTAACTTGTATTCCTGGTGAACTAAGTGGAAAAGAGATCCAGACAATTGCACTTAAGGAAACAGCGAGGATACTAAAAAGATCTCGGGTGGTTTCAATAAAATGCAGGCCAATGTTGGCAACTGGTTTGGCTGCCTCATACATAGCATTACAATCTTCAGAGGAAGAAAATAAAATTTAAAAGAACTTATTATAAATGTACATAATATAACATATTTACAGTGTCAATTGGTAAGAGGCAAATAATTTTCTCAACTTCCTTAATAAATCAGGGTTTGAAATATAAAAGAAAACTTTAATGAATATTCGAATATGTATCTTATAGATCGACATCCAGCAGAATCTCTTGCTTTCTGAGAAGGTCGACTGCATTAAGATGAAACAAAATAAAAAATGAATTAATTACGAGATAGTTTAAATTACTTCCCCCCCCCCCAAAAAAAAAAATTCTTGAATATCTAAGTTGAACTCCCTGACAAAACAAATCACGCCATATAAAAGTTGATTTATAGACGTAGATATTGAATTACTTACAATAGAGGTTGCATCAGATGAAACCGAACTCATGAACTTCAAACAAAATAAAGACATGTGGCTATGATTACAAAATCAAAAATCGAAAGTGAAGTTGGAGTTTTGTTTTCTTTTCGTTATGCCATCTTTGAATTTTTCATACAGACGTGGCATAATTAGTATATGAATGATGCTTCTATACGAAACAAGTGCTGTCAAAAACGGATAAGTTAATGGCGAATATATATTTTTTTTAATTGGCATAATAATTATACGAATGATTTTGCGCTACAGATCAAGTGTTTTCCAGAACATTTTAACGTACTTAAAGATATTCTTTCAGCCGAACTTCTTAGAAATGAACGTATCCTTCTGTTGTTATCAAACAAACCGATATTCAAATAGTCACATTGACGTCTTCTACTTTACCTTTGTAAAGAAAATGGACACGCATGTATTTTGGCTATCTATAATTGCCAGTGAACTATGTTATAGAACATTGTTATTTTCATCTTTTTTTATTATAAGATAAAAGGATGAATATAGATCTTGTAAGATGGAGTATCAAGCTAATACAAGTTTCCTGAGGAAAACTCACCTAGAGTAAATCTAATCTCAACCGTATGAGGACGTTTGCTAAAGTCAGGCATATAAGTTTACCCTCAAGTTCTCTGTTAGTTTGAGCACATACATCGCCTAGAATGCCCAAATGTTCACACATCTGGCACTAACTAAGCTCAACATTGCTTAACTTCGTTGATCTGACGAGTGCAGGTGTGTCAAGTGATTATGACATATATACATATATATATATATATATGTATGTATATATATATATATATATATATATATATATATATAGGATTATGTCGTATATATATATGTATATATATGGAGAGAGAGAAAGAGAGAGAAGAAAAGAGAAAGAGAGAAAGAGAGATAGGTAGATAGATAAATAGATATATAGATTGATTCTAGCAGGCAGTCCGGCATTGCATGGTGGTAATTTCTGCTTAATTATGATATTTTGGTTAATGCAGATTTCGTATGTATTAGTATCATTATATTATATTGGACCCAACGATATTAAAAGTTAAAAAAAAATGACTCGTGAGCCAACACCGAGTATCGAAGTCAAAACGTAAGACTTAAAGTTTATTTTGATTTTTTACCATTAATGCCTGACCTATGAAGACATGTTTGTTGGAAAGCTTACAATTAAAAAAATGGACTAAAAACTATTACGTTGGGTATTCATCTTCGTAATGCTGTTGATCGATGTTCACCTGACAAATTCCATTTTTTAAAAATTTTTGCACATTAGAATTGATTTACCCCGCATAAAACAAAAATATGAAGGTTCGTATCGGTTCAAATAACCGTATATATAAACTTTCATGCATGTAGACACAAAAACTGGCAGAAGAGTTTAATAGGCAATTTTT
The DNA here is from genome assembly GCF_053919585.1 of Euprymna scolopes. NCBI lineage: Eukaryota > Metazoa > Mollusca > Cephalopoda > Sepiida > Sepiolidae > Euprymna > Euprymna scolopes. Next base: position 11,867,166 of record NC_136494.1, read on the forward strand.
ATTAACAAATATATATATATATATATATATATATACGCGTGCATAAATATATATAGAAAGAGGTTCGTGTTTACTATAAACTTTTTACGTAAATTTTGCGCAAGTATAAATCATGTAGAATATCTAATTCTATCTAATTACACGTAATAGTTAACTAAAGATGATTATCCCATGAAAAAACGACAATGAAAGAAAACTCATGAGGACTGTGTAAAAATGAATGTGTAAAATCATATGCAAATTAAGAAGATGAATCCAATTTCACGTGTCATATATAACAAATAAATATTAAAATAACACATTCTCATACGATAAATGCGAGTTGGGAATAATTTTCCCTTTTACCAATCTGACACCCCCAAATGGGGAGCGGCATGTGTGTTGTCTAAAATATTATTATCCACTAACACTGCTAGATTCAGCCACTCTGATTAGTCGTAGGCGAGAAAACACTTGTAAGTGGATAAATTAAATATCTACAGACACTAGTGTTTTATCCTTTCGGGAACCTTCAGTGCAGGGTGTCATGATTAACACCGGTCTATAGAGTCGAACCCGGCGACACAAGCCCTCCCTGGCTTGATTAGCACGGACCATATCCATTCGGTTATCGTTAACGGCGTGATAAACGTTGAAGTTAAACATTTTATTTTTAAATGTTTTTACGCCAGTCAGAGTTATCTTATCAGTATATGATTATCTATGCATAAGACCTAAATTGACCGACTTAATTAAACTGAAAGTGCTCAACGATTAGAAGCTCGTTTCTTAAAGGGGCTTACATAATTATTTACTGTAATATATATATATATATATATATATATATATATATATATATATATATATGTGTGTGTGTGTGTGTGTGTGTGCGTGTGTGTGTTTGTGTGTGTATGTGTTTGTGTGTGTGGGGGTAATGTTTTTATCTTTATTCACCGTAAATAATCGTATTTAAACTCGTGTTTTCTGATTGCAAAATGTGTAAGGTCTTTGTAATATAATAATTTTTCTTTGTTCTTAGGTTTTAGTCACTCACTGTATTGTGGGTGATATTGAAAAAAAATACATTTATTCCGCTAATTTTACGTGACATACACATATAAGGTTATCACAGGTGAAGACTGTAAAGTGCACCGCGGAAGATTGACATTTTGCTAAACCCATTTGATAGCTCGCTCGTCTCGCAGATATCTCTGGCACGGCTTATCGTTCAGCCTATACTCTACGTCGGTTGCCTCTAATAAAAGCGAAATAAAATATCACCCACAATTAGCCACATCGTAGCACAACGATTTAACACCGCGTGTTCGGAGTACCTACTTTCTTTTTATAATCTCATGCAGAGGTGCTAAAGCACGTCGAATTAACGGATCGAGTCTTCATATGAGGGAGGCAATTAACAAACGCCTCGAAACATGTTTTACACGAAATCTTCTTTATGTATCAACGAGAAAGATTTTGTTTCAACGTCAGCAGAATATGGACAGTTCTGAACCATTTAATTGTGCTTACATCAGATCGTAATAATAAACACAAACCATACATAATTCCACTTTACGACAGAGACAGATTAAAGCGGCATGCAATAAAACTGTCTTTCCTTTTTCAGTGACTTTGAAGCGAATGCTCCTTAGATACATAGCTAGAAACAGTTGATCTAACTAACAGTAGATGCACATATATGTGAGTGTCTGTAAGGAGAAAACCGATAAACTCTAAAAAGTCAGACCGCCTACCACTGCGATTAACAAAGCATAGTAATGAGTGATTTACAACGATTAAAATCTGGGTTTAGATGAATAACACGTACGAAATGTTCGTTTCAACTTGCCAACCCATTTCTATTGTTTTTACGCATGCGCAAATTAATTTATCTCTTGAAATGCATTGATTTAACAAATGCTTTTTTTATATAAATTATATAAATATTTCAGACCAGAATTAAGTATGACTGGGAATGTTTTCTCAATCATTAAATCATTTCTCTCCGATAGGCTCATAAGAGTAGTGGTAGATTGACAAAAATCGGAGGCCTGCAATATAAATGCTGGTGTCCCTCAGGGGCCAATCCTGGGCCCAACTCTCTTCCTGATCTACATCAATGACCTCCCTAAACACATACTTAAATCATTCGTTGACATCTATGCTGATGACACGACCATCTACGGCAACAGATCAAAGGCTGTAAATGACAAATTTCTCTCTGATTCTCTCTCCTCTGATCTCGAGCGCGTGGTTCAGTGGAGGAAGATGTGGCTGGTTACCTTTAATGAATCCAAAACCAAACTCCTATCCTTACATCATCAACGCTCTGATCCCCATCTGGCATCAATTGTGATGGATGGCTCTCGTCTGGGTGAGGCCCCGTGTCTTGACAAGCTTCTGGGTTTGACCTTTACTTCTGATCTGAAATGGAACACGTACATCAAGTCTGGTGCCAAGGTCGCTGGAAAGATGGTGGGATCCTTCTACCGCTTCAGAAGATATCTCACTACTGATGCAATTCTCTATCTATATAAAAGCCAAGTACGTCCAAGGATGGAATACTGTTGCCATATCTTGGCAGAAGCTGCTAAAAACAGCCTATCCTGCCTTGACATAGTACAAAATAGACCTCGTGGCTTAGTGGGGGATGCGCTTTTCTCTACCCTGCAACCTCTCTCCCACAGAAGAGACGTTGTGAGCCTATCCTTGTTTTAGAACTGCACGCCTGTAGAACTCTGTTCCGTCTGCCTGCTTTCCACCGGACTACAACTTGGATGTCTTCAAGTCCAACGTTAACACATTCCTAATGAACCGCCCCCTTAAGTAAACACTTCATCAAATCTCCACACTAACGTAATGTACTTGCAATAACCCTTATCCCTGAGTGGCTTCCGGGCCTTGATAAGTGGTGATCACTGTGTAAAAACAAATCCTCTACTCCGGCACCTTACAGATGCTAAACTTCTGACTGACAAACAATATGGATTTAGACAAGCCCCTTCCACAGCTGACATCCTCGCTGTAATCTCTGAACGTATATACCATTCACTGGACAAAGCGGGGGAGGGCAGAGCAGTAGCTCTAGATATATCTAAGGCTTTTGACAGGGTATGGCATGAGGGTCTCCTCAGGAAAGTTAAATCATACGGTATCACTGGTAGAATACTTAACATAATTAAATCCTTCTTAGATAAGAGAAAAATCCAGGTTGTCCTCGACGGTCGTACATCTAAATAGTGTGATATAAATGCGGGAGTGCCTCAGGGGTCTATCCGTCGACCTCTATTGTTCCTGATATTTATTAATGACCTCCCCGACAAAACTGCCTCTGAGATGGGTATATATGCTGATGACACCACACTCTATAACAGGCATGCCAGGAAAACAAATGAACACATATTTAAAGAAATGGCAAAAACACCAGAGGATGACCTCCAATCTGCAGTGGAATGGGGGCATAAATAGATGGTTACATTCAATGCTGCTAAGACTAAAATGGTGTCCTTCAATAATTGTAAGAACCTTCTCTGCCACCAATAGCAATGACCATTTACTCCCTGTCTGAGAGTACATCTTTCAAACTGTTTGGCCTAACGTTCACAGGAAACATGAGTTGGAACAATTACATTGAAAACATTGCCAGGGACGCTGCGAAAAAGGTAGGCTCTCTCTACCGTGCTAGAAAACTACTGACACCTGAAATTATCCTGTACCTCTATAAGGCCACCATTCGCCCATGTATGGAGTATTGTTGTCACATTTGGGCTGGTGCATCTGCTACTAGTCTCTCGCTCCTAGACAAGGTTCAAAAGAGAGTCGCCAATCTGATAGGCCCTGAACTGGCATCTAAGCTTCAGCCTCTGTCCCATCGACGAAATGTTGCATCCCTCTGCCAGACACTTGTTCCCCCACCACCTAGACACCCTCGACAAACCCGACAGGCAGCTTAATCCCACCCCTAACCTATTAGAGATCCCTATATGTAAAAGATCTTTCTTCTCCAGTTTTTTTCTTTCCCTGAACCGGTAGACTCTGGAATTCCATTCAAGGTTCCTGCTTTCCTAACTGTACTGGCATGCAGAAGTTGAAGTGTAACGTGAACCGACATCTTGCTGCCCAAATCCCAACATAGTATATATATATATATATATATATATAAGATTTCATCATGACAAGTTTCAAGAAAAAATACACGATTAAACCCGGTTCTCCAACTTCCAACGTAGACCCCTACTACCATGTCTCCTTCTCCAACATCAGGGGTCTACGTTCTAACCTTCCAGAGGTTGAAACCCAATTACAGGAGACTAAACCAGACCTTTTATTTTTAAGTGAAACTGGCATTGAGCAGGCTATTTTCCTAGATGAGTTTGCAATTACAGGATACTCTAACTTAACTTCTAAATCTGACCCCCAAGATCGCCATGGGCATGGAATATGTGCCTATATTAAAGATAGCTTTCCATGTGGGAGGGACATCTCCAGGGAAGATCCTAACTTACCCTATATGTGCTTCCGGGTTGCTTTAGCTCACACTACTGCATTTATATTTACTCTCTATCGCCCCCACAACAGCGGAGTTACTATCTTTCAAAGCATATCTGAGAAAATTGACCAAGTCCTTTCTACTTATCCTTCAGCTAACATTCACGTATGTGGAGACTTCAATGTTCACAACGTCGAATGGTTGACCCACTCAAACAAGACCGATGATGAGGGGAGGTTCTGTCATGATTTCTCCATTGCCTATGACCTCACTCAGATTGTTCAGGAACCTACCCGTGTGCCCGATAATGACGGCCAGTATGCGAGCCTACTAGACCTTTTTCTCACAACTTGCCCTGAACTATGTTCAGTTTCTGTTCTGTCGCCTCTTGGATCTTCCGACCACCCTGTTGTATCAATTAAGATAAAAATGAAATGTAATAAGTCCCCAGACGTACCTCTTCATCGTACAGTATATCGATACACTAAGGCTGACTGGGATAGCTTCCGTACATTTATATCTGATCTACCTCTGCATTCCATGTTTAAAAAGGATGTGTCCTCTATAGTATTAGACCTAACTGAATGGTTAATTATAGGTATTGACCATTTCATACCCTCTAAAAAGTTTCAGCAAAAACCTAACAGCCAGCCATGGTTCTCTCCAGAATGTGCTGCTGCCATTGCGCACAGAAATCACTTTTTCCACTGCTTCAAACGTAATAGATGTATGGAAACTAAAGCCGTTTTCAGGACTGCCAGCAACCATTGTAAGAAAGTAATAAGGAACGCAAGAGAGTTGTATGTTCAATCTGTTAAGTCCAAAGTAGCTGAGCAGCGGCTTGGTTCCCACCAGTTTTGGCAAATAGCAAACAGAATCCTGAACAGAAACGTGTGTTCCATCCCAACTATTATCAATGGACCTGAGGTAATCTCGTCAGCATCAGACAAAGCCAAACTCTTTGTCAAGAACTTTGCAGCTAATTCTACCCTTTGCGACCAAGACCGCCAACCCCCAATATTTCCTCTTGTATCAGAAAACACGCTATGTGATATACGTATATCTGTACGTGATGTTGCCAAGCTAATCAAAAACCTTGATTCCAGTAAAGCAACTGGCCCTGATGGTATTCCAATCATAGTACTCAAAAAACTTCAACCTGAACTAGCGCCCATACTTACAAAACTGTTTAAACGTTGTCTTAAGGAGAATAGTTTCCCATCTCCCTGGAAAATCTCATCAGTATGCCCTGTATTTAAGAACTCAGGTGATCGCTCATCCCCCTCTCAGTACAGGCCAATAAGTCTCCTGTACGTCATGAGTAAGTTGCTAGAATCTGTATTAAATACAGAAGTAATCAACCATCTCAACAAAAATAACCTTCTTAGTGACACTCAATATGGTTTCCGTTCTGTTAGATCTACAGCAGATGTCCTTACAGTTATATCGCATAGGATTAGCAAATCTCTCGACGGTGGCAATCTTTCTAGGGCAATTGCTCTTGACATATCTAAAGCCTTTGATAGGGTATGGCATAAAGGTTTACTTCATAAGATCGCTAGCTATGGTATAGCTGGAAAAGTCTTCTCAATTATTAAATCATTTCTTTCTGATAGGTTTATAAGAGTAGTAGTTGAGGGGCAAAAATCAGAAGCTCACAGTATTAATGCCGGTGTCCCTCAGGGATCCATCCTGGGCCCAACTCTTTTCCTGATCTACATTAATGATCTTCCAAATCATATCCTTACATCATTTGTAGACATTTATGCTGACGACACTACCATTTATGGTACCACATCTAAGACAGTAAACGAGCATGTTCTCTCCAATTCTCTCTCCTCTGATCTTGAGCACGTAGTACAATGGGGAAAGGAGTGGCTGGTTACTTTTAATGCATCTAAAACCAAGCTTCTCTCTTTACATCATCAACATTCTAATCCACATTTGTCATCAATTGAAATGAATGGCTCTCGTCTTCAGGAGGCCTCAAGTTTTGACAAGCTTCTGGGCTTGACCATTACTCCTGATCTTAAATGGAACACGTATATCAAATCTGTTGCCAAGGCCGCTGGAAAAATGGTGGGATCTTTCTATCGATCCAGTAGATATCTCACTGCTGATGCTATTCTCTATCTATATAAGAGCCAGGTACGTCCAAGGATGGAATACTGTTGCCACATCTGGGCAGGAGCTGCTAGAAAGGACTTGTCCTGCCTTGATAGAGTTCAAAATAGACTTCGTAGCCTCGTAGGAGATGTCCTTTTCTCCTCCTTGCAACCTCTATCTCACAGAAGAGATGTTGCGAGTTTGTCTCTAATGTATCGTTATTTTCATGGAAAGTGTTCAACTGAGCTTCAATCTATGGTCCCCCCTCGCCAAACTGTCACAAGAAACACTCGTCTAGCTGTAAACACTATCAATAATTTCCCCCACTCTTTATCTGTGCCTAAACCTAAACGTAGATTCCATGAACAAAGCTTCTTTCTTAGGACTGCACGCCTGTGGAATTGTCTTCCGTTTTCCTGCTTTCCGGCTGACTACAATATGCTTTTGTTCAAGTCTAAAATAAATAAGTTCTTGATGAGCCGTTCCATATAAGTTATTAAATTTACCAAATTTTCATTACTAATGATTACTATATTGACCAACTTCTACTGTACACTCTTTAACCCTTATCCTTGAGTGGCCTCTGGGCCTTGATAATGTGGTGATGTCTTTGTAAAAAAAAAAAAAAAAAAAAGATTAGTTTTTTTTTTTTGAAAAAGAATTCCAGCAGAGTGCTCAATTAAAAGGAAAATCCAAATTGTAAGAGCGTATTTATATTTTGTGTACAGAAAGTTGTTAGTTGAGACGAATATTGGCTGAAGAGAGCTTGATAAGGATACCTTAAACGGGCATTATTATCGGGCTTGAAACCGACGGTACCAATGATCTGTCTTAACTAACAACTTTCTGTGCACAATATATATATATATATATATATATATATATATATATATATATATATATATATATATATATTAAATTGTAATTCAATCAATTTCAAAAAGACTCTCATTGAAATGAAACACGATGTTACACGAACTGACCTCAATAAAGCGACCGGTCAAATTTTATGATTCTTAGATACTACTTGAAGAGATATCTATTTTTATAGAGATGTATGTATGTTTAAGTGTGTGTATATGTGTATATGTATATATATGTTTATATATATATATGTATATATGTATATATATGTATGTGTGTATGTGTATTACATATGTATATTGTGTGTGAGTGTTGAGTTTGTATATGTGTGTTCATGTGTATATTAGGATGAATATGCACAAAATTGTCTCACCCCACCTCCTGCCACTTACCATTGCCTACTCTCCCTAACACTTCCCTCCCCCGC
>NC_136494.1:11877530-11917530 GCF_053919585.1 Euprymna scolopes
ATTATTATTATTATTAGTAGTAGTAGTAGTAGTAGTAGTAGTAGTAGTTCTATTATCTTCCTCATCGTCATCGTCATATATGTGTTATCATTTTCATTTCTGTCATTTATACTCGCTAAGAATTCTTACATACGCGATCATCAGAGATTTCTCTCTTATAACAACTGGTGTTATCCATGGAGTCTGGATGCCAACAAGTCTCCATAAATTTTCCAACACTTTCTTCCTTTTCAGATACTTTTTGCAAATAAATTTGCATAATCGCAACAGTTATTTGCAATTTATTTCTCGCTACCACTGACTAAAAACATCACTAGAAATTGGATCTTAATAAGTCTATCTACCGTTAGTGGTTCCTCATCACAGTGTTTCGCATCATACATTACCTTTCTCGAATAATATGCTTGATTCCAGTTGATGCTAACACTACCGTTTTGATAGAGGAACATGCGATTACCCTGTTTCCGTTTTCCTAATTCCATGTGGCGTTCGTCTATTTTTTTTTTACTATCTATTTTTTATTATTTCTGTATGGTCGGTGGGCGTTTTAGGCTTATGTATTTTAGTCTCTGCATTCAAGTTTTTCCCTTAATATTTCTGCTTTTTCCATTATTTCTATCCACTGAATTTTCTTAGACGCCCTCCGCATTTCGGTTTCGTTTGTACTGGAAAAATTAAATCGTGCGGATTTGAACTTTATCCACGCTGTAAAAAGCGCGCAACAAACGAATGAAAATATTTTAAACGAGAAACATGTTTCAGAATGATCTCTCTCTCTCTCTCTCTCTCTCTCTCTCTCTCTCTCTCTCTCTCTCTCTGTATATATATATATATATAAATGACTTAATTCAGAAATCATATATATATAAGAACCATAGGTGGGAAAAATATATTTTTTCACCAACCATATATATATATATATATATATATATATATATATATATATAATGTAAGATGATTGCTAGTTTATAATTAAAATTAAAAATTAAAAACCGATTTGATAAGGAAGAACAAACAAAATCAATAAATTGTACGATCGTCTCGGAAACGATGTGATAGACATTGAGTCTTGGACAATAATTTTATCATATGGTTTTTGAAAACAAAGTCTCCTCCTCATCAAAAATATTGGGTGTTTGATTTTTAACTAAAGACACCAAAATATACCTAACATTTTTAAGTAAGGTTGATGTATCTTGTAAAGGCTCGCCTTTCTAAAATTCGTACTTATAATCGTAAATGCATTCATTGGTATGGTAAAAGTAGTTTATATATATATATATATATATATATATATATATGTATGTATATATATATATATATATATATATATATATATATATATATATATGTGTGTGTGGGGGGTATGTTATTTGTTTCTGTTTTGCGATACGTCTTTAATGAATTCAATTATTTATGAAAGTGCATTTTTACCTAAATGCGAGTTTGGAATAATTTTCCATTTAACGAATTTGGTACGCCCACAGTGGGAGCGCCATCGAATAACTAGGGCCCTGTATTTTAAAATTGTATGATTTATTTTCCATGTCAACATGAAAAACATATAACCTTCATTAATGATAGCATATTTTATCATTTTTAAATCCTTTATAAACCCTACCACTTATTTCATTGCTATTTTTACTCTAGTTTGCAGATTGCAAATAAAACCAACGATAGCATTTACTGATCTTTTAAAATAAAATTATGTTATAATTTATTTTCGTTTCGACAACATACGTGCTTTTATTTTCAAAAAATTGATTCATACGTATACTTTTTGTTGATCTGCAAGTTCGCTTATTTACATTTGTCATATCATAAGTTATACATTTTTTTGAAAAAGAAACACATTACATGTTTATATAAGACAAAATTATATAGGGTTTTATTTACATGTTACGAACTTTCTAAGGATTTCAAAAGGGCAATTATTATGCACTGAAAAAACTAAAATAATTAAATGAAACACCACTCAGTAAAATTACATTTTAATTCATCGGAAATCTTGCAAAACAGATAAAATGCCAATTATATTACGTAACATTTAACAGTATTTATGATATATTAGCTTCATTTTTTTAGATTTACCGTACTAAGAATACAATGATTACTTACTAGCGGGACTTCCGGAATTTAACCTATATTTGTGCACGCGTATAAGTAACATGTATAGTGCCCTGCCAATTTTTTCTTCCAGTTTTTATAAATTTTAACCAATTATCAGCAATTATTACCGGATTAAACTCAGGATAGAATTGGGCAAAAACAATGCAATCATTTGACCTGCCTCGCGCTGTTTTGCGACCTTGAGTGCAAAGAAGATGCACTTTGAAACCAGGGAAGCAGACATACAGAAAGACAGACATAGCTAAGTTTATGAATAAGCTTAAAAAGTTATAGCTAGTCTCATTAGATTGATCGTTTGCAAATTACGGTATATGAAATAAAGGATTAATTATGGAATTCTTTAAATATTACTGAGTTCGACGTAAAGATTTCCGAGGTGGAAGTAACTTCCCAACAAAAGATCGGAGATTTCATATTCTTTTTTTTTTTTTTTTTGTGAGTGTGAAATCTAAGATAAAAATAGGGGCATATATATTCAAAATAATAAAAACCGTTTTATGCTCAATTTTCAGAGCTTAATCTTTATTTTGGAAATAGCAAAAACTGCAAAAATGTCATGCTCATATGGTTTAATCAAATGATATACTTCGTAGAACGATAAAATTGTTGTCCAAATGAAAACAACACTATACATTTATTTTATAACATTTTTGTCAAAACCAATTCAGATAACTTGATTATGTAGTAGGGCTGACATCTATTCAATGCAGCAGCCTTCAGTCTCAATCACCCCTTGATACCTGATCATAACTGGAATGTCGGTGAATACTTGGCAGATGACGGCGATCAGGCAGGCTTTGGTGTTGTGGGAGGTCATATTTGTGATATTCTCGACGTATTACAAAATGACGTAGTTCAGCGCGTTCAGTTTGAAGGTAGAAGTGGGGTTAGTGGTAGAAGGACACAAAGTCGTAGCACTCCTGAAGCCAAGTATGGGTATCCTTGAGCTTATGAGCTGGTGCCGGGTCTTTCTGCCACACCCAAGTTTTGCCAGCGGTCACCGTATTGCACCAGGGGATTGGCACACTCTCTAGCACATCCAGGTTTACTTTCAAGCCGACTTCGAAGAAGTGAGGTGGTATATAGTGGTCCTCACTTGACACCACAACAAAACCATAACCGTGGCCAGAAACTTTGTTTGCATAACCCTGGACACGGCACTGTTTTTCGTGCCAGTCCACAGATTCATACGGAGGATGCTGGCAATGGTGGTCTTGTAATAACTTTGAACGGGTCAGAGAATGTCTTGTACAGAGACACATTTCTGATCTCGCTCGTTGAACGTTATGTCACTTTAAGGAATAATAGAATGGTGATATCGCTCTTGGGATTTATACACAACTGGGCAACTAGTAGATGGACTGCGAGAAAAAACAAAAGAAAACTGATTATTATCAAACGGAAATTGAATCATGCTGTCATTTTTAGAACGACAATTGTACCGTTCCACCCTTTATAACATAATTGCGGAGTTAAAAATCGTACTAGGAAAAAGACAATCCGGATTTATTTTGTTATTTTATCTTCTAACTTTAAAATTGAAAATAAGACAATTAATTCGTATTACTTTAACTGTTTTAACTACCTTCTCATCTTGACAAATTGTTTCAGAAAGTTTCTGTCAAAGAAACCTCCGATCATTTTCAGCTGTATATGGTTACACCTGAAAACCGAATTTCGAACGATTTTCAGTCAACTAGACATGAGTTGGTAAACGTAATTAATATTTATATTCTGATTGCCGTTCGCGCTGAGGATTAAACTTTCAAACCCTAAGGAGTTTTAATAACAACTGAATTTTACGTAATATTTTATCTACATGTTTTACAGGTGCCGAAAAATGCCGTGAAATATAAAAGCCGGGATAAACCTGATCACGTCCAACTAACATACTAATCGAAGAATCTCGATGATGAAACAATAAAAGAAATATTAATCTAGAATTACAGATTATAATCAACTAGGAGACGAATATAAAAATAAGTGTAACTTCAACCAAAAAAATGTTAAATATAAATATATTCTAAAACAGAGACAGAATAGAAAGAAAGGAGAGAAACCAATAACACATTCTTCCGTTTTCTGATCGACCAACTACGCACTACTCTCTAAATCCCTAATCCTCTCGGCCCTTTCGGTGGGACATTATAATACGCCGACTGCCCCCCAGCAGAGGGTAAAATTCCCTCAATGGGGGTCCTGGATATGACCTTAAACTATATCCAGTGGTGAGGCCCCAGCTTGTGGGTTTTGGGGAGTGTGGAGCCACCCTTAATTTGCCATTGCTCCCAGGTCTACTCTGACCCGGAGTGGTAGTACCTGTTAGTGTCCCAACTATGGGTTAAATAGAAACCGACGTGAAAACAACAAATATATTCTATTAAAAAAAAAAATCTTCAAAATCTTTGGATTCGGCAGTAAATAACCCGAAAAGTGTTGATATGCCGTAAAACAAAAACAACCAACCCACCAACCTAATCCTCTCGTCTAATATTTCACTGTAAAATAAACAAAACTTTGTTGATTTAACAAGTTGTTGTTTATTTACAAAACACTGTTATAAGACTGCATAGGTAATGGGACGCATTTGGTACAAAATGCTTCTATATAATATATAGACGGCAATACGTGTTAGATCCTCGTCAATGTGCGTTTTTCCTGCACGTATAAAATAAGGTTTCGTTATCATTGTGTGTTTCTATTTGTCTACATTGTAAAATTATCAATGTATATGACGTTTTTATGTATGTATGAACTGGGTTTGATTGTTACTGTGTGTTTATTATTGTCTACATTATAATTGCTTATTATTCCTGACTTTGTAAATGCGTATTAAATTGAATCATTTAGTGAATAAAATATGTTTATTGGTTATCAATACATGTGTGCCTTCTTATTTAAGTATAAACACAAATAATATTCAAACAGTAAACATTCACCTAAAAATTTTAGGTGCAGTTTTGTTACCATACACAATGAACAAATGGACACATACAGTGTCCTGTTACTTCATCGCCGCTTCTGGTCGTAATTCGCACTCATCTTACTAACGCTGGAATAAACACCCCTCCGACATAGAGATATTAGTCAAATCAGAACAAATAGTAACCAATATTTCAGTATGAGATTTTCAGGTGCATCTAGTGCTTGGCGTTTTGACTTCTTACTCCTACAACACCTCTTATCATGCCAAAATGATCCCTTGACTTCCTTGAATTTTTTATACTAGAAAATTATGCTCGGTTCATGCAAGAGTGTCGAAAAATAGTCTGAAGTATTTCATAGGGTTATGAGACATTTTCCCAAGTTTAAAATAGAATTTTTTCATATTATTCCTGTAAAGAGTCCAAATTGTATTTCTGAAATTCACCAATTCATTCAATCTCGATATTAGTTGTGTGTATTCGAATTCCTGCTGTAGCGGTTTATTTTAATTTGTAATCATAAAAAAATTAGTCAGTGAATCCCATAGGATGTATACTGAAAACATACTATATTCTCAAGCCTCTACAAGAATTTTGAATTCCTGGAAATAAATAAGTCTTGAAACTAATTATATGCACCTGATATATATATATATATATATATATATATATATATATATATATATACGCACACGCACACACACACACACACGCATATATATATATGCATAGATCATCGTATAACGATTAGATCACTGGCTGGCTGACGTAAATGAACATTAAAAATTAAAATGTAATAATGCAACGCTATTTCACTCGGTTAATTGTAGCCGAATGGATTAGGTCTTCGCTAATCAAGCCAGAGATGTTTTGTGTTGCGGGGTTCAAATTTTTCGACTGGTATTAATCGTGACACCCTGTACTAAAATTCCCGAAAGGATGAAACACTAGTGTCTGTAGGTATTTAATTATTATAGTAAAATAATAATTATATATATATATATATATATATATATATATATATATATATATATATATATATCAGTTTACTTGTGCAGCATGTTTACTCTAATGCATGCTTCACTGAAGAGCAGGGAGAATTCATATTTGTTTCTTCAATCTATTTTTCTTTTTGTTTCGCTGATGTTCGAACGTTCTGTTCTAGGGTAAAAAGAAATTTGCCGTAATCGCAACGGTGTAACTACATTTAAATATTGAACTCTATATTTGTTCTTGCCAAACGGCAAATCCAGTACGTTATATTGCTAGAAAACTTTTTAAAAATTCGGTTCGTTATATAGAAATACTAATCCAGTATTAATATGTCAATAGCGACTTTTTTTGTGCATATCCCTCTCGGAAAAATAGAAATACTTTGCTCAGAAATCAATGGCATGACAATATAAGTCCAATTAACGAAAAACGGAAAAAGTAACGTAAACATATATTGTTGAGCGAAAGGGTATATCCGCAAATATTACGTGGTATAATTCACATATAATTATTTAAAGAAGTACAATGACGCGTAGTATAACACGCATAGTATAAAACATACAAAGCATCTTAAAATAAAATGGTTGCTCTCAACTACAAATTTCAATCGATTTATTAATTCTGAAGAAAATGTGAAATCTTTTAAATTTCAAGTGAACACATCGCTGTTTTAATACTGCATCTACTCATGGAAAACGTGTTAATTACTATCATTATCATAGAAAAGAAATAAACACACGTCTGTTGCATTGTGGACCGACACAATACTGTTTATAGTTGTTATTTTTATAAGCAAACAACTGCTGGTTGAATCATCCGATCAAACATGTGCCTACTGAATTTGGTGACGCAAAGCACACATAGCAACCCAATTTTTATTAATTATCTCATATGCTCTGGCGTTAGTAGCTGAACAAAGATGTCTGAAAACCACCCCACAATGTGTGGTAGCGCATAATTGCATTGTTTGCGATGCAGATATTTGGGTGGGTTACGGAAATCGAAAACGATAAGACGCAGGTGACAAGATATAATTACTACTGACAAAAATATTGAGAATAACTGAGCTGGAAAAAGAAAAGAGTAAATCAGATATCTGTGTGTGTGTGTGTGTGTGTGTGTGTGTGTGTGTGTGTGTGTGTGGCTTTTCTGCCTTGGTTAATGTTATGTCTAAATACGGAAAGTTTAATAAGACAATTGGAAAAACAAAATATGAGATGGTTTAATTGGGATACCACTTTACAGCACTCTCCTAATTGACGAATTATAAGAGTATTTTTTTTTAATATTCACTTTCGAAATGGGTTGTATATCGGACGGCTTTGAATCCCTTCGAGGACATATCCATATAGTATAATGGTGGTGTGTTCAGTAAGTAAAGTTTGGCATTTCCTTGGACAGGAAAACAGAAGAAGAGCGTGTGTAATGAAGCAGTAACATTTATTTATGAATTGGAAGCAACTCGGGGCCGAATCGATCACTCGTTTATTTGTAAGGGTCGCACGTTTTAGACGACAAGCCTTACAAAAGTAAAGCTTCTTAACTTTTAATTCGCTTTAAATTAATGCGCAGTGATTTCCGACTGCATTGTTAAGCTGACAGAACTCATGCATTTACGACCTGAAAGTTTCCTCCATCTGTCGCACATTTAGACTGTGTGAGGCTCTAAAATTGTCCCTGTTTTACGGACACGTGTGTAAATTCCTAGCAAAAATCATTGATAATCATGGTGACTATGTAGAAAAATAAATTCTATAGAACACAAGGTCACTCATTTTTATCGTACCACTCCAGTCTTTGTAGCCCTTCAACTTATTAATTACACAAACATCAAGTATTTGCAACTTGTTTGCGTCTCGTTGCTATGGTTTACATAAGAATATCTTGCCTAACAAGACTCGCACTATCAGCCATTCACTAAACACTGTCTTATCGCCACAATATTACATCGCTGGCGCTGTCAGTGAACATAGGAATCGAAAGTAAGAGAAACGTGTGTAACGTAACGTATGAAAAGGTGTTATCTGATTGGGAGAACCTAGGCGATCTCAATCGACTAAAATATGTTTTTACAGTTATTATGTAGATAGAACCGAACTGGTTAGTCTCGTTTTATGTAAGACTCACTAGTTTTTTTTTACGAAAACCGTTCTACAAGTACTACCTCCTATTTGTTTTATTTCGCCTCAGTTGAACAGTAGCGATTTCAGATAGCATTTTTATGATGAGTGACCTCATGTTCCTCGCGAATAAGTGTGTGGACTGAAAGTCTCATCTCTCTGTCGTACATTTTTACGGTTTGAGATTCTAATAAAAATAAGATTAAAATAACTACTGTCACGGAGAATCGGTGCATCATTTAATTCCTGGCAAAATTTCATGGAAAATCGTTCTGAATCGTTGTGCGGAAAAAGTTCTTTAGCACAGAAGGTCGCTTGTTTTAATGGTACTGCTCTACTCGTCGTCGCTCTTCAACGTATTTATTAGCACACCTCACAGTGTACTGTATTTCTATAAGGACATCATTTGTCCATGTGTTAATGTATCTATCCCTCTCTTTTTTAAATTTTACTTTTGTTAGTTTGAAGAGATCAATGGGCTCCTTCCTGGGGCTAACACTTGATTCTATTACAGTTTAAATTTATATCCGAGGGCTCTTTAAAGAATATACACTGTTTCCATTATGACTGCTATCTGTATTTCCTTACAGCTTGGTTTTCCAGGGATTGCTTCTAAGTATTTTTGAAGGTTCTTTTTTATTACGCCAGTTGCTCCTGTCACAACTGGTACAATGTTTATTTCTTTAAGAGATCTTGTTGTTTTTAGATCAATTTTTAGGTCCTGATATTTTGTCATCTTTTCCCGATCTGCTCTATTAAGCACAAAGTCGTTTGGAACTGTGACGTCGATAATGAGTGCAGTCCTTTTGGGATTGCTCCATATTACTATATCTGGCTTGATCGCCTTGTCTTTTATGGATCTGCCTGCCTGTATGTCTTTGTCGTAGAACACTGTCACTTTTCCATTTGATGTTATCGGTGGTGGTTCATGTTCCCACATGTTCGACGACCTATCTAGTTGCATCTTTCCACAGATCTTCCAATGTAAGTATCTACATACTGTGTTGTGGCGAGCAGTGTAATGACCATCGGCTAGAAGGATCTTGCATCCAGACATTAGGTGGTTTGGGCTTTAAACAGCTGAGTGACAGAATCTGCACTGGTCTGTTTTTTGTAGACCAGCCATTTTTAAAATCCATTTGTGAGTAAGTCTTGGTCTTGTGCAGCTATGATTAATCGTTCTTCATCAAATGGAAATTTATCACTTTTAAGCCATTGCACTGAAGCCTTCTTATCAATGTAGTTTTGGTTCAGTTCTTCCATGAACCGGCCTGCTCTCTTATATTGTTGCTATCCTTCTAGTCTTGTATTCAGTTCCCTTTTTGTATACTCCTTTCTCTTCTTTTGGGCGATTAGGGTTGCTGGGTTTTCAAATTCTTCTATTATGGTGTCCAGTGTGGTACCACTGAAATTTTCACCGAACTTTGTAGTTGACGTCTGCTGGGGCAAACATTTGGTGTGATGTTCATTCACCATTTTAGTTTGCATTTCTTCGTTATGTTTTAAATGAGAGTTTCTTGCTTAAAAATTCACACTATTAACCAATCACTAACCACTGTGCCATCAACAAAATATTGCATCCCTGTGTTGTTTATTGGAGGGGATAACTCCCTGGTGCAAGTAAGCATCTACGTTATTATTATTATAAAATATTATTATTGAAAGAGAGTGATGTAATCGAACGCAAACATTAAAAGTTAAAATTAATATATATGTGTAAGCTAGGTACATTTCCAGGAATGCAGTAAACTATCCGCTGTAATGAAGAATGCAAAATGAATAACTTATGAAATCCAGAATGCAGGTAAACAGAACATTGTGTTTACATAATTTGGGTTAGGTGCAGAAGTAATGGAACAATGGAAATAAATAATTGCACAGAGAAAATCTGTGACATGTGTTTATAGGACACGTGTCGGTAGCATGTGCACAAATATGTACGGAATTAATATATATATATATATATATATATATATATATATATATATATATTAAAGTTATACTAGAAAAAAAGGAGTCAGAAGCAGTCAGTCATAGACCCTGAGAGTGTCGGATAGAGCAACCCAGGGAGATTGACAGAATCACCTCAGAAAGCTAAGGGGAGAAAACGAGGACGATTAAGCAGCGTTAGCAGACATCGAATTCTTTGTTATATATGCTTTTTTCTTCGTTTGTCATCAACCGCAAGGTAATGTGTTTGTCTTCATCGTCTTGTATAATTAACTTTGCATTGAAAGTCCCCCCTTTCCAAAGGCACCCCCTCTTCGATAATGCTTCTCTCCTATTAAAAATACTTTTCCTCACATTCATATCTCAGCTTCTATTATAAACGTTGTCTCGTCTCTGTGTAACCCGAACGCAACATATTTGATTTGATCAGAAGAACGGTTTTTTTCTGCTACCCACTTTACATACACTCCCTACATGTATATGGACCCCCAAAACGCAACATCCGTAACTGTTTTACAAGTATTTTAATGAAAGGTACTTTGACGAATGTATAGCACATGTACCTCTTCGACATAAAATACTCCAATTACCAGGCAGCAAATCCCACCCCTTCTCTGTTGGTTTTCCTACATGATGTAAAATATTCCCATCTAATAGATTTTGGAGTACTTTTTCAGAGTTTTAACCAGATGTTACTATCTGCTCGACTTTGCTTGGAACATGACGTCATAATCTTGGGTTTCATTTGAATCTGACTTAAGACGCTGATCAGTGCGCGGTAAAAAAGCAGACAACCTCTGGAGAAAATATTGGAAAAACATCAACGGGACCAGCCGAGAGTTTCTCAACAGCTATCTGTTCGAGTTTATGTGGAGACAGAAATGCCATAATGGTCGTTTTGTCTCAAGGGCGTTAAATACTCTTTAATATGATATAACCGAAAGCAAAACTGTACCATTCAAAGCTGGTGACGTCACCACTGTGTCAACCTGACACGCATATGAACTGATGAAAAATAAAAAAATAAAAAAAAATAACGTTAATGTACAAAATGTATCATCATCTCTTAAGGTTTAACCCATTTTAACCACTTAAAAACACATTTTAACCTGGTAATAGCCCATAAAAATTGTTCCGTAAAACGTCGAAACGTAAAACGCTCTGGGACTTTCAGTTTCGAAAGAGATGGAGTTTTAAAATCCGGAGACAGAAAGACATATAACTTTTTTTTATATATTAGATATTTTTAAAAATACATATCTATATCTGTCTCTCTTGTGTCTGTGTGTGTGTCTACCTGTCTCTCTCTCCTTATCTACATATCTATATGTATATATCTATGCATCTTTCTATTTCTCTGTCTGTCTGTCTGTCTGTCTGTCTCTCTCTTTCTCTCTCTCTCTCTTTCTCTCTCTCTCTCTCTATATATATATATATATATATACTCACAGTGAGAATAGAATAGAATGGGAACACGTTCAGATATGTCAGAGAAAGATAATACAATAATCTTCTCCTAAATGGATTATCGATTTATAACTTCGTGTTATTCCCACTCTAAGCTTCTAACATACCAGCCAGCTATATTTCGTTGTAATTCTATCTGCTCTTTTTTTCCGATTAGAACTTACGTTACCAGGACATCCCACCACGAATTTGAATGCTATTAAACTGTTATTGCTTTATCTAAATTATTTCAATAAAATTAATGGTCTGAAGTCTAATTATAATATACGAATGTCCTTTATTAACTGCGTTTAAAATCAATTGGGCATTACATTATAAACAGGCAATGTTATATACAATGTAAGCGAATATAAAATATTGATGAGTTATTAAATTTATATAATTAGCAACGATAAAATAAATGCATTGGTTGTTGAATTCCAATGTAAGGTAGCATACCTTTACACATGCGGGACATAGCACGTTGTAGTAGTGTACGTCGCAAGCAACAAAAGACAATTAATGACCCTGTCTACTTTTTACGTTGTAACACAACATTTATTTCTGGGCATTTTCCTAAATAAAACGTTATCGTCCTATTTCTCTCTGATCTCTGTCTTCCCAAACTTGTTCGTCGGTCATTGTACTGGTTACTCTTATAGTCTCTTTCTTTTTTTCCTTACACCGACGGAACTTCACAAACAGCTCAAATTATACATACAGTCGCCACACGGTCGTCCGCAATCTGTTACAGTTATATGTTGAAATCAAAAATTGCAAAATATTGAAAAATATAAAAAGATTTATACAGTCTTCGTGTTGCTATCGTAAAAAATAATATTTAAAAAAGGTCTTGATTAACCGACGACGGTAGAATTCTAAGATCTCTTTTACAAATAATAATGTTAAAAAAATATGTTTACAATGAACGTTTAATCCGATTTTTAGATTACGACTACTTAAAAGTGCTAAAAACTCCGACTACCTAATTTGGAGAAACATAACAAAAAAAAACAAAAAAAACAAAACAAAACGTAACCACAATAAATTAAACTCGAGGTAAAATTCATGGGTGCAGTTATCATTAAAAAACAAATATTTACATGACGGATATTGTAGAAGGATAACTAAACCAATATTTGTGCACAAAATAGATGGAAAACTCAAATATCAATATATAGGGTAAGACAGGAAAACCATGCATGCTAGTGCAATAGGAAGATGGAGAGAATGACTAACTAAATTGAATTTTATTCATACTCAAATACACAAAACTAGGCACACGGGCATATGTATTTATAAAGAAATTTGTCCATGTGTCTGTGAGTTCGTAATCTGTAGACTCGGAAACGGCTGTCGTTTTTATGAAATTTCACGTCAAGATGCATTATGTGCCTGGCAGAGTTTGTGGATAGACGATAAACGAATTAATCCAATGAAAATAAAGTAAGACGATATTTACTTAAGATAATAGCTTGCAATTACATTTGAGAAGTTTTATTACAACACCTGCCGAATGATCCACCATATGGAATTAATAGTAGGTTCTTTGATATGACAAGGGCGCGTTAGAAATGAATGTTTCTGTTTAGAGTAAAATTCAAACCTGGTACTTGACGTTTGCATTTTAAACTGTACCCATCCCCACTGGCCTTTCCTGAGGCCAAACTCCTAGTGGATGAAGGATCAGATGATAGTCTACCTGTGTTGCCTGTCTGCTATTCTGCACAACCACTTATTCAGCACCCCCTACTTAAAGTGAAACTCCTAAAAAATGAGAGTACAATAAAAAAAAAATACGCTTAAACCAGGCTTAGGTTCAAAGAAAATCAAGTGCCCTCCTCCCTTGAGGGTTGCATTTACGAACATCCGTGGGCTTAGAACTAATTTAGATTATGTTGAAGCATTTTCCTAACAAACACCCCGGATATCTCAGCACTAAGTGAGACTAACCTACAATCCTCCATCCCTATAACTACTTTAACATGTATGTACATCTTCCACTCTGCCGTAAGGCCTCTGATACATGTGCACGGATTTGGAGTCTATATTTGTAATACCCTCCCCTTGACTAGAAAAACATACCCAGAATCGGACGACCAAGCCTTTATGCTTTTTAGAATTAATATGCAACATGACATTAGCTACTTCTGTTTTCTCTACCGCTCTCCCTCGACCCAGGAGTGCACCATAAGAAACAAAGTCTCCGACAGCATAGATACAGACCTCTCCCTCGACACTAGGGCACAAGTACATGTATTTGGTGACTTCAATGTCAACCAAAGAAACTGGCTTGGATTCTCTACTCACACAGACGCAGCTGGTAGCACAACACATAACTTCTCTATATCTTATCTCTATCACAAATTGTTACATTTCCAACCCGTGTCTCAGTCCAACAAGAACAAAACGCATCACTTCTAGATATGTTTCTGACCACTGTTACCGATGTTTGTATAACAAATGCCCACATCCCACTTGGGAACGCTGATCATGCAGTGATAATGGTCGAAAAATGCTGATTTATGTTTCCGGAAATGAAGAGAACTGTATTTAATTGGTCTTATTATTACTTCCAGCAATAACTAGTTCATTGTGGTTCCTCACTAAATCATAGAAAGGAATACTGATTTTCAAGAAGAAATGGCACTTAAGTGATTTTTGCATGTAAATATAAATATATCCAAGAATCATCAAAAAGCATTAAGTAGAAAAATAATTATGATTGAAAATATCTATCGAGGAGATTAACAAAAAGCAGTTAAAAAACAATTGTTAAAAGCATAAACTGAAAAGTACAGAGTCGTGTTACCGGAAATGACGTAATTTCTCCTCAGGTTGACGGCCCGTTTTGTTTCGTATTAGTTCAAATATGACATCGCTTGTATGCTGAAAAAAAACTACACTTTTATCTCATCCAAAAAACTAAGAAACTGTATTATATAACGTAGTTTCCTCCCAAACATTGACTTTCTTCTGTTTAAAAAAAAATCATGAAAAATCGCATGAAAAAAACTGCGTTTAAATTACGAACATTTATTTAATTGTAAAAGTCTATGTATTTTTTGTAAACGACTGTGATTTATTTTATATCCTTTGAGGTGGTAAATGTGATGTAGTAGACCTCAGAATTGATGACGTGGATAAAATTGGGTTTCCACGAAACTATGTTTTGTTATTTGGAGTTTTATTACTGGGAGATGAGACTTTGTGAATACTTATAAGAATTTGTATTTTTTTATGTAATTGATGTTTTCTCGAATCGGTATTGTGCGAGATTTACTTGCTCTTGATATGTATTTATTTTTTTTCGCAGAATGGAGGAGGCGTGAATATTTGCCTTGTGGGGTTTATTGAAATAATGGCAAATTTTTAAAAGTAAGAACACGTTGTTTATTAATTACTAATGATAGTAATAAAAATAATAACATTGGGAAAAAGAGAAAGATATAAGATTTAAGCAGAGTACAAAATAAACAAACACACTACTGGGTTTAATAAGGGGTCAACTTGTTCTTAAGTTTGGAAAGGGTCAAAGGATCAGTTGATATTTATTCTAATTTTCGAAATGGTTGTAGAATTATTTTTGCGTCGTTTTTTTTTCATGGGATTTTTCTCCGGATGCGTAGTCATTATAAGGTATATACATTAGAATTGAAATGATCTAGGAAAAAATAAGATGATTCTGGAAAGAGTTGGCTTAGAATTTTAGAGAGGGGACCAAAGTAAAAATTACGTCAGCGGGTATTTTTGAGAAGGTTTTTACAGATGTGATACGCCAAAAGAGAGATTTTCTTTTTTAATAATTGTGTTTTGTATTAATTTACGTCCATAAATATTTTTCTGAAGAAGAGTAACTTGCCGGGAAAGCATTAGTGATGCCCCGTTCGAAGAATTAGATGGACCCTGTGGAAATTGAGGACCTGAAAAAAGCAAGTCGCACGTGACGATTCCAAGCAGGAGGAGGGTACGATGATGTTTAAGGCTACCAGGGACCTATGAGAGGCAGTACCGTAGGCAAATCCCATATAGCTTAATGAGGTGAGAGAAAAGTAAAATATACCGTAGGTATGTAAGAAGATATAACCTTATATATTTTTTAGAGATACATGAATGCGGGATATCTCTAATGGATCTAAGAAGCTCTGATGAGAGAAAATAAAAAAAAACACAAAAATCGGGTCATTAGCTAGAATTTACTGCGCAAATAGGAATTTTGACGCAAAGAGGTTAGTTAGTAAAGGGTGATATTTTCTGAGTCTTCATCAAGTTCCAAAGGTCCAATCAAGGAAATCCAAGTGAATCAGTGGATGTAAGATATACCTTAAAACATTGGAAGGCAACCACGAAGATAAATGGGCTTTGAGAATGCCCCCAAAAGATAAATTAGGTACAAAACGAAAACAAAGCTCTAATTAATAGAACAACCATGCGGGAGAAAGGATCAAGGACACATTTGGACGAAGAGTCATCGATTTCGTAAAGAGGTAAATAACACCTCAGTTTAGGGCATAAGGGTGTCTGGATGAAGCAGCTGACGTGAGTTATAGGAGGTACTTGCCTGCATTCAAAAGGAATATGCCAGGGAGATCAGATAGAGATTCTGGTCTTGAAAATAATATTATGAAAGTTAGAAAAGGGCTGACTTGAGAAAAAAGTTTCGTTTTTTTAATGGTGTCTGATGTTTCTTAGCCAAGTGGACCTATACTGCACAAGCACCTTCAAAATTGTCAAATGGGTCCTAAACTGCACAAGCACCTTAAAAATTGTCAAATGGGACCTATACTGCACAAGCAACTTCAAAATTGTCAAATCGACCTATAATCCACAAGCACCTTAAAAATTACTAGAATTTAAAAATGCGTACCATTTTAAAAATAAGGATAGATTGCATGTTAGAGAATGGATCAAGAGATAGGGAAGTGTGTAAATTATAGTTAGACACGTTGACCGGAAGTCAAGATCAGCTGATCAAATTGCGTGTGATTTACGTGATCAGGTTAGCTGAATCGTGGAGATTTGGTTTAGGCATAGAAGGCGACGGACGACTATCACAGACGTATCCTCTCCTTCACTGGGGGGGCGCTGACGTGTCTTCTTCTTCATCATCATATCACCGTAAGCTCCATGTGTCTCTCTCCTACTTTTCAGTACATCTCCAATTCAATCTATCTTTATCACTGTTTCATTATCCCACCCCACCCCAACCCGTGTTATCGGATTATGACGCTCTCTCTCCTTTGCCTCTCTAATACATACTCTCTCAAATTCTTAATGTATGTGTTTCTGTTGAGCTCGCACTCTGTCTATCCACTTTCCATCCTCTGCGAGACATTTGGAAATTAAATAAAAATTATAAAACCAATTCATCGTGTTGGAGGGAATGAATATTCGTCTTAAACAAGTACCAATCTCCCCTCCAAGACGAGATGCTTCCAGATGGACCAACATCCATGATACAGAAGGTATGTTAAAAAATACATGTACAACACACACACAACGGAATATGAACATATTATTTAATAGACTTGACCACTAGACGATCACACACGACATTAACTCTGACTAGACGATCACACACGTTCTCCTTTATGATACAACAAATATATAATGCACGTCATCTCTTCTAATCCCTTATTAGAGATAACAACGCGACAAATATATTTATGCATCAATTTCGAAAACATGCTGAATCATGTTTCATATTTTTAAATCTTAATGTCAGTGGAAGGAGAACAAGTAATGTCGCATTATATAGTGAAGAAAGGGTTGCCTAATCACTGAACCTGACAATTTATTTATTATTTTTGGGAAAAATCTGGTGAGTAATATTTTAAAAAATGACGTCATTTTGTTAACACATTATAGTGTCGGTGATGGGAAAGGAAAATAACACAACATATTGACATTTCTACGAAGCAAGTGTTTCCTAATCACTTACCATGTCGATGTATTTACGACAATTATTTGGAGAACCCGCTGAGTAATCTTCCAGAAATTATATAGTTTCGCTTAAAATTATAGTGTCGATGGAGGTTGTGATGAGAGAAGCAACACATTAATGATTAATTGTATGGTGAATCAGGTGTTTCCTTATAGCTAACCAATACATTTATTTATGTATTTATTTGAAAATTCTAATAGTGACTTGATCTTTCTTAAAATTGTGGAAGTCTTATTGGAAACAGAAAATACATGTCGAGAGTACGGTAAATTGTTTTATATATATCTACATTGCCCTCCAAAGGTTAAAAACTATGTTATTACCTGATCTAGGGAAATTAAACTTAGTTCATACAAGTGCTATAAATGACCTGTCCTAAGGAAGGTACACTTATTTCATACAAACAAGACAAAGTAAAAGATTGCTTCACTCAGCATAGTAAATGATACAGAGACATCAAAATTGCTCTATCCTATATTCAAAAGCAACTTTATTTTCCATCATTGTTTTATACTATTCCGAGCTACGCCGGGTAGCTCTGCTAGTCTATTATAAACCATTACAAAGGAATAAGTAATTAATAAACGTAAGGGTTTTTAGCGATTATACAGATCTTTTAACGTTTATCTAGTCGCTCACATATCCATGGTAGTGTATAATATCAACGCCTCTTTAATCACTTTTAAATAGAAATAGTAGGTTTATGTAAATATGACAATGCGAGAAATCAATCAACTGTATATATATATATATATATATATATATATATATATATATATATATATATATATATGTATTTATATTTATATATATGTGTGTGTATGTATTTGTGTGTGCGTGAATACTGTTTGAAAAGTATAATATTAATTCTTTATATATCACATGTTTTCTTTGTTCGTTCGAAAATTCTACATGGATATTCATAAGAGCAGACTTCATTACAGTCAATGCTAAAAAAGACGTTATATTAACGATACGTTTTTTAACTAAATATGAATATATTAGCTCAACAATCTACTAGTTTACTCAATCTTTGAATAACGATAAACCGTTTGCTTATAAACATAGAAGGAAATGGAGTATCTTCGAATGCAGAAGACGATTGTAATTAAAAATAATTTTGGCAAATGTTCAAATTGATGACCAGCATTGTTCAGAAAATGCTGGTAACTGATCTAACATCGTTATTTTTCTTAGCCAGATAAAGTAAAATTGTAACATGACCTAATTACATGTTTCGTAGCTTTACATCTTCGTCATTCATCAGATATAACTTTAACACAAGTTGAAGCTTAATGAAGTAGTCGAGTCGGGGGTTCATATCGGAGACACACAATACATTTGTATTTGTTCACATAACGGGGACTTTATTTAATTTTTACGGGGCTGTGACATTTATGCACCAGTTACTGTAAACAAATATATAGGATGGGATATATTTTTCCATATTCCGGATGGGACACATATTACCTTGAGGGGTTTAGGCAAAGTTCGCTTAAGGGATGATA
Organism: Euprymna scolopes; assembly: GCF_053919585.1. Classification (NCBI taxonomy): domain Eukaryota; kingdom Metazoa; phylum Mollusca; class Cephalopoda; order Sepiida; family Sepiolidae; genus Euprymna; species Euprymna scolopes. The sequence continues at coordinate 11,896,546 of NC_136494.1, forward strand.
GATAAAACACATTTACTTTTTAGTTGTACTGACGACGGTGAGACAAGTTTACAAATATATGATGATTTCATTATTCATACCAGCTGGATGATTGGTGATTGTCAGGGATTCAAGCTTTTAAGACTGCATGGTCTCCTGCCCTATCGCCTTAAACGTGCATCAGCTTCCATTCTGGCAGACCCTCTCTTAGTCTCTCTGACTGTGACTGCTATTATAATTCTCATTTTCTCTGACTTCGAGCACTGGCTCAATATATTCTCGATGATATCAGAGGAACGCCTCTGACACGTGAAGTTTATTCACGTGGGTTTTACCTATGTATGTCCAAACCCACTTTTGACAAACAAAGAATTCTCAATTTGAATTGTACAATATCTAATGTATTTGTTAATTATTCATAAAACTCGTATTGTTTATTCTTTAACTGACATATTTTATATCCAGTTATTACTAAAAGATTAAACAGTCAAATGCAGTCATAAATTACATACCAATCTCTGACAGAAACAATATTTAGTTATTTGCGAGAATAATTACAATCATTCAGTATTCCTAGAATTTCAGTATCTATCATATTTTAATATCTGCCTACTGGATTCGATCCTAGCATTTTTCTTTTATCATTTTCAACGTATCTCATTTTGCTTGGTTACGTACGGGGATCAGTCAAAAGAAACAAAAAAGAAACAAAAAAACAGCGAAAAAGTTTTGGGAGGGAAGTAGGCTAGCTCGAACAAAGAGCCTTGATGTTTATAGTCTGATGACATATCATAATGCTACAACGGCAGGGACTTAAGAACGGTCGAATATAAGCATTTAAAAATCCAGGTGGTTGAACCTCAACGTATGGTTTTCAAGATCAAATATCATCCCTTAGGAGTAGCAGTAGTAGAGAAAACGATTCCACAGCGTGAATTTTGTATGATAAAAGTCGCTGAAATAAAAGATATTTACTACGTCGTTTCGTAAATCGTAGCTATTATAATCTAAGGAGCATATAAAACGTTTTAAAACATAGTACCCCCCCGTAGAACTCGCCTTTAAAAAGCCTGTGCTGGACATACAGAAAAAATGTACACGCACAAAGACTGACACACATATTGCCTTATATATATATATATATATATATATATATATATATATATATATATATATATATATATATATTAAAGAAAACAATGTTAAACTAGTAAAATACTAACACACATTTTGCCTTTTATATATATATATATATATATATATATATATATATATATATATAGATATATACATACATATATATATTAAAGAAAACAATTTTAAACTAGTATAAACAAAGACAAACAGCAGTAAAATGCACTTTAATTAACTATTGAAATTCAGTAGGTTTTGAAATTTAAAAATATATATGACGATAAACTTCGAAGCTTAAATCAAAAGACATAACAGCAATACACTATACTCTGCTTAAATAATGTTCAGGATCTATTTTTATTCAGATAAATATATATACATATATATATATATATATATATATATATATATATAAATATATATATATATATATATATATTTATATATATATATATATATATATAAATATATATATATATATATATATTTATATATATATATATATATATATATATATATATATATATATATTTGGACAACGTTATTTTTGGAAAATGAATATTGCATTTTATGTTACAACAAGTGTCGCATTGCGTCAGTGTTCCATAACGGTCCATCAATAATTTTTGAAAACGAAACCAAATGTACCCCCGAGTGGTTCGTGTTCCGCCGTTTATTTCATCTGAAACAAAAGCTCTCAATGCATAGCAATAGATGCAAGCCTAATTTGTTGTGGACTAATGAGTTATATTCTGTCACTTTCCACGGTCCAAATCCCGTCATCTTTTCTCATCCTTAAATGAATGGTGGGAGTCTCTATTTTGCTATAGTTTTAGCTGCTATTTATTTATATCTTGTCACATGCACGGGAAGTCAGCCGACCTTTATTTTTGAGGATAAGGGACAATTGCCAGTCGTTTGTAAATGGACTTATTATAGGGTTCATATACTACACACCAGTTCTCGCCACATCATCGAATTTAAACGTGAACCTGGCCAATACCAGATAGATGACTATTTGGGAAGGCGAGGCGCTGTATGTACTGCGAGGTGAAATACCAGGTTGAGAAACTGGCGCGGTCTATCCTTCTCTCGAAGGTAGAAGGTACATTCTTAAGCCGTGTTAGGCACCTTGTCTAGTGATGACGTCACGATAAAATATACTCTTGATAGCCCTGGCGAAGCATCGAGCATTCAGTTACAGAAAAAAATTCGAATTATACTACACACTTGTGTAGTGAATTCAATGCCGACTACGGCCGCGCTGGAGGGAGAAGATTGGTTTCAAGTGCATCCGATATTATTCCAAGCTAAGTGAAACGTTGAACTTTGTTTATACTCGTAGTTGCTTAGACTAAATAACTCTTTCGTCCTGCGTATCATGCAATAGATAGTCAACACATGCGATTGTTTTCTTTGCGAAGTCAGATTAACAATGTCCGCCTGGTTCTTTTTGTCGCAAACAAATCGTGTTTTCTTTCTTTTGGTCTATCTCTTTTATTGTCCCTACTATTATGCAGAAATTCTCTCTGGCAACAAACTTACGGCATGTCCTAGAGGATTATACGTCGTTTGCAGATTATTAACGACACTACCGGCTTCGTAATGCAGAATAAAATTGTAATTAAAGAATCATGTTTGCAACATATTCAAAATGGTTACCAGCATTGTCCAGACGATGCCATATATGTAAAACAACATAGGAGAAAAAACATGGCATGATAGTATTTAAACGTCTTTATAGTAAATACTGAGGTTTCGAAATATTTATAGAAGTAAAAGGTGGATATAACATAATTCTTCTTCTTTGCTAGATTAATAAAAATTATACCATATTTACTTTATTTTCATAGTCATTATTAGCTGCCAAGGGAAAAATATATTTTTTACTCAAGTCGCTGTTTACTGAGAGATTATTAAACAACGAACGCAACAGTTACTTTTTCGTATCGTAAACCTAAGCATCTGAGATCAGACAGATATTCAGCACTACAAAATGACTGATTTGTTCAAGTCAATCAGCAAATAACATATAAATTGTAATTAATTGTAATTCAAATATATATATATATATATATATATATATATATAGTCATCCACATACAGTACTGTTTCGCTGTTTCACAGCTCATCAGTGCGGCTAGACAGGCAACTACCTCAAGCCAGGATTGAAACCCGACCGTTTACACGGCAGTCAAGGCTTCTAACCATTACGCTATTGGCGGCTGCTTGAACGAGTAGTGAGTTTAACGATGTTTTGATATCGTCCGAAATACCTCCGCTCGATTTGTTTACACAAAGAGCGTCGCTTATATGCTAATGGTAATTCGTTTTTCACTTCTCAATATGCTCAACTCAAGGTGAGGAGCACTATAGTCATCCACATACAGTACTGTTTCGCTGTTTCACAGCTCATCAGTGCGGCTAGACAGGCAACTACCTCAAGCCAGGATTGAAACCCGACCGTTTACACGGCAGTCAAGGCTTCTAACCATTACGCTATTGGCGGCTGCTTGAACGAGTAGTGAGTTTAACGATGTTTTGATATCGTCCGAAATACCTCCGCTCGATTTGTTTACACAAAGAGCGTCGCTTATATGCTAATGGTAATTCGTTTTTCACTTCTCAATATGCTCAACTCAAGGTGAGGAGCACTATAGTCATCCACATACAGTACTGTTTCGCTGTTTCACAGCTCATCAGTGCGGCTAGACAGGCAACTACCTCAAGCCAGGATTGAAACCCGACCGTTTACACGGCAGTCAAGGCTTCTAACCATTACGCTATTGGCGGCTGCTTGAACGAGTAGTGAGTTTAACGATGTTTTGATATCGTCCGAAATACCTCCGCTCGATTTGTTTACACAAAGAGCGTCGCTTATATGCTAATGGTAATTCGTTTTTCACTTCTCAATATGCTCAACTCAAGGTGAGGAGCACTATAGTCATCCACATACAGTACTGTTTCGCTGTTTCACAGCTCATCAGTGCGGCTAGACAGGCAACTACCTGTATATATATATATATATATATATATATATATATATATATATATATACGCTAATCCCCCAAACTAATATTTCCAAATATTTGGTGTATTGTTTAATTTACTTTTATAGTTAATTAATTTTGTATTAACACAACGTCCATTGCATCAGAGATAGTTGGTTGTCCTCAATTTAAAAGGTTTCTAGGAAATATTATGATGTCGATACAAGCGAATCCCACAGTCAACACATTTTATAGGGGTATACACTATTTATTTTACATATAATCCTTCGCATCCCGAACAAATGGATGTCTTTAAATCTCAACGAATGGTTAGTAAACATTACTATGTTCAGAATTGTTTTAGTGAATCCCATAATTCACAATTTATATGGGGATATATATATGGAACTTTTATATTTTGAACCATCTTTTACGTCAGAGACAGTTGGATGTTTTTAATGCTAACGAATTTATAGGGAGAGTTTATGATGCAAATTTCATTGTATAGATATATGTGGTTATATTTTACTTGTATTATGCGTTAATATAAGTAAAAATGGTTATTGATTTTTGCTTGATTTTCTACAGAAAATTGTTATAGTCGGAATGTTTGGAGATTTTGGTTCGCGTATTTTCACGCTGAGTGCGTATCTAACCAAACGGGAAAAGAAGAAAAAAATAAAACTGGAAAAATAGGAATTAGTTGCACTCAATGATTCCATGCACGTGACAAAAAACAGAATGGTAAATAAAATGAAAGAAAAAAAATCAATCAGTGATGTTATCCAATTCGGTTGTAATGAAGTCGCGAATAGATTCGTTTTATTTCTGAAGTTTTCCTTTTCAAACAATTCCATATATTCATATATATATATATATATATATATATATATATATATATATACATATATATATATATAAATATATATAAATGTATATATATATGTGTGTTTGTGTGTGTGTCTGTGTGTCTTTGTGTATGTGTGTATACATATGTGTGCCTGTCTTTGTGTGTGCGTGTATGTGAGTAACTTTGGAGATATAGACACACAAACAGGGAAACGAGAGGAAAAACGGGAACTGAAATTATTTAAGTTCTTTTGACGTTATTTTTAATCCTTCGCCATGCAGAAACAATCTGATGGATCATGACTTTTTTTTAAAACACGCTCATCCGTTTCAAATTTTATTTTAAAATCCGTTTTTTATATTTCTCTACACGCATGTGCTATACGATATGAATAACCCCGGATACAATTCCTACAGTAACTTATGTTCTATCATATGAAAACACTTCTCTTTCCTCCTTATATATATATATATATATATATATATATATATATATATATATATATATATATATATATATATATATATATATAAGGGAACGTGTCTGTGTGTCTGTGTACATTTTCCTTCGCAATAACTCTGTAAATTTTTAGTCTACTGACTCGAAATTTGATATACAGGGCATTGCGATTTTGGAAAATCTATATGATCGAATTTCGGCCAGAAATTTGTCTGTTAAGTGGTCAAAGTTCAACGATTTGACCTTTTAGAACTCTACCAATAAAAAATGAGATGTTTATAGCTCTTCAAAAAGGTAATGCTTGCATATCTCACGTTAGTTTTATTGGCAGTATTTTATTACATTTCCATACTACATTTCTTGTTAAATAGTATATCGTTAATATGAAAATATTCGTATTTGTACAATTACAGTTTTTTTTTCTAATACTATTATTGATATCAATAGGGCAATGTTCATCGTACTGATATCTACTTTTTGCAGTTTACTGTTATTATAGCATATTATTGATGGTTATGAGTTTATGGATGGATGGAAAGATTGTTAAATCGTAATTTATATTAAAATGGGCTTCCCCGATTTACTATCTTATTATAGCATATTATTGATGGTTATGAGTTTATGGATGGATGGAAAAATTGTTAAATCGTAATTTATATTAAAAAGGGATTCCCCGATTTACTATCTTATTATAGAATGTTATTGATGGTCATGAGTTTATGGATGGATGGAAAAATTGTTAAATCGTAATTTATATTAAAAAGGGATTCCCCGATTTACTATTTCGTGGACAATTCTCTTCCATTCCTAAAAAAATAAAGAATACTTAGCAGATTATGCAAGTTATATTATGGATTAAACAATACGGCGAATCACTTTCTATTTTCTTTATTTTATTAATTGTATTAAGACGGCAATCATTATCATATTAGTGTTGGATATCAGGAAAACTACTTCACTTGCATCGCATCTGCACGAATTATTACTTCTAATTTTCCCTTAAGTCTCTCATATGATATTCCAGAATATTGATTAACACTAATTATTTTATTAGCTTCTAATTGTTAATAAATGAATTTCTTAAAACTAATCTCATCTATATTATCCGTCTTATAAGAGTCTACCGACACATTTCTATTAAAGAAATTGCTATTCTTGAATATAAATTGTAGAGTTTTAACTTACGCATAATAAATTATATTTTATTTTATGATACTACGTATATGTGTTATTAACAAAACCTAGAAAATTGACAACACTATGCATGATATATGCATACATACACACACACACATACATATATATATATATATATATATATATATATATATATATATATATATATATATATATATATATATGTCATCAAGGTTTTTGAAGCATCAAAACGAGGATGTTATATATTTACTTTTTCATATTCCAAGTGGTCCCAGCTGTTGATCACACAAATAGCGATTCCGAAAAAATATTTCGCTATTCTTTTGTGATAAATCGCAGAGGATCGTTTATATATGAATAAAACACATTCAATAAAAAAACATAAAAATCGCTTCTATGCTCCAAATGACTATTTATATCTCTAGAAATTTTATACTATCAGCATAAGTGGACTTATATATATATATATATATATATATATATATATATATATATATATATATACATATATATATATACACAATTGTTTTCTCAAAATAATTTTTCAGTATTTTTCTCTTCATATAAAACGATTGCACTCTTAATAAAAGCTCATAATATTTTACGTTAGATAATTTTTTTGCTTCACTAATACTTTATCATTGATATCGCCTCGTCAGGTATATTTAAAATAATAAATCATTTTCCTACCATAACTCAAGGTTTTTGCTCTTCTTTCCCCATTTATCGAAAGTTACTTCTTTTAATTAACACATTATATCACGTTGTAAACGGTATATTATTTTATATTACATTGAATTCATGCATATAAGAATGGAAGTGACGTCACTCGGATGGTTTATTAGTATATTGAGTTGAAAAATCCACTTGGACGAAGATGGACAGTTATTATAGACATTAATATATGTGCAATTATTGTATCTGCTTTCTCATTATTTTAAAGCATCATTGCATTTATAAATATAAGATATATTAAAATTGTCGTTTTGTAACCAAGCACATGTGGACTAGTGTTAAAATACCAGCAAGATATTTAGGAGAGCTAGCTTACAAGGATATTAGCAGTAGTAGCTGTTAAAGCACGTGTGCTAATTAGGAACTGTGCACGGCTTGTGTCACAAGAAAAAGAAAAAAAAGGACAACACCTGGTCGATTAGAGTAGAAAACTGTGAGCTGGGAAAGATGGACGTCTACTATGGAAGGCAAGAACTGGCTGGCTATGGTCACCGAGAAACAGAAAAGGGCGGCCGTGTGAGATTGCCATGTAGCGCTGTGGTGGCGGTCAGATACTTTTACTTGTTGTCGAATCCAGGGGATTTTGTTCAGCATATGAAAGTTGAAATGAACAGTAAATCAAAAACAGAAACAGTCATTGTATGGAAAGTACTACTAATAAATGTCTTTAGAAAAAACAGTAAAAATACCAGAGTTTGAGTTTTGTTTCTTCTCATTTTAATGCGTCTGTTCCTTAGACTTGGTGCAAGACTGCGTGTGGGTTCGAGATGGCTTGAACTGTTGCAGACTAACCGTCATATAGATTGTCAGAACACAAAACGGCATTCTGCCATCGCTTCTGTTGAACACATTATCATACGATAAATGTTTACTAATAAGTTGGTCTCCAGATATAAATACAGACGCAAGACAAATTCGTACTTATAGCGAAGGTCGTTTCAAAATTAATATTTCGTATTTTTACCTATAAAACTACGAACACGGAAGTGATCCTATCAAAAGAAGCCACATTTTATCTAGTACTGTTACACCGATCTCCAATGCCTTTTACCGGCCTCTTTTTATGCTTCAATCGTAAAATAGAGGGAGAACTTTAAAATCCACATCTCTGTCACCGCCTTCAAGTCAACGAACCCAACACCTTACTGTGCAGATATCACCTGCATTGGTTCCTTAACGTTCGATATGTACCGGTGAGTGTTAAAGATTTCTATATGGAAAAATTCACTGACGAACCTCTGCCATTGACGCATGCCCGTGATGGGTGTTGATTTTAATCTCATATAGTTAATATTAAAAACAGTTAAAGGAAACTTTCATATCGTGAATTCATAAGTTCATTCATCATAACAATGGAATATACACTTCTCTCAGATCTTTCGTGTGGAATAAAAATTGTAGGCATTGTTTTTGAACGGATTCTGTCTAAAAACAAAAACGATGAAATTTTACAGCTTTCAACAGGCAAAATATATGTTGTACAACAGATGCAAATTTGGGAAGCAAATCTAACAGCGTTGGATATGTTACTTTTTTTGTGAATACCGGATTATGTCGTATGTGCTTATGTTTAATATAATTAAGGGTAAATAATAATTCTTGACATACAATCATTTTTTATTATTTTTGGAGAGAGTAATTTACAATCGGTGTCTCGTTTGGGAGATCAGACATATGAGGAATATGGTACAAGAGCGGAATAAATTTCCAATATTTACATGTCTTATCTATCAACATAAATCACTTGTTTATGACAAACCATCGTAAAAACGATAGTAATGCCTCGTGTCATGTCAACAACAACTGCTATACAATGATCTATTGTATTGCAGCGATCGAAATGATAAAATTTAAAAGAAACAGCTGCCTTTTCCTTCATTTATTAAATATGCTACACATAAAGAAAAATACATTTTAGTTTTCGAAGAAAGAAGAATACACGGCGTCAGCACAAAAGCAAACAACTAAAATACAAAATAAAAGCGGTTCATGGTTAAATTTCAAACGATTAATATTTTACGAGAAAATATATGAAACGAATAAAATATAAAATTAGTTGATGCATAAGGTTATATACACACACACACACACATACATATATATATATATATATATATATATATATATATATATATATACGTTAGAAAAGCATTTCATACAAGGCATGAAAATTGTTAATATAGGGTTTAATAATAAAGTTACAATTTGAAATTTATTAATCTTCAAAGTGCACTTTTATAAATTTTACAAAGTAAGGTATGAAAATTTAATTTTAATTGAATAAAAAAATTACCTTGGGTTTATTTTATGTAATGTACATTTTGCTGCACTTTAAAAAAATAATTGAAAAGTTTATATCTATATCATTAATTGCTAGATGAAAGATAATGTTTTTAAATTGCAACAAAATGTGCATTGCATAAAATAAATCCAAGGTAATTTTTGATTCAATTTAAATTAAATTTTTATACCTTACTTTGTAAAATTTATAAAAGTAGATTTGAACATAAATTAATTTCAAATTGAATCCTGTACCTTTATTTTTAAATCCTATCGTAAAAACATTTTGTTTAACAATTTTCATGCTTTGGATGAAATACTTTTCTAACCTTTATCTTATCTTTTTAAGATTATATTTTAAAACTCTACTTCTCTCTATTTCAGTTTGTATTTCTCCTCACACCACAACTCATTGTTGCGACCCCCTCTTTGTATTATTACATGTCTGAATATTCTCTCTGTTTCAGTTTGTATTTCTCCTCACACCACAACTCATTTTTGCAACCCCCTGTTTGTATTATTACAGGTCTAGATATTCTCTCTGTTTCAGTTTGTATCACACAACTTCCTTTTTTGCAACCCCCTCTTTGTAAAACAGATCTGAATAATGAGAAAATCTGATTTCTTTTTAGAAAACCTTTAAAATAATTTTTATATTAATTTTTTAAACTTATTTCAGAATAGAACCTCTTTAAAATTTAATAAGAACATATTTCATATAGGTTTCATTAACAAAGATTTAGTACATAACGAGAAAATTAGAGATGAACATTTCAAAAAGAGTGTATAACTGGTAACGTTCAATAGTAGTCCTCGTCAGCGAAAGTCTTTGTTATTGTTATTCTATTATTATTATTATTATTATTATTATTATTATTATTATTATTATTATTTAAACATTTTGCATTCTGCTCTTTCGCACGAGGACTGAGATATATATAAGTACAACATAAATAAACATATACATAAACATAAATATATAAACATATATATATATATATATATATGTAAACATATATATATATATATATATATACATATATTCTGCAAAATTAAAATCCATATAATTATTGGTGTCAGTATTTATAAGACAATAGTAATCTAATAAAAATATACGAGACAGACCAATATTATAAACGAAAATTTATGGTTAAATTCAGTGCATTCAAAACATTAGGAGACGTCTATTATACAACAAAGAATTCGAGCTAGTGGAATTACTACGAGGAATAATAGATTCTACTTCACTGCGGCTTATGGGTTATTTTATATGCTTCCATTAGATGTAAAAAGACCGTCTCCAATTGATTCTGGATTATGTCTTTGCATTAGATTTTACTATCGTTTCTATATTTCTCTGCAACTATTCTAGGGAATATACTTTTTGTAATCTTTGCTGTTTTTAGACATTTGTTCAAGCTTTTTTTTTTCAATATTTGTGCTAAATTGCAAAATTTATGGTTAATAACAAACTGTACGTTGCTAAAGACATCCCTTTTCATGTTATGTATCATTTGTTGAAAACGAATGGATTAAGAAAAAACATAAAATTAAAATTATGTGATTCTTGTTGAATGATAAATGCCCCGTATTTTTTAATAAAATGTACAAATTTCAACAAAATTCATATATTCATGTATATATATATATGTTATGATTGCAACGTCTTGTCAGACGAGTGCCAATCCCTCAGACACTTAAAAGTCCATGACGCCAAAAATGTATTTCATCGCCATAGGACCATTTTAATAGACAAATGCCTGAGGGAGTATCTATACACAGATGATGTAACAGAGTCTTAGCTTTGTACGGCAGCTAAGTCTCTGTCTCTTTCTCGGTTCAAAATGTTGAGATCCAGCAACAAGCAAGAGCAAGATAGCCAGCAACAAGTTAAACTGCAACTGCAGACCAGCATAATGCGGGTACTGGTCTCCCGCCTTATGTTATTTTTTTAAAATAAGAGATTTGCTTCTCTTAGAAAGGTTGCCTTCATCACGGCTTACGGGAGCCCTCCCTATCCCAATACACACATACATACACACAAACAAACACTCGCGGTGCTAGTTGGCCACTGATCCCTAAAATGGGGTATATATATATATATATATATATATATGCCCCCGAAAAAGGATACGTATATATATATATATATATATATATATATTCGAGATATATATACATATATATATATATATATATATATATATATATATATATATATATATATATATATATATTGCATAAAGCGTTTTCTGCTATGAAGTAATGTCAGAAATACATACTCATGTGCGTTTATATATTACAGTATCTTGAAATAGTATGTTTGAGCGAGTGATATGTGGTCGAATTGAATTTTAATATATGAGTCAATCTTCATACATATAAACTCAGGGGTCACCATATTAATTACGACGTCAGGACATTACTCTTAGTTATGAATAAGAAACAAAGTTTGTTCTTTTAGGACACACTTAATAAAAATATTAAAATAATCATTTTTTTGCTAAATTAGACCCGTAGAAATTTTACAGATTGAGAAATACATTTTATCAAAAAGTATATTTGATAAATGTGATTTGTTTTGTTTGTTTTTGATAGCGCAAACAATATTTGGAGACAGAAAATCAATAAAAGATAGCAAATATTTACGTTTATATGAAACAGCATCGATTTGTTTAAAATATTATCTCTTGTTTTAGACCCAGGTTAGACAAATAAAATAATATTCTTGTAAATGCTTCTTACAATATAGTGCTGCTTAGTTCAAGACAAATAATACCATCTTCTTTAAAGAAACAGTTTACATTTACTTCTTTAATCCAACATCTTGTGGCAGAAAATATGGTACTTTTTCCACGTGTTTCAAATGTTCTGTTTTAAGTAAGTTTGTGTGGACTTTAATCTAAGAAACTGCTGGTCGTCGAAATTATTATGAGTACCTTATTACAATATTACAACAACGATATATTATTATAATGAAAACAAACTCGAGGCAACATCAAAGGGAGATGGCACACATCTTTGTATAGGGTTATTAGATAAGTCTTTTTAAAGGAGATATTTTGTAAATTTGGCAAGTTTTCTGCACTTTGCTCATAAAAATATATTTGGAGTTTTTTCAAAACATAATATATAGTCTTACTAAGGAAGGAATACTAAGAATATTATATAGACTACAGAAATTATAAAGTATGTTTTAACCGATGTTAGACAACAACTACGGCCAAATCACGTTGACACACCGGTTCTCGCCAGATCACCGAAGTTAAGCAACATTGAGCCTGGCCAGTACCAGATGGGTGACCATTTGGGAAGGCTAGGCGCTGTATGTTCCTTCTGAGAATGTTGGGCGAGGGGCCAGAACCCTCACCATGTAAAAAGAACTCCTCGCCTCAAAAATATCTGCAAAAAGTTGTAGATGGCCTATGCCCCTCCAGGGGCTCAAGGCTAGACAACAACTACCTCTAAAAGTACGTAATATATTTGGCCGACTCGGTAGCATTCCATATTTAGTAAATATGAAACAAAAGCTCTGAAAAATGTTGAAGCTTAAGCACAGCTATTATGCCTCGTTAAATAGTTTACTGAGAAATAACTAGTAATAAATCATTTGTTGTGTCGGTGGATTTTAGCGAAGATAAGAATACTTTTAGACCTAATAAAATAACACTAATTTAACCCACGGTGTCAGCTTCATATATTCTAACTCGTTTCGATCTTTACTTAACTTCAAACTTGTTCATCTGTAACAATACGATTTTGCTACAGTTTGTAATATTATTTTAATTGTTCACCCTTTCTCAAAAATCAGATCCTTTTCCTCACAAATAACTAAAAAATCTGCTCCCGTGGTTTAATAGAAATGTATATTTTCCACATTTTAAAATGAATTGGAAAAATTCCAATCCAATAATATTAAATTAATTTTCATTTTTGTCATAAAAAAACTATATATTTATCTAACACTTCTTTAGGAAATTCTGATAATATAGTTAATATTTATATTGTTCTGATAGTTATAATACATATATAAATTAAATTATTAAAACGTTCACTTTCTATTTATTTAGTAATGTCATAAAAAGAGAGGGAGCGACTTACACCCAAATAAGAATTTCTCGCCTTTCTATTCTAGACACTATAAGACAAATGCAATACTAATCTTATTAAGTTTATTTTCTTTTGTCAGTATTCCATTCCGCAATCACACGGCTTATACGAGAGACTTTACAAACTTCGTCTTTAGTTTACAAATAAGAATCTTTTTCAAATCGCTCTTAACAGGACATAAAAAACACTCAATGTTAAGTATAAAATATACTATTCAAGTCCATATATTGCCAACTATAAGTGTTAGATGAAATACACACAGACTCAAACCAGCAAGTCTTCTCGCTTTGTAAGAAACATTGTTCATGGAATATAAGGATTAAAGAGCAAGATAAGAGAAGCAACAAAACTATAATTTCAAATAATCTTCAGATGATATCCGTGAGAAAACGTCCTTTACATTTCTTTGTTGTGAAGTAAAACGTGATACCACATTAAGCATCACTTTTCAATTTAGTTTCTAATGCATGTAAACTGTGGTCTTATAAAGCATGTCTGTTTATACCTTCTCTTTATGTACTGAAATAAATAGTGTGAATTGTTAAACCATTGAACTAACAAATTAAACAACAAGCTTTATTCTGATTTATTAATAAACATTTTTCTTTTGAATGATATCTTAATTTAAAGTATTTTTCTTTACTGCGATATCCATTTAATCCCGAAATATGCTTAAATTCCAAATATGACTTATTTATTAGTCAATTTGCCTTCACCTGAGCGTCATTCAACGGTCCGTCCTCCAAAATTTAACAAAAAGAACTCGGCAATCTACGACTCCTGCCAAGGAGTTCTAGGACTCTCTTTCAGTGTTGAAATCTAAACGCAGATTCCATGAAAAATGCTTTTTTTTTCTAGAACTGCACCAGAGTGGAACTCGGTTCGACTGATTTCCTCATAGCTAACTAGAACGTGATCGACTTCAGGGGCAAGGTGAACAAGTTTTAGCTTTCCTATCCACGTAAATAGTTCAATTCTACCTAATCATTGCTGTATTTCATAAACATACTTCTTGAATTGCCTTCCGACGCGATTATCGTTGTTATTGATGCAGAAGATGCAGAGAGAACAGTAAAGAAGAATTTAGAAATATGAAACAATTATATTTTGAATCGTGATGGTATTTTATATCAGTTCGGAACTTCAGACCGCAATAACAAATAGAATTTAGATCAAAATAGCGACCCTGTTAAAAGATTAATCAGTGACCTATGGCATTAAGACAAAGGATGTGTTTGATTTATATATGCCTAGAGTAAGCCGGAAACTTGGTCGGTAAATTCAGAGTTAGAAAAGAAGAGTTTTAATCAGGATCAACACTTATCCTCGAGTGTAATCCGGGACTTGATAAATGGGGACTGTTTGAATAAATATGAAAGCATTACAGAGTTTTTCGAAAAATGATGCACATGATTAAAAGTCCTCGGATCTGATTAAGCGAATAAAAAAATCCGATGACTTCATTTTCCAATAGGCGTGGGCGCCACCACACTGGAGCCTCAGTGTTAGACAGTTCTTTTACACAGCACTGCCAGACAGACACATTGGACGATCTGGGCAAAATTATCACTATTTTTCCCTGGACTCTCAGAATATTTTTGTGATATTTATGAATAGACTGGTCTATATAATAAGAGACGTGGATGAGCTGAAGGCCCGAATAGCAAGTTGTTGAAACCATTGAAAATAATGCTCGGACGCGTTTGGCAAGAATTGAACTATCGGCTGGATGTATTTCGCATGACCAATGGTGTTCACATTGAAAATCTTTGAACAATACATGGAAAATTTGAGCTTCCAAACTTTGTGCATATACAAAAGGCGTTTAATAGGTTTATACATATTGAATTCCAAAATATGTCCCAAACTTTTGGAACATCCTGCATATGCTATTGATTGCATTTTTGCTCAAAAAATTGTGTCGCGGTGGATAGTTTTCGTGGCATAGCACTTACTTGTGTATTTGTTAATAACTAATAGTTTTTAGGCAATTTCCTTTACCAAACGACGCGATAATGCTATGTGATAATCGCTATTAGTAGATGTTTTGCACAGGATAATCGATAAACACAATTTCAGATCCAAAAATAAGGAGGCTGAAATTGTCTCCTAAAATACATTAAGTATTAGAAAATGATAAATCTATTCCAGCTCATGAATTTTATTGCCGTTTAGTGATCACTATCACCGTGTAACGAAAACACGGATGAGAGATAACGTATAAAAAGGGAGTTCGTTATCTAAAACTTAATGTGGGAGATCGTTGAGGTAGGGTTAGGGTTTAGGGTGAACGTGTAGTCAATATATAACATATGAGTCACGTAGTATGTGAATCAAAAGTTCATTCCATCACAAATCAAGACTTCTAGAAAGGAGAGAACTTGAACGAATACTAGACAATATTCTCGAAGGTATAACTCCACTCTGTAGAGTGAGCTTTTAAGGGCAACTTGACAGGAGGATACTTTCCCTACAAGTAAATCCTGGCTAAATATACAAAATCACATTGTATTTGCAACCCAATTAAGATTTCGGTATGGCAAACCCACACTAGTTTTTACGAGGAATGAAGCTACTTCTCCAAATACTATTAACTTAAAAAGGAATCGGAAGCGAGATACTCAACCAGACTAGATGAATACTAGTACTGGAATACATTAAGACCAAAGAGAAAAACGAACGTTATACTATATTTCAATAGTCAATTGGGAAGAGGTAAACTATACTCTCAACTTTTTTTAATAACTCAGCGTCTTAGAGGTAAAAAAAAATTAATGAGATATGCAAAGATCAATGTGTCTCATTTCTGATGACTTCGAAGGAAGAAAAATTGAAGCAAGGCATATTCTTTGTCATTTGTGTGTTAAAATTATATAAAAACATAATTTTAAATTAACAAATATAACTTTTGTCTGCAAGCATGAAGCGTAGATGTATGTAACTAATAATTCAATAGTCATTATTAGATATTTAATAAAAGCTCACATTTCAACGGGGTTTTGAATAAAACATAATATAAATCGTCTATTTAAAGCACTAGTGCAAGTCTCTTTTACATTATACATCGGACATTCTTTAAAAAATTAGTAGAATTATTATGTTCTGTTCGTGTAACAATTTGAATTGAGTTAATTTAGGCTAGAAATTACCTGTGTTCTGCAATCCATATTATACGACGTGTTTGAACATATATCGCAATACTGAATCTCCCACAAAACTGAAACGTACGAGTATTTCGATAATAATGAAATATTTATTGTAATTTAAATATATAAAAGAAGCGTGGATGACTTTGTTTCATTTTCCCTCTCCCGCTATCTCGTATACGGAATAATCACGGTGAAATACCTAATTTCGTTAGATTAGAAGTTAAGCTACGTTAGGAATTCTGGGCGCTGTATTTAGTAGGACGTCGACACTTTCCTTCAAGAAATCAAAAAGCTAATATCGTCATCTCCCCTGCTGGTAAATTTCATACAACTATGGAACTTCCTCCTTTGTTGGACGCTTGTAAAACCAGCATAGGATTAATGTCGCTTCCTATTCTGTTTATATATATATATATATATATATATATATATATATATATATATATATATATATATATATATATATATATATAAAATGTAAATTTCATCAGCATAGGATTAATGTCGCTTCCTATTCTGTTTATATCTATATATATATATATATATATATATATATATATATATATATAAAATGTAAATTTCATACAACTATGGAACTTCCTCCTTTGTTGGACGCTTGTAAAACCAGCATAGGATTAATGTCGCTTCCTATTCTGTTTATAATTGAGACTTGCAAATCATATAAACCAGGAGATAAATTTTGTACATTATGTACAAAAGAAACCCTAAAAATTTTAAAATATGAAGATATAAAAAGCACAACCAAACTAGTAAATTTAAGACATGAGCTTCTATCATGTAATCATAAACGTTGGTTTAAATTTAATAAATATAAACCACCTTAAATCATTAAATATTACTCATTAGTAAAAATAGATTACTTTTTTTTTTAATAAATTAAGTTAGACCAATTACCGCCCTTAGACTCGTAAATCAAATAATAAATAAAACCAATAACACATGACAATTATCTCCCCTTAAAAACTTGCAAAATAAATATTCTCTCTCTATAGATATTAACTGTAGCGTCTTTAAATCAAAATACGCTAACGGAAACAATTTACTGCACGAGCGTCGCCCTTTTAAAATTCATCATTCAATAAAATAAAAAGCTATAGCAAACATCTAAATGACTACTTTAAATACAGTTCCTGATTTCAAAAAAAGAGAAACTAAAAGGTAACTGTATCTATATATTTTTAAATCAAATTTATTATGTAAATTAAAAAAAAAAAGTATTTTTTCTACTCATTTCTATCTCTAACCTATACTAATTTTCTTATAAATTTTAAATCCAAACCTTTTACTTCAATTTTTCAGATTGATCTGCCTTACTTTTAATGCTAGGTTTATTTTTGGTGTCTTTTCAATTCAATAGAAATCCTCCTAAATTTGCTGATGAGGAGACCGTGCTTACCAAAAAAACTATGTATAATTGTTCTACGTGACTTCATGTATACCACAAATAAAAAGCACGGATTTCCGAAACGATCGTACAGATAATTGACTTTGTTGTTGTTCCTTCTTATGAAACTGATTTTTAATTTAATTAAAATTTGATTTTTAAATTAAAAATTTTTTTTTTTAATTTTTAAATTATAAATAACATTACTTGATATATATATATATATATATATATATATATATATATATATATATATATATAAGTATATATATATATATAAGTTAAATTACGTAAATTATAATATATACACATATATTTAAGTTAAAAAATTATTGTATGAAACAAGGAATATATGGATACAAAGTATGTGCAATTATATTTATATATAATGTAAGTCCACCTATGCTTGTAGGATAGTGATTTAAAGGTCATGGGGTTTTTTCGAAGCATGAAAAACGATGTTACTTTTTTGTATTAAATATTTTTATTTTTATTTTTTTATATTTCAAGCGGACCTCCGCTATTGGCCATTAAACGTATCGAAAGGAAAACATTTATCATTTCGATACTTTTCTGTAATCAGGAGCGGAGGTTCGCTTGAAATATAAAAAATAACAATAAAAATATTAAATACAAAAAAGTAACATCGTTTTTTTATGCTTCAAAAACCCTAATAATCTTTAAATAATATATATATATATATATATATATGTATATAAACACACACACACACACACTCACACACACACACATATATATATGTATATATATATATATATATATATATATATATATATATATATATATATATTTGTGGGATCTTCAGCATTGCGATATATAATTCAGTTTATATACAAAATTTTGTTGAAAATTCAAAGACTCACGTTTTCTTTTTATAACCTTCGTTTATTTCCTGGATTTTTTTCCATTACAGCTGTTTCATTGATATATATATATATATATATATATATATATATATATATATATATATATATATATATATATATATATATGAACTGGATCACTACTCCTCCGACCTAGCAGTGATATCCCGGAAAATATTGAACTTATTCTAATAATATAATGTCCAAGTTGTATGTAATCCTTTTTTTTTTCTATGACTCTTATTCACCATTCAAATAACATTTTCGATATATGTACTGAAAAGACAAATGCTTGAGGTCATCTCGTTAGCATCAGACAAGGCCAGACTATGTGCCAAGAACTTTGCAGCTAATTCTATACCCTATGCGACAATGACCATCAACTCCCTGTATTTCCTCCTATAACAGACAACACGCTATGCAACATACAAATATCTGTGCCTGAGATCCCCAAACTAATCAAGAACCTTGATTCCAGTAAAGTAACTGACCCTGATGGCATTCCAGTTATAGTGCTGAAAAAGCTCCAAGCAGAACTTGCCTCCATACTTACAAAACTGTTTAAGCGTTGCCTTAAGGAGAAGTGCTTTTCAACACCCTGGAAAACCTCGTCAGTATGCCCTGTATTTAAGAATTCAGGTGAAAAGTCATCTCTCTCTCAGTACAGACCAATAAGACTCCTAGACCCACAGTATTTATGCTAGAGTCCCACAGGGGTCCATCTTGGGCCCAACACTCTTCCTGAGCTACATCAATGATCTCCCAAAACACATACTATGCTGATGACACGACCATCTATGGAACCGCATCAAAGGCCGTAAATGACAAAGTTCTCTCTAATTCTCTCTCTCTCTCCTCTGATCTTGAGCACGTGGTACAATGGGGGAAGAGGTGACTGGTCACTTTTTATGCAGCAAAAAATAAGCTTCTATGTTTACATCATCAACTCTCTTATCCCCATCTGGCATCAATTGAAATGGATGGCTCTCGTCTTGGAGAAGACGATGTCTTTACCAGCTTATGGGTTTGCCCTTTACTCCTGATCTGAAATGCAATACGTACATCAAATCTGTTGCAAGGGACGCTGGGAAAATAGTGTGATCCTTCTACTGCTCCAGAAGATATCTCACTACTGATGCAATACTCTATCTGTATAAAAGCCAAGTACGTCCAAGAACGGAGTACTGCTGTAACATCTGGGCAGTAGCTGCTTAAAACAGTATATCCTGCCTTGACAAAGTACAAAATAGACTTCGTGGCTTAGTGGGGGATGCCCTTTTCTCTTCCCTGCAATTTCTCTCCCACAGGAGAGACGTTGCGAGCCTGTTTTTGTTTTATCGCTATTTCCATGGCAGGTGCTCGTCTTAGCTCCAATCCTTCGTCCCTCCCTCGCCAATCTTTCACGGGAAACACCCGTCTGGCTGAAACTACTGTCAATAATTTCCCCACTCTTTATCTGTGCCTTAATCCAAACGTAGAGTCCATGAGCAAAGCTTCTTTCTTAGAACTGCACGCCTGTGGAACTCTTTGCCGCTTGCCTGTTTCCAACCTGACTACAACTTGGAGGTTTTCAAGTCAAACATACACAAAGTCCTGACAAACCGCCCCTTATGTAAGACACTCTATCAAAAACCCCAATACTAATGATTACTACAATACTATCTCATTGATACTGTACACGCAATAACACTTATCCCTGAGGGACCTTCGGGCCTTGATAAGTGGTGACCATCATGTAACAATACATATATATATATATATGTATATATATATATATATATATATATATATATATATATATATATTCATAGCTGAACGTTTTACAAATTGGATTCGATTTCCTCTTATGATA
>NC_136494.1:11925030-11942530 GCF_053919585.1 Euprymna scolopes
CATTTTTTTTATAAAGTAATAAATTGAATATACTTTAATTACACCTGGGCTATATACTGGATTCTCTCACTGGATATATTCTTCCGAACTGTCTCTCTCTCTCTCTCACAGACACACACACTCTCTCTTTCTCTCTCTCTCTCTCTCTCTCTCTATATATATATATATATATATATAATTACATTTTCACCCCAAACAAGGCACATTGCCACTTTGGGGTAGGGGACTACTATCAGGGTCAGCAACTGATGGCGCACTATGTTGGGATTAGGGCAGCAAGATGTCAGTTCACGTTAGACTTCAACTTCTACATGTCAGTACAGTTAGAGAAACAGGGTCCTGGAATTGAATTCTAGATTCTAGCGGTTCTGGGGAAGAAACTACTGGAGTAGAAAAATCTTTAACATCTAGGGATCTCTACTGTGTGGGGGTTGCATTTAGCTGCCTGTCGGGTTTGTCGAGGTGTCTTCGTCGTGGTGGCAGAAGTCTCTGCAGTTCGTCAGAGCATTCACCATTAAAATACTTGTAGAAAAGGCAGGTGGATGCAATGTTTTGTCGACGGGACAGAGGCTGAAGCTTAGATGCCAGTTCAGGGTCTATCAGATTGGCGACTCTTTTTTTAACCTTTTCTAGGAGCGAGAGACTAGCAGGAGATGCACCAGCCAAATATGACAACAATACTCCATACATGGGCGAATGGTGGCCTTATAGAGGTACATGATACTTTCAGGTGTCAGTAGTTTTCTAGCACGGTAGAGAGAACCTGCCTTTTATGCAGCGGCCTAGACAATGTTTCCAATGTAATTGTTCCAACTCATGTTTCCTGTGAACGTTAGGCCAGGCAGTTTGAAAGATGTACTCTCAGACAGGGAGTCACTGGCCATTGCTATTGGTGGCAGAGGTTTCTTGTAATTATTGAAGGAAACCAGTTTAGTTTTGGCAGCATTGAATGTGACCATCCATTTATGTCCCCATTCCACTACAAATTGGAGGTCATCCTCTAGTATATTTGTCATTTCTTTAGTTATGTGTCCATTATTTTTCCTGTCATGCCTGTTATAGAGAGTAGTGTCATCAGCATATATACGCATCTCAGAGGCAGTTTTGTCGGGGAAGTCATTAATAAATATTAGGAACAATAGAGGCCCAAGGATAGACCCCTGAGACACTCCCGCATTTATACCACACTGTTTAGATGTACGACCGTCGAGGACAACCTGGATTTTTCTCTTATTTGCGAAGGGTGTAATTATGTCAAGTATTCTACCAGTGATACCGTATGATGTAAGTTTCTTGAGGAGACCCTCATGCGATACCCTGTCAAAAACCTTCGATATATCTAGAGCTACCGCTCTGCCCTCTCCTGCTTTGTCCAGTGAATGGTATATACGTTCAGTGATTACAGTGTGGATGTCTGCTGTGGACTGGGCTTGTCTAAATCCATATTCTTTATCAGTCAGTTTAGCATCTGTAAGGTTCCGGACCAGAGCATGGTTAATTGTGGTTTCAATTATTTTGGCGAAAATGGGAGGAGGCTAATGAGGCGATAATTTGATGGGTCAGTTCTTTCGCCAGAATTCTTGAATACTGGTACCACCGAAGCAGTTTTCCAACAGCCCGGAAAGCATGATTGATTAAGGTATTTGTTGTAGAGTTTGGAGAGAACTGGAGCTATTCGGCTGAGCACTTTTTTAATAGCACAGCTGGGATGAGATCAGGTCCACATGTTCTTGAAGTGTCAAGGTTTTTTATGATAGCGTGTACCTGAGCAGGGGTGATTTTTAGATTGTCTAGCGTGGCGTCTGTCCGCCAAGGAAAGTCAGGCAGGGGGTGGAGTTCGTTGAAAGCCGGCTGGCAAGCATATTAGCCTTGTCGCTTTCTGAGCAAACAACCTCGTGATGGTTGGTTAGTGTGGGAATTGTTAAGTGCCCATTATTTACTACACTGTTGTAGATTTTCCAGAAGTCACGATTTTGTCATTTTTGTGCTTCGATGCGTTTTTTAGTTGTTTCAGTAAATTCTCTCTTAGCTGTCGCTATTTCTTTTTTAACGTTACTTCTAGCTTCTATATACTTCCGCTTGTTTGAACTGGACTTATATGGGTAAAATCTGCGCTATGCATGCTGCCTTTGAGCAATGGCAGTTGCGCAATTCGAAGTAAACCATTGGGGAGAGTGGGACTTGCTATAAAATTTCCGCATGGGAACATGTGCTTCACTTTCTGGTTTGAACCATTCAGTGGTCTCATTTGCGCACTGTTCAGCAAAAAGAGAACAAATATTTCCCCATGAGGCATCTCTGATAAGATCACAGATGTCTTCCAAGTAAGCCTTCCCGAGTGGGCTGTCAGCATTTGTTATACAATCATCGGGAACTGTAGTCAGAAACAGATCTAGAAGTGATGCGTGTTGTTCTTGCTGGTCAGGGAAACGGGTTGGAAACGTAACAATTTGTGAAAAGGAGTGAGATATAGCGAAACTATGTGTTGAGCTGCCCGCTTCATCTGCGTGAGTAGAGACTCACAGCCAGTTCTTGTGTTGAACATTAAAGTCACCAAATACATGTACTTTTGCGCTAGTGTCGAGGGGGGTGCTGTGTCTATGCTGTTAGAGACTTTGTTTATTATGGTTCAGTCCTGGGTGGAGGGAGAGCGGTAGAGAGAATAAAAGTATCTAATGTTATGTTGTATGCTTAGTCTTAAGCACATAAAGGCTTGATCGTCCGTTTCTAGGTGTGTTTCTCTAGTCAGGAGGAGGGTGTTACGAATGTAGACTCTAAGTCCGTGCATATGTCTGTCAGAGTCCTTACGGCAGAGTGGGAGCCAGGCATGTTAAAGTAGGTAGAAGGGATTGAGGAGTGTAGGTTAGTCTCGCTTAGTGCTAAGATACCCGGAGTATTTGTTAGGAGAAATGCTTCAACATCATCTTTATTAGTTCTAAGCCCACGGATGTTAGTGAATGCAAGCCTCAAGGGAGGAGGCGAGTTGGATTTGTATGCCCCTAAGCCTGGTTTCTTATTTTTTTTATTGTACTGTCATCATGTTTTTAAAGAGTTTCAGTTAGGTGAGGGGGATCTGAACAAGAGGTTATGCAGAGTATCAGACATGCAACAGAAGTAGACCATTAGCTGACCTTTCTTCAACTAGGACTGTGGCCTCATGAAAGGTTAATCGGGAATTAGTGCAGGGTCCCTTTCCATGCGCGACATGGCACTACAAACATCCCGATATTATACAACTGTTGATAGAGCAGCCGCTCTAAGCGCTACCAAAGAGTTAAGGCCCCTGTACTAACAGTCGGAAACAGCAGTCAAGAACTGTCAATCCGGTACCCTCAGCCCATCATCAGAAGAACACCCCAATCTAATTGCACAGGCATGTGTTGTACTCAAGTACTCCCAAGTGCCCAGTTTTGAGGGATGGGATGTGTCGGGAGTTTTTCTCTCGCTCGGTTTGTCTGTCGCTGTATATATATATATATATTTACCAACATTCTCTCTCTCTCTCTCTCCTCTTTCTCTCTCTCAATCTCTCTCGCTTCGAAGACAAAACAACAAACATTAAATTAATCTCTCTCGCGCTCGCTCTGCTTGTATTCCGCTGTATAAATTCTTCCTATTTCAAAACTGTTAAATTATTTTTATACTTAACTATAGTCCCCCTATTATAAAAATATATAGCAACTCGTAACCTTTTTTAACAATTTATTTCTACGTTTTTTTATCACATATCTTTCCAAATGTTTATGCAAGTTATTATCTTATACATTTTGTCAAACTCTTTAGATATTTTCCATGATTTTCTTGCCTTCCTCGATTGGCAGACGTACACGCGTGTTTGAAAGTAAGGGTCTTGTTTTATACCCAATTACCGATTTCTTACATTGATAACCTGCGTTACATTTTCTCCGTAAATTTTATTATATGGTGAATTGGATTCCGTGAAGTATTTTATTAAAAAAAAATTCCGGTCTGATTCTACAACATTTCGCACACGTTAGTAGTGGAGAAGATTTGTACATTAGGTCCACTTTTACAACTTTCTTTAAAATTACGTTTTTTTTTTTGAATAGGTTTTCGACTATGCTGATTAGGAAAATCTCATTCAAATTTTGCCTATACAAATACTTATGCCTATATAATCAAAGTAAAAATATTTAAATACCCGTAATGATCACTATAATCCACTAGCTGATAGGTTTGTACTCGCGATAAACAAATCTACCCCTCCTATAGACTACATTTTTTTAGCATTTGCGGGTGGGTATGCTGACGATAATTACCACGGTTAAATTTGGAGTAATTAATTCTCCACATCCCACCCTTCCCCCAAAAAAGGAGGGGTATAGTCCAAAAGCCATCCTTTACACTGGGGATGTTGGGGGTGTCTATTTAGAATGTTGTTCTTAAGACGGGGCGGTTAGGGGTGTCTATTCTGAATACCGTTCTTAACATGGGGAATTAGCCATGTCTATTCAAAGAAGTGAATTGTTCTGTTTTGCACGTTAAAAACAGACGACATTGAACTGGACTTCAATACCACTGGTGAAAGAGTGGAAAAGAAGAGGAAGACTTGAACAACGAATGAAAAAAGCAAGAGCTGCTACCACGGATTTTAATGACTCTAAACATTAATGATCGCTAACCTGTAAAACTTAACCTTTTACTTTTCATTTTTATTCTAATCGAAAAGTAAAAATATATAGGCAATCTGGACAAATCATTATATCATATTAAAGCGTATTTTAAGTCAGTGCGTAAAGTGGGTTCCTCACTGCTAGTACGTGATAATTGGTGGTTTTTCTATACTCCGATAAATTTGGGGATTTTTGTGTATGAATATTCATACTAAACCCATTTTCTATTAATTTAGTTTTTAGCTCTTTATTTGCTTCCCCACTGAATAAATTAGGCACACGTCCGTTTTAAATGTGGAGAGTAAGGGGAAGGGAACCAGCTCCCCCGAGAGGGAACTGGATTATGACAATTGGCATGAAGGGGTTTCCCTACATTGACCAAAACTGATTGCTTAAGAGCAATGGTCTGATATGTGGAGTTCCCCCACTTACTAAGTTGATTGCAGTATCAGTCTACACAGATTCTACACTTGATAAAAGAAAAAAACATCTTGGCCCGAAGGCCGAGATGAAAAAAGAGCGAACCTATTTTTATGTTTATTTAAATATCTAATTGCTTCTCACTGATCAAATATGGCACAAGACCGTTTTTTTCATGTGGAGAGTGAGGGGTGGGACCAGTTCCCCCGATAGGGAACTGTATACTTCCAATTGGTATGAAGAGTTTCCCCTACATTGACCAAAGCTGATTGCTCAAGTGCAATGGTTGATATGTGGGGTTGCCCCCATATATAACTTTGATTGTACTGTCTCATGGAACAGGTAATATACTCTTATAACAGAAAAAGATCTCAGCAGGAATGCCAAAAAGAAAGAAAGCGAATATTTTTCCTGTTTATTTAATAATTTATTTGCTCCCCCACTGAGCAAAGTAGGCACAAGACCGTTTTTTTTAATGTGGAGAGTGAGAAAAGGGGGATCCAGCTCCCCCGATGGGAAACTGTATATTGAAAATTGGTATGAACGGTTTCCCCTACATTGACCAAAACTTATTGCTCAAGAGTAATGATCTGATATGTGGGGGTCCACCCACATATGCTCTTTGATTGCAGTAGCTGCCGGAACAGATACTACACTTTGATAACAGAAAAAAAGATCTTGGCATTCGGGCGAATCTTATCTCTGTTTAATTAAAGAGAAGATAAAGCTTTGTTATATATAGCCCCCGAAATTGGATTTATCTGCGATAGATTTAGCTAATTTGCATATTCTTTTAAACATTCATTTCGATTAATTCTCTATTAGTATTTTTGGTTTTCTCATGGAATGATCATCTTTAGTCAACTATTACGTATTATTATCTACATGCAAATATTCTACATGAATTATACTTGTATAATATTTATGTAATAAGATTATAGTTAACAAAACCTCTTTATGTATTTATGTGCGCGTATATATATATTTGTTTAAAATATTTGTCTACTAATGTAAAACATTTTTTAAAAAAAATTTGCCAGGTGAAGGTCGAACGATTGCATTACGAATATGCATCCGTGACGCAATAGCTATTGTTTCATTTTTTTTTTTTGACTTGAAGCAAATATGTCTTCATAACTCACGCATTAACGTCAGAGCAAAAAGTAAACGGTAAGCTAAGTCCGCCTTTCCCTCTTTTCGTAAGGATATCTTGCCTATCTCTCAATCAAGCAATATTGTTTACAAATATCAATGTCGGCGTGGTGCCGTCTATATAAGCAAGACTACCCAGCGTCTTCAGGTTAGAATCGCCCAGCATGTTCCCGGCTCCATCAGAGACCATCAACTACTACCAGAAGGTCTCAATCGGAAGAATCGTCTATCAGCCAACACTTGGTCGATAAAAAGGATTGTGGTCTTGCATTCTTTCCGGAGTGTTTTTTCTGTTTTGCACCGAGGATGTACAAAGTTCCACCTGTCTATCCTCGAGGCACTTTTTTTTCACACATTGATCACCACTTATCAAGGCCCGGAAGCCACTCAGGGATAAGGGTTATTGCAAGTACATTACGTTAGTGTGGAGATTTGATGAAGTGTTTAAGGGGGCGGTTCATTAGGAATTTGTTAACATTGGACTTGAAGACATCCAAGTTGTAGTCCGGTGGAAAGCAGGCAGACGGAACAGAGTTCCACAGCCGTGCAGTTCTAAGAAAGAAGCTTTGTTCATGGAATCCGCGTTTTGATTTAGGCACAGATATAGAGTGGGGGAAATTTTTCACATTGGATGCAGCTAGACGGGTGTTTTCGTGAAAGATTGGCGAGGGGCGACCAGAGATTGGAGTTCAGACGAGCACCTGTCATGGAAATGACGATAAAACAAGGATAGGCTCGCAACGTCTCTTCTGTGGGAGAGAGGTTGCAGGGTAGAGAAAAGGGCATCCCCCACTAAGCCACGAAGTCTATTTTGTACTCTGTCAAGGCAGGATAGACTGTTTTTAGCAGCTCCTGCCCAGATATGGCAACAGTATTCCATCCTTGGACGTACTTGGCTTTTATATAGATAGAGAATTGCATCAGTAGTGAGATATCTTCTGGAGAGGTAGAAGGATCCCACCATCTTTCCAGCGACCTTGGCAACAGACTTGATGTACGTGTTCCATTTCAGATCAGGAGTAAAGGTCAAACCCAGAAACTTCTCAAAACACGGGACCTCACCCAGACGAGAGCCATCATTTCCAGACCCCGCACTTTGTGCAAGCAGAGAAACCTCCGGCTTCAATTAGTATTATTTATGTACTTACAGGGTTTTTTTTTTGTTTAACCTCCTCTTCGCTCTTACTCCATTCCATTACCTAATATTCTAAAACATAATTTTTCAGGCATATACAATTGAAAAGTTTAGCGATCTCGTTTTTAATCGACTTATTTATTTCAATGAATTGTACATTTGTTACATGTAACTTTCCCCATTTTCTTTTACTTTTCCTCATCGCGTTTCCCATCTCATTTTAATCGACTGAATCTTTACAATGGTTCATTTCTTTACAATATATATATATATATATATATATATATATATATATATATATATATATATATATGTGTGTGTGTGTGTGTGTGTGTATTGGAAAGTTGAACTCAACTCCAGGTGACCTACATCTGATTCAAATCTTTCTGCATTTCTGAATACCCTTTATTATAAAATTTCAAATTTTTAAACCATAATTGGCTGAATAATTTGGTAGAGACCGCAAAGGCCAACTCATTGTGACTTTTCCCATTGGCAGCTAATTTTTTACCAAGAAGCTATTAAAAAGCTTGTCCTATGTCTGAATACACGGAATGTAAAATTTACAGCGTTTAGACCACAAATTGGCTGAATAATTTGGTAGAGACCGCAAAGGTAAAATTTGTCTTAAATTTTAACCCGAATTCAGACCCCATTTGCATTTATTGTTTTGGGCTCGCATCAAATTAATGTTTTTTTTTCCATTTAATGGAATCAACATCTAAAATTTGAGGTGTTTAAACCCAGAATTGGCAAAAGAGTTTGGTAGAGTTTTCAAATGGCCAACATCGTTGAACTTTGACTCCTTGACTGCAACATGTTTACCCGAAAACAGATTAAACAGAGTGTCTCAAATCTCACTATCCATTATCTAAAATCTCGAGTCTGTACACTGACAACTGACAGAATATTGTGTAGGGAAATGTACACACACAGACACGTGCATACAGACAAATTCACCTATATATATATATATATATATATATATATATATATATATATATATATATATATATATATGTTTTCTATAATTTTATAACAATTATATACTTTAAAAAACTGTAAATTCAAATCACACTTTTTAACCATTACCCATTTATATTAACTGCTATCTTAACACGTTTAAATGTATGTTTTACACGTGAGATGCAATTTGAACTGAATCATATAAAACCTCCAGATATTAGACGAAACACTAATCTAAAACTGCGTTTATGCTTAATATCCACAGGATTTCAACATCAATATATTATATATGACTTAGTTCCCTCTGGAATTTCCACAGGCTCCGCTCGTTATTATTATTATTATTATTATTATTATTATTATTATTATTATTATTATAATTATTATTATTGTTACTCACATGGTGCTCTTACACGAACTATCATCACATATTTCTCGTTCAGAACAAGCCGTAGCGTTAAGTGTAGTTTTAGTTACAATGCGTCTCCCAATATTTCCAGTACTACGTACCTGTTTAATTAAATTTGCAGATTAGTTATGACTAGCGCTGTGAAAACAGCATATTCTTATCATTGTTTTAACTTTCGAGTATATATCCCACACAGTTAGACACAGTTAACCAACCGAGAACCACATCACTGTATATAAAAGCGTATAATATATCAGCGGATACTCACTCGAAATCTAAACAATGAAAAGAATATGCTGTTGTCATAGCCATTATTATAACAACAACCGTTTACCATTGATTTTTTGTTGGTAGCGACAATTGATTTTCATTAGTATTTTTAGTGATAGTTAAGTTTGCAATGTTCCCATTTATCTTCGCACTCACCCAATGGGAGTTTTGATTGGTGCTTTTTTTTACCAGGGTATTTCTATCTTCTTTGACCCTCCTTGAATATTTGCTGTAGTTTCTTTTCGTGCTGACACGACATTTTTGAGGAGTTATAGTTTCAGTGTTCATTATTCATGATTTCTTTTTGTTTATCAGTTTCTGTAAGTGTTGCTCATTTGCATAGATCTTCAATTTCAAAGACTTTTGTTTTATTGTTTGAGCCGTTCTCATTATTTTCTATGTTGTATTTTCTTAGACATCTCATTGATTCCAATCTCATCCATACTTTTCTTTTCTTGTTTTCTGGATTGTTCCTAATAATCCTTCTATTAGTAGTATTATTATAACTTTCTTTATTTTCTATATTCATTCGAGCTTTATAGCAATTTCAGCGCATTAGTCCCGCTTCTCAGTCTTGATATTCAATCTCTGGTAAACTGGAACGGCAGAATCTACGAACTGGTAAGATATTCAATGCTTTATAACTATTATGACATCCAATATTCTTGCATCATAGGATTTTCTGAATTTCGTTGTCGAGTATTACTGTCTATTTATGATTGCACTATTTCTTAATGTGTCCAAGATGCATTATTCCCGGTGTATTGGTTCCCCATTTGATATGTATTCTTATATACTTTTTGGGGCAAATTTTCCTCGTTCGTTTATAATATGCTATGTTGTTTTGTCTATTTGTCGAGTCTGCATTTACTGTTTTTGTATCTATTATTATTATTATTATTATTATTATTATTATTATTATTATTATTATTATTATTGGCTCATATGGAGCTTTCACACAAGTCAACAAACGATCTGATCATGGACCTGTGGTGTTCTCTGGAAGCTGAGTGACAACAAGTTCCCAGACGTCCAGCTCTCTCTAGCTCCTTCGATAGCATTTGCAAATGAATCTGCATCATGGTAACAGTCTCTTATCATTGATTTCTCGCTGGCAGTCGCCATTTGTTTATACTGGAATTTGACTGGCAGTCAGCCTCTCCGAGGTCGCAGTTCTCTTTGCGATTGTCCAGCCGAGGTCTGGCTAGCGCTTTCTCCCCATTCAGTCCTTCTTGGCCCTTCTCGGCTCATTGGTATCGCTTTTTATTGGGGGAGCGGTGAGGAAACAATGAGGGGGATGAATGATGGGGGTGTAGAACTTGTAAATATGCAGTTTCGGTATTCTTCATTCCCTGTAACGCTTATTCGTTATATTGTCTTGTATTATTCTCCGCATTCAAGGGTTTTCCTTAATATTTCAGTCGTTTTCATTATCGTTAGTCGTTGTACTTTTTCAGTTATTCCTTTGATTCCAATTTCTGACATTCTTTTTTCGAAGTTTTTCGGGATTGTTCCTAGTGCTCCTACTATTATCGGTACTATTTCGATTTTCTTCATCATCCAAATCCCTTTTAACTCTCTCGCTAGCTCTGTGTATTTGCTTCGTTTCTCTTTTTCTTTCATACTCAGCCTGTGGACAGCTGGGACAGCAAAGTCTATGATTTGACAGGATTTTTCTTTCTTGTTAATTATTACATCTGGTCTTCTTGCTTCGATGGGTTTGTCCGTCTGTATGTCCATGTCCCATAGGATTTTGTGGTTCTCGTTTTCGAGTGCCGTTGCGGGTTGATGCTTGCATCATTTGTCTGTACGCTCAAAATGCAGTCATTCGCACAATTCCCAGTGCACAACCCTCTCCACTTGGCCATGCCTGTTTTTGTATTCCTTTTGGGCCAGTTTGCTGCATTGACTTACTATATGGTTCATCGTTTGGTCTCTTTGTCCACAGAGTCTGCATTTACCGTTTTCTTGTGTTTTATTGATCCTTGCTTTGATATGGTTGGTGTTTATCGAGTTATCTTGTGCTGAATTATTAGATCTTCAGTTTCTCGGTTTATATGCCCTTTTCGCCTCCATGTCCAGGTGTTTTCGTTATTCTCATCTTTTGTCATTCTTATGAATCTTCCGTGGAGTTATTTCTTTTTCCAGTTCTCTTTTCTCGTTTTGTCGTTTGTCTCTGTTTTCTGTTTACTTGGGGTTTTTTCAGTGTCTCTCGCTGCCATAATTATCCTTTCAGTGTTTTGCATTATGAATTTTTCTAGTTCTTTTTTCGTGTTCTTCACACAGTCTTCTATACAGATCAGTCCTCTCTGGCCGTCTTTCTTTTTCACGTAGAGCCTGTCAATGGTCATGTGTTTCCTGGTTTTCTGGTCGAGTTGTCTCAGTTCTTCACCTACACAAACAGTAGTATTATTATAATAATTTCTCTATATAATTTCATTTCTCTTTGCTTTGCTTTTCTCTCTCTTTTTTCATTTTCTTGTTTTATTTTATTTTTATTTATTTATCTTCCTTATTTTTATATTTCCCAATTATAAATGAATCGAAGAGTCTCTCTTTGTTGACATTCGATGATCACTTTCAAATCAATCAAATTTTGCTTGATCGAGAAACGAATTGATAACAAAGTCAACATAACTGTCCTTCGTCTGTACCTGATCGACTGCCTTTTCTGGCGTGTTGAAAGGATTAAAACAACTTTCACACAATTTGGCGGAGGTGCATGAGATCCGCTTCTCACGGATTCATAATCATATTATATTAATGATTAACTGTCAGCCATGAAAGTTCAATGTATTGACACTTGTTATTGATGTAATCAATGTTATTCAATAATAATCGTGAAAACTATTGTAAAGAATCCAGAAACGTATAACTTTTTGCACCGTTCAGTTGTTGACTGTGATCGCCCTTTTTCTTTCAAGAATAACTTAGGGATTATTTAGATAGTCATTGCATATAAAAAATAACTATGTATATATCGTGGTGGCTTCCTACAGAATATGCCTACATACTGTAAGGCTATCAGCGCGTGAAATTTTTATGGTAAGTATTGCGCAATCTCAAACCACACATCTCCTGAGTCGGGGTTGTTTATACCAGTAGCAGGTAAAGATTCAGGAAGAATGGAAACAACGACAAGATAATCGAACAGCGCATGCAGCGCCTAGAATTGACAAATGGTTACCCATCTGGTAATAGCCAAGCTCAGCGTTGTATAACTTTAGTGAGCTGTCGACAACCAGTGTTTCAACGTAATTATACCGCATACATGTATGTATAATATTGGTGCGAAAATGTATTTTCATTTTCATATATAGTTGGACGTCAAAAAACGCTATTGTTTTTGCACAACCTAATACACACACACACACACACACACACACATATATATATATATATATATATATATATATATATATATATATATATATATATATATATATATATATATATATATAAAGCTGAACGTCTGGGTGGGTTTGGCCGCGAAAAGGCTCCTATATAGTTGACTATTATAGAAAACTCATCACATATAATGATAGAAAATGTATATTGAGACACAGGAATGGGTATGTTTGATCTGGCATAATGATGATTCATTAAAATTGTGGTGTCTTCGTATGTTCCTGGTCCACAAAGTATGGAAATACAATTTTAAACATTAAAAAAAGTTTTACACATTAAAAAATGTTTTTGATAAAGATGTATATAATAATACTTTGATTAGTATGTTTTAACTTAAATAGGGATGGTATAATAAAATTTTGGGGTGTGCGTTCGCGCCTTGCCTCCATAGAATGGAAATAGGCACACACTTTAATAAATACTTTTCATATCTATCTGCGTAAGTACACTTTGATAATTATGTTTCAGTTTGAAGAAATATGGTATAATAAAATTATGGGGTGTTCGTTCGCGCCTGGCCTCCATAGAATGGAAATATGTCCCAAAGTTTAACAATTTTTTTTTTAATATAGATCCACCGAATATTGTGATAAGTGTTTCAGTGTAAACATGCATGGTATAATAAATCATGGGGTTTATCTATTTTATTTTTGCGTTCATCATATTTTGCTTTGGTTTGGGTATCCCCAAATTCGAAGCTACCTCTATACAACCCTTCCTTTTCATAACGTATCATCTACATATATAAAAGCGAAAATGTGTGTATGTCTGTATGCATGTTTGTATGCATGTATGTGTGTTTGTGTGTCCGCTAAAAACGTTTGGCAGACAGAAGAAAAATTCAAAAACTCGGTATCATATTGAAACTCCATCCTTCGCCCAAAAATATCGAAAAATTGGCCAAAAAGGTTCATATTTTCACCCCGAAATCAACAATTTTCTACATGGGGGGGGAACAAAAACCGTCCTCTCATGACGACGACCGGTTCTACGCATGCGTCAGATGACGTCATGACCTGATTTAGTTTAAATAGTTGAAGAACTGACACAATTTCGTGTACGTCGTGTTAGCTCAGTTGGTTAGTGTTGGTTCGAATCGTGGTGTGAGATGTCTTTTTTTTTCGATTTTTTAAATTTAAATATTGAACCAGTGTAATTTAAGCAATTTTTACATAACGTTCGTTTTTCTATTTTTTTTTTACTTCGCTTATTCTTAGGTTTTCATTAAACCCCCGGACGGCCAGAGACACCCAAAAACACCCGGGCACCCACTGTGCTGTGGAGTTTGAATCTTTCAATAAGCGGCAATGGTCACGCCCTGTACTGATGATTGCAAAAGCATTATACACCTGTGGCTGAAAGTATAAAATAATTTCTTGATAATTAATCATTATATGCATTAGGTGTGCATTTTTTTGTGAAATAAAACTGGATTCTCGAATCACACATTTGCTAGTAATTTTTAAATAGCCATTGTGAAACCTACCAAGAAATAAATAGATAACATTAAAAAATAATTTTTAAAAAAACGCGAACACTATAATAGCATGTTAGACACGAGACGGAAATAGTGAAAAAATAAAAGAAGGAATAAGTTATAGTTATTGTGTTTCACGTACTAGCAACAAAACAATATATGCCCTTTTATAACATTTCTGTTTTATCAGGCCGTGCAGTGAATAAAAAGCAACGTAAACTGGTAAATGAGTTAATATCAAGTTATAGAAACTATTCCAATAACTAACCATTTACTAGCTGCCTTAAATTTGTTTTCAGACTTTTTTTTCATTCGGCCACTTTTATTGACAGTACACAACGCAATATTCTAGTCCCCTTTAGTGTACTCCCCCGGCTGCAACTTGGTGTAACATTCCAGCAGCTTCTGAAATGTCCAATTGGATTTTCTCTTGTGTGAGCGTGTAATGACCCGCATAATACCATTTTACATGCCCGCAATTTTCTAATAACGACAACCTTAAAAGTTTTCTTGTAGCTTAGAGAACAACCAAAAGTCACAGGGAGCAAGCTCTGGAGAATAGGGAAGGTGAGGAACTCATTATAATCAAATATTCTCATCTTCTCTGATAAACTTGGGGCAAAATTCGCGCAAATCCTCTGTATCTTCAGTTTCTCGCAAATCTGTGTGTACAGTTCCCGCACTGACATCAAACTGTGCACTCATTGTCTCTATAGACACGCGACGACCCCTATCCATGAAAACTTTTAACTAATCAACCCTGATGTTCGGACTTTTTTTTAACCAATCCTTCATCTCTCGCCATCTTTCATAGACTCCCCTTCTTGCTTGAATCTCTTATTCCGCTCCAAAACTGATTATCGATTCATTTTATGTGGTCCAAATTTAGTCTAAAGCATTCCATACGTTAGTTTAGCATTTCTCGAAATGGACAACAGAATTTTATTGCATTTCGTTCTTCTATATTCACTATCTGTGACAATTCGTCTTTAGTAGAATGCATACCAATGCAGTCTGTTGCTGTTCATTTAAATCTAAAATTATGAAAAATTAGTCAGTCATATCATAAGATGTATGGCAATAACACACTAATTTTTCCAGTGTCTACGACAATTTTAAATGCCTGAGCAAATAAAAAACATCGAATAAATCTCGTACGTCAATTATGATAAAGGTGTATATAATTATAACACTATGTAATGCTATAAAAAGCTATTCGTTGACCGTTACATGTTTTAATTACTTTATAAACAACGTTGGAATGCCTGGATGATATACTAGTAGATTTTTAAATAAATTTCGTGCATGTTGAAAAAAGCAATAAGACATGTCATACGAAAATTCTCTTGTATAATTTGAATTCTTTAAACTACGTTTCTTAACTTGAATGTAATATTCAACACATTTCGAACGATGATCCCTCCCATATTTTTCGGGTTTATATTGTCGAATTCATTTTTTCTAACTCTAAGGTCTTTATGCCACAAATGTAAATCTGCACAGAATTTCTAAAAAAAAAACAAACGAGTATTTACTCCGCTAGACTATGTGCAATGTAATCGTTAATTTTCCAGACTCGATACTCCACAAATAAAACCAACAAGAAGAGAATTCGACTCACTATTATCACAGTTCATGAAACAAAACATATATTTAGAGCATAAAAATTGTTCTCTTGTTATAAAATGTTCTCGTACCCAATGTGTTTAACAAGATTGTCATGTCAAACACGTTGTACCCAGTTCCTCTTCGGCTATGTTTAGCACGGGTCTTTTCTTATAATATTTCTATATATAGTATTTCTTTTTGTATAGTTTCCTTTTCCTTGCGCGACGTCACCTCGTACACGGCTTAATCATTTACGTACATATACCATACACACATCCATGCTCTTTTACATAAGGATAAAAGAGATTGTCAGTTCTAAACAGTACAATGAGAGGATTAAAAATGTGAGAAATTGCAAACGGCAGGAAAGTCTACACAATTGTAATTTATTTTTTTCTTGTTACAAATTTCAACCTCAGCTTGACTGGGTTTATTTGTTTTTATACTCATGACCCAAATGATTTTCTGCTTTCCATTGTCCGGTATTATCTTCGATTTATTTCTGTAGCATTTGTCTGCACGCTGGAAGTGCAGTACTATGCTCAGTCTCAAGTGCAATGTTTTCACTACCTAGACATATTTTGGATTTGATTGGTTGGTTGCTTTCTTTAAGAGCATATCAGCCCTTTTCGTATTATTTATTGCCGAATCCAGTTGGAAATGGTATTCATGTTGCACCCAGTTGTTTTGTAGGTTTTGTTTTTCAAGCTCTTTATGTCTTCAATCGCTTGTTTATAGTTTTATATTTCGTTGTTTTAAGGTGGATTTTGTTGTTTTTTGTTCCCTGTTCTGCGGAGCATGAATGTGTTTTGCAATGGGAGAGGGAAAATGATTACAGTATTAATTAATTACATTTAAAGTTAGAAAACATGTCATTAAGTGAGGGAAATAGAAAGAGGAAGTGGGAAGAAAGAAAGAAGGAAAAGTTAGTTGGTTGTTTTTTGGTTTTGGTTTTGCAGAACATTGTTAAGATTTATAGTAGGAAGTTAAAAAAAAAACAACAAACAAAAAGCATAACAGTCCGGTGCATTTCGTCTCAGGACGCCAATATCTTCAGTTAATCTGACCTGGTAGCATACCAGTTTTTGATTTAGAGTTTAGTAAGTTGTTAGAACTTACTATGTAGTTTAATGTTTCGTCTTTTTGTCAGCAGAGTTTACATAGACTGTTTTCGGTGATTTATCTGTTTTAAACGGATCTGATTAAATAAGGGAAAGTATTATGAGATTATATTTTCTTAGCATGATTGCTCAGCAATTATTTGTTGGCATTGAGCTTGAAGATTATTGCATTTTCACTTGTAAGAAAGCAGTTCGATGGAAACATATTCCATGTATGGGACGTTTAAGGAAATAGAGTCGATTCATGTAAATTCTATCTGATTTTGAGTATCGTGTAGGATTCGATAAATGTGACTTGATCTCAGCACTTTAAATACATTTGTTGCAAGTACATTCTTATGTAGACCTTCACATATATAAGAACAATTTCTGTCAGGTCTAGAGGCAAGCCGACCTTTCACCGTGTATAATATGGCACTTACTGGAATGACTGAAGACGTACAATTAACAAAATGAAGGACCATGTACAGGCACGTTTCTTATTTCACTTTCATCGTATAATAATGCATGTGCGTTATGAAGATGTCTGGGAAATTATATTCTGATTCTAATTGAAGAGAACAGATACGCTGATCCTCCGTAAGTATGCCTATCACTAAGTAGATTATCTCGCGATTTTTATGACTAAACCTCTACTAGAAATATATATGTAGTCCATCTGATGAGATAATCTTATACATACATATATATATATATATATATATATATATATATATATATATATATGTGTGTGTGTGCGTGTGTGTACGTATGTGCGGGTTTATGTGTGTGTGATGTATATATGTGTGCATATATATTGTGAATATATTTGTTTTTGTTTGTAAATCTATTAACTATAGTTTTATATACAGTAGTCTTCCTATATATATATATATATATATATGTGTGTGTGTGTGTGTG
>NC_136494.1:11947530-12012530 GCF_053919585.1 Euprymna scolopes
CCTTCGTGAGAATCTTAGTGAGTGAAACATTAATAATAATGATAATAATAATAACAATAACATTAATAATAATAATGATAAAAATAACATTAATGATAATAACATTAATAATAATAATAACAATGATAATAATAACACTAACATTAATAATAATAACATTAATAATTATAATAATAACATTAATGATAATAATAACATTGATAATAATAATAATAATAATTATAATAATAATAATATTAATACTAATAATATTAATAATAATAACATTAATAATAATAATATTAATAATAATACCATTAATAATAATAATAACACTAACATTAATAATAATAATAATAATAATAATAATAACACTAGCATTAATAATAATAATAATAACATTAATAATTATAATAATAACATTAATGATAATAATAACATTGATAATAATAATAATAATATCAATACTAATAATATTAATAATAATAACATTAATAATAATAATATTAATAATAATAATAATACCATTAATAATAATAATAATAATAATAATAATAATAATAATAATAATAATAATAATGATAATAATAATAATAATAATAATAATACCATCATCTCCAATTACCACATCACTGCGCCCCAAAGAGTGAGACCAAACAGCCAAGTAGAGTAAAGGAGGAAGGAAAGATCGAAGATAGAGCACTTACTATACCTCCGCGGGATAAGTGAGAAGAGAACTGGAACCTTTGTGAGGTGTATTGCCACTCAAATTTCAGTGAAGGCCAACGAGAAACAAATAGCAAGCAGCTGTTGCGATAATGAAAATATATTTCCAAATATTATCGAAAGAGGTGGAAAGTATTGGAAAGCTTGGCAGACATATTGTCACTCAACTTCCAGGGAACACCACAGGATGTTTTCAATGTTATGTGTGAAAGCTTCTTGTTAGTCAATAATAATAATAATAATAATAATAATAATAATAATAATAATAATAATAATAATAATAACAGCAGCTGAAATATAAAGTAAAACTCTTGAATGCGGAGATGCGGAGATTAATACAGATGGGCGAGATGCGCAGACCCGAAAAACTGCTGATGATGTAAAATATAAAGAAGCGTTATATGGAACCAAGAACATTAAGGCTGCATATCTATGAGTTTTTTTTTATTTTATTTTTTTTATTCAATTTTCACCCCGAACAAGGCACAGTGCAACTTTGAAGTAGGGGTTACTATACGGGGCATACGTTGCAGGCGTATTATGAAAAGAGATGAGTAGGAAAATGTCTGTTGACATTACACTTGAACTTCTGCATGCCAGTACAATTGGGAAAGCAGAATCTCAGAAGGAAGTTCCAAAGTCTATTAGATCTGGGGAAGAAAGTATTTGAGTAGAAACCCTTCTTACACCTAGTTATCTCTACTGTTAAGAGGTGGGATTAAGCTGATTGTCGGGTTTGTCGAGGGTACTCACATCTAAGGAGTACAAGTGCTTGTATTTCGTCAGAGCATTCACCATTAACGTACTTGTAGAACAGGCAGAGGGATGCAACATTTCGCCGATGGGACACAGGCTGAAGCCTAGATGACGGTTCAGCCATCGAAATCTTGCAAAATAACGATATCTTAGTTCCTTCGTTTTAATATTTATCCATATCTCCTCAACCTGCTCTGTATTTTTTTCTATATCTTTTTTGTCCTTACGCGAAAATTAGTAATTTAGTTGGAACTTGGATGCTGTTCGTTGCAGACGTAAAAGTTTTAACGGGTTGCTTGTCTCAAGCATGAATTTCTGAAAATGAACTTTCAATATAGAATTAATTTTCTGTTTTTATATTAATCTCTTTATGCAGGGGATGTGTTTATCATTTGATCGTGTTAACACGGGTTTAGATGGTTGCTGTGACGAGGATATAAAAGCTGCTTCATGACACGTGCACACCAATTCACTTTCTCCTACGATTACAATAATATAAAACGCTACATAACTTTCTGTGTACTGCATATCATGAGTTTATCTTTTAAGGAATTGCACTGCAAATTCCATAAAAAAGTCACTAGTAAACTTGTAAACTAGAAGAATCCGTGGAAATTCTACAGGGGCATCTTTCATCTAGGCATTCTGTGGACGTTCAGCGTGAATGGAGACTCCGGGATATTTTTGTAGTTCTGTTGTTAAAATTGTAACAACATTTATAAACGTAATTTGATTAATTTAGTGTCAGAGAATATCTGTTTTTCCCCGGTTTATTTCCAATGTCCTTATAGGAGTCTGTGAAATGTTTTCATTGTATGGACCCCCGCCGTGAACAATCATTATACTACCTTTAGACAGGAGAGATACTACCCTTATATCCTAGTTAGAAGACCAAGAAGATATATTTCTGATTCACGTGTGGCCCAAAAGCGACATGCTTTTTTTTTTAAATTTAATTTGTTTTTTTTTTTTCATTTCATCTAGGGTAATTTGGAGATCCTACGTATTAAAAAATAAGATACTACGAATATGATATCTGCGTATCTATAGACTAATGTTATGTTCGTAGTGTGTTACCAACCTCTTTCTTAATAGATAGGACTCCAAATCAATGATCTTGTAATCTGGAAACCGTGACAGAATTTAAGTACGTAAGTACGTACGTTACAAATTATAACGGTTTAATATTATAACATCTTAGATAAATGATGTAAATAAATACAAACACACAATGGCAGGTGCACCTTCTAGTTTAGTAAAAAGGGGAGGATCACTCACAATTCCCATGTGTTAAAACTAATCAAATACCGTTGTAGATTAATTGAGAATCGTCAGAGTAAGCAAACAGCCAGGTGTCCCAAGAAAATGATAGCATCATTTATTACGA
The DNA here is from genome assembly GCF_053919585.1 of Euprymna scolopes. Lineage (NCBI taxonomy): Eukaryota > Metazoa > Mollusca > Cephalopoda > Sepiida > Sepiolidae > Euprymna > Euprymna scolopes. Next base: position 11,950,379 of record NC_136494.1, read on the forward strand.
CTAATTTTTGAGTTGGTGTAATTTGTCTTTTATCTGTTCACAGTTCGTGTGTCAGCGTTGCTATATATATAAAAGAATTTACAAATAATCCATCAGCTGCCAATCCTATGTAGCCATTGGTAAATGCAATGTTTTTTTTTCACACCTTCAAATTAGATACAGAAATAGTTTATGTGTACGTAGAGACACACGCACGCATTATAAATTGTAAAGGGATAACTTTGTATTTGGGAATATCAAAACCAAAGCAAAATATGATGAAAGTAAAAATAAAATAGATAATCCCATAATTTATTATACCATATCTGTTCACACTGAAAGACTTATCACAATTTTCTGTGGATCTATATTAAAAAACATTGTTAAACTTGGTGACATATTTATATTCTATGGAGGTCAGGTGCGAACGAACACCCCATAATTTTATTATACCATATTTCTGCAAACTGAAACATAATTATCAAAGTATACTTACGCAGATAGATATAAAATGTCTTTATTAAAGGCTGTGCTTATTTCCATTCTATGGAGGCCAGGCGCGAACGCAGACCCCACAATTTTATTATACCATCCCTATTTAAGTAAAAACATACTTATCAAAGTATTCTTATGTACATCTATATAAAACAACACTTGTAAACATTTTTTTTAATTTTTAATTTTTTATTTCATTACTTTGTGGACGAGGCGCGAACATTTCTACTGAACCGCCGTTCTGCCAGATCAAACATACCCATTCCTCTCTCGATACATCTTCTATCATTATACGTTATCAGTTTTCTATTCTATAATAGTCAAACATATAGGAGTCTATCCGTGATCAGACACACATACACACACATACATTCAGCTTTATATATATATATATATATATATATATATATATAATATTTATATATATAATATATATATATATAATATTTATATATATAATATATATATATATATATATATATATATATATATATATATATATATAATTCAAACCTGGTTGTGTTTTAATATATGGTAAAGTGCCAGTTTTAGTCATTTAGAATTGAGATAAAGCTTCACCACTCACTCATTTTTCGACCAAATGTTAAACTATTTACAGTTTATATTCATTTATTTATTGCGGACTATCATTCTCATCGTTATTGGTTGTTGTTTCACAAGGTTTCGACCAACTATTCCACTGGCCTTTGTCAAGTGACCAGACGAATAGTTGGGGCCCGTGTCGCAGTTGCTAGAGAGGTTGACTCTCTACGATTCCAGATGAGCATTGTCTGAAGATAGCGGTTTTAATCCTACCCAAAGCCGGCCAGAGGGTTACTTGGCCAAACGCGGTGAGACGATAACAACTACGGATGGCAGTGATTGCTGAGATATTTATTTGCTTCCCCACGTAGCAAATTAGGCACAAGGCCGTTTTTTAATGTGGAGATGGAGGGAGGCGGAGGGAAAGGGGGCACCAGCTCCCGAGAGGTGGGAAATGGGACCTTGATTAGAAACTGTTGGTATGAAGGGTTGCCCCTTCAGTGACCAAGTTTAGATATGTGGGGTGACCCCCCCACGTATGGTCTTTGCTATTCATAGCTGGTCTTTGCTAGTCATAGCTTTGCAGCATCTGCCGGAGCAGATACTACACTTTGATCTTGTTGCCCTGACCCCCGAGGGGGTTTTGGGCTGTGAGGGCAGTAATTGCTGGGAACGCAGTTAGGAGATTGGAAGTTTCTATCCGCCGCGGCTACCAACTGACGAAGGCAAGAGGAATTGTTGGCAGAAACGTCGTGAAAAAACAACAACTAATAAAGATTAGAATAATTTTTAGAATAATAATCCGCAATAAATAAATTAATATAAATAATACTCATCTCAATAATGAATTTCAAATAAAATAATATATATATATACAGTTTATAGATCACCTTCTCAGCTATATTGTGAAAAAATATGCAATTTTTGTTCAGCATACAAATGTTATGCTGACTTCCCTGGTGTTAAAATCGTAAAAATATGTAAGGAGTTAAGCTTTTTTATGACTGGTTTCCATAGCAACCACGCCGCTTCAGCGACTACTGTTTCTACTAATTCACTTCTGCCACGAAAAGAGAAGAAACAAGTGAAACGGAGAGAATGAAACCATTAAATGGAGATACTTGGGGGGATTTCATTGAAAGCAGACGAGGCGCAAATTGTTATTACATATGTGTTTATGGGGACAAAAGAATAAGACAGAAATGAAACAAAGAAAAGATGAAATTATTGGAAGCCTGAAAAAAATCATGGATTACAATAGAAAAATGTAAGCATGAAAAGTGACATGGTAAAGCTTAAACATTAAAAAGTAAAAAACTAAAACTTAAAAAAGGCCAATATATTCTAGTAAAAAATATAATACATTTATAACTAAAACTATTTCAGCATTACCATTTTTTAACATTCAATTTATAACATAATATAATCAATTTTTAATGCTGCAATATTTGAAGTTACACATTTATTATATTTTTAGTAGAATATTTTGTCTTTTTGTTTTCCAGTTTCAACAATAAGTATTTTCCTTATCTATGTTTTACCTTGACTGTATTACTTTTCATGCTCGCATTTTTTCTATAATATGTATATATATATATATATATATATATATATATATATATATATATATATATATGTGTGTGTGTGTGTATAGCTTAGTGAGTTAGAAGAAGAGAGTATGTTCAATTCTATTAGGTGAGACTTATCGAGATAATATAAAGCTCAACAAGTTTCATTAACGCTTACATAGGAGAACAATAAGAATGGAAAATGATGTCACAAGAACTATATATTGCTAAACATAGAATGGTTTATTTTTTCATAAGAGTATAGAAAGAGTTCGTTGGGGGACTGAGGGTACTATTTATACCAAGGCATTTCGAAGCCTAATGCTCCTCATAAAAAGAGTAGAGAAGATGCTAGGTAGCATAATGGCGACGCGACGTCGAACGTGGGGATCGATCAGGAAGAGAATAAATCAATAAAATTATAGATGGTGTTGGGGCAGTTGTATCGCATTTTAAGATAGAGGTGGAGCGTATTATATATAGAGAGTAAAACACTACCTCTCTATATAATACGGATGTCCTTTATATATATATATATATATATATATATATATATATATATATATATATATATATATATATATATATACATATATATGTATGTATACATATTTATATATATATATATGTATGTATATATATATTTATATATATATATATATATATATCTGTATGTCAGGTCATGTCATATGCTACTGGTACCATGTAACCCAGTACTACCTGCGTCATGGTCGGGTCACCGGCGACTAAACTGGTTCCCCCACCAGACTTGTTTGGTGAGGAGGGCGGCTAGTCTCCCTGAAGGATTAAAAACAAGACCTTCCAAAGGGCGAATGAACTCTTTCTGGGTCAACGGCCAACTAGCACCGTGTATATTTGTGTGTGTATATGTGTATTGGGGTGGAGAGGGCTCCCGTAAGCCGTGGTGAAGGCAACCTTTGTAGGAGAAGCAAATCTCTGATTAAAAAAAAACATAAAGCGGAAGACCAGTACCCGCATTAAACTGGTCTGCGGTTTTATTTGTTGCTGGCTATCTTGCTCTTGCTTGTTGCTGGATCTCAGCATTTTGAACAGAGAGAGAGACTTAGCTGTCGTACAAAGCTAAGACTCTGTAACATCCTATTTGTATAGATACTCCCTCAGGCATTTGGGCTCATGGATTTTAAATGTCTGGGGGAGTGGCACTCGTCTGACAAGACGTTGCAATCATCATATATATATATATATACATATATATATATATATATATATATATATATATATATATATATATATATATATCGTGTTCCAAAAGTCTTGGTGATATTTTGACATTGAGTATCTTGAGAACTATAAAGGATATGAAAATGCATCTGGGAAATTTAGAAATATATTTCATGGAGTGTTCACAAGAAACACATCCAGCCGATTGCCTAATGCTTGCCAAACGCGTACCAGTATTGCGTTGTCAATGGTTGCAAAAGCTTATATTATTCAAACCTTCAGCTCGTCCACGTCTTTTGGAGTGGGAGGCACAAAGCAAGTATTTTCACAACTCTCCAGAAAACCAATCGCAAGGTGTAGGTTTTTTTGTGTGTTTTTTTTTTGCGACATGCACTTTAAACAAGTGCCGATGATTTAGATATTACAAATTGAAGCAGACCCCACACTTTTTCTAGGTGAGTGATTTTGCTACACCATATATGTATATAAATATGCATACATATATATATATATGTAAACATATATGCATATATATACACACATTTGTATACATATATATACATACACACATATATATATACATATATATACATACATATATACATACACATATACATACATGTGTACATATATGTATACATATATATATATACATATACATACATATATATGTGTGTGTGTGTGTGTGTGTGTGTGTGTGAAAAATGAAATAAAAATACCAGCAATGGTTGACGTTATGTTGTTTTGAAAAAAGAAAAACCGAATGAATTTATGAAATGATCAACGTTTCGTCCCTATTGCAGAGGACATCTTCAGGATATTAAAAGGAAAAATGCCAAAAAAAAAAAAAAAAAGAAAACGATCATAGACCATGCGAAAATGAAAAGGAAACAGTGTTAGAATCCGACCCATATCTGTTGGAATACACACACATAGTTTCCTTCCCGATATAGGTAGGATTATAACATATTTTTTCATTTTCGTATGGTCTATGAGCGTTTTCTTTTCTTTTTTTTTTTTGCATTTTCCCTTTTAATATATTAATATATATATAGCATTGGACTACATATCAAATTATCTCGTATTCAAGCACGGATGTAACTGAACATTTTATTATAATTTTTTTTCTTATTAATGAATTTAATTTATTATAAAAAAAATAGTACCAATAAAAATAGCCGCAAATTATATCTTCGTTTGCATGTTTAAAACTAAGTATTAATCAGAGAAGATATTTCCAGGGTATTCTATCGTGAAGCCCACAGATCAGATAAAATAAGCCTTTATTTTTATGTGCTCTGTAGTTACGTCGATTTTAATTAATAAAAGGATTGGCGTAAAAATGAAATGTAATTTATTAAGCACATCCATTAACACACACAAATAAACACGCCAACACACGCATATATAATTATATATATATATATATATATATATATATATATATATATATATATATATATATATATATATAAATCTTCGAAGGGAAAGAGACATTGGGTGAGAGAGAGAGTGTTAGATCATAAAAGTGTTTAATAAATTTCATACTCTGTAAACGTTAAAAAAGTTGCTGAAACTGTTTAAACCCCAAGGTGAGAAGATGTACATTTTTTCCATTCAAATTAAAATTGAGTCAAAATTAAATTGAATTCTGTTTAGTTCCATCACTCGACTGATGAGAGTAAGATCAGTTCCAGTGTAAAGAAATATGTGTCATAATATTTCGAAGTGCGGAACACAATTAAAGATCACATTGCAAGAACGATTGTATCACATTTGGCAATATGTTATATCTGTAAAAGTTATGCGTAATAATTATCTACCTAGTCTTTCATGAATACGATTCTTCAACAAACTAACTGTAATATTAAGATCAGTTAATCTTTCGAAAATGTGTCCTCTCTAGAGCTACATGGTGCCATAGCAAAAGCTTTTTATAGGTAAAGGCCTTATTCATAGTTAATGTCTGGAAATATCCCCTCAATCATGAAATCCTCTCTGTCAGATAGTTATACGAGCAGTCGTCCATGGGTAGGAGTCAAAAAGTATCAAGGATCTATCATTCACATAACTCTCCTCCTCCTGATCTACAGGGTGGTTACAAACTCTGGCTACATTATGTTGCCAGACTTTGTAACCACCCTATATATATATATATATATATATATATATATATATATATATATATATATATATATATATATATATATATATATATATATATAGCAGCGGGCTACTTTAGTCTTGGACAGACTATGGATACCCTCTCAAAGTTGCTTGCGCGTGAAATTTTTGTGGTTACAAAGTCTGGCTACATTATGTTGCCAGACTTTGTAACCACCCTGTATATCAATGATTTTGCAAATCATCTTTTACATGGGAATCACCACTTATCAAGGCCCGTAGGCCACTAAAGGATAAGGGCTATTGCGTGTACAGTAATCAACATGGTAATATAGTAGTGATCGTTAGTAATGGAGATTTGATAAACTGGATTACTTAAGGGGGCGGTTTATCAGGAATTTGTTTATGTTGAACTTGAAGACATCCGCATTGTACTCAGGTGGGAAACAGGCAAAAGGAAGAGCGTTCCACATGCGTGCACTTCTAAGAAAGAAGGTGTGTTCATGGAATCTACGTTTTGCTTTAGGCACAGATAAAGAGTGGGAAAAAGTATTGAAGTGGTTTAAACTAAACGGGTGTTTTTCGTGAAAGATTGGCGAGGGGGACCGGTGACTGGGGCTCAACACGGCACTTGCCATAGAAATAGCAATAAAACCAAGACAGGCTCGCAATGTCTCTTCTGTGGGAGAGAGGTTGCAGGGAAGAGAAAAGGGCATCTGCACTAAGCTACGGAGTCTGTTTTGTACTCTGTCAAGGCAGGATAAACTGTTTTAGCAGCTCCGGCCCAGAAGTGGCAGTAGTACTCCATCCTTGGTCGTAGTTGACATTTATATAGACAGAGAATGGCATCAGCAGTGAGATATCTACTGGAGCGGTAGAAGGATCCGGCCACTTTTCCAACAACCTTGGCAACAGATTTGATTTACATGTTCCATTTCAGATCAGGAGTAAATGTCAGTCCCAGAAGCTTGTAAAAACATGGAGCCTCCCCTAGACGAGACACATCTATTTCAATAGATGCCTGATGGAGATCGGAGCGATTCGTCATTCTATACGCAGACGGCACTACAAATATCTCTCTGAGTCACTACCCCCCGGCTTTAAGTATGTGGTTCAATAGGCTGAAAGGTGGCTTGATAAATTTAATGCATCCTAAACAAAGCCTTAATTTTTTTTTCCCAACCAACGCTGTGATTCGCACTTATACATGATTTGCTCTCAAGGAACGTGGTTCTGTTACAAGCATTTGAAATTGATCACCTCGCCGGATCTGAAACAGAATACTTAAATAAATTTGTGGCTATTGTTTATCGAATAAATGATTTGATTATGTTCTGATGCAGAAGGTATCTCACTCATGATGTAATTTTTTATATACTATTATATAAAAATCACGTTTTGTGTGGGTGTGAGTTTCTTTCCTCGTCGCTTCCGCAACGGCTAAGCCTATCATTTGCAAATTAAACACAAAGATACTTTATAAGTCTGGTAGTTTTCTTAGATATGTTTTGTAGCGAAATTACCCTGATTAGTACCCAAAATCGATAAAATCTGATTTTAAACAGTTTTTCTCTTTTGTATCATTGAAGGCATACAAAAGCAGATTTAGTTTTATCGGAGAATACTTTTTCTAGTTTTGTAGCGAGTTCCTTTCTCACCTATCGTAATTTTTATCGTATTAATATCTTTGCTCCATGCTGTTCCCACTAATACATTCACGGAAATTATCCCGGTCATTACGTTCCCTAACCTTTTAGATCTGCCCAGAACTAAGTTAAAAATCCATGTTTAAAGATAAATACCTAAAGCTACCCCACTGTGGCAAATTATATCGTGGGGCTGCTTTACAGGTAACCACTGAAATGTCATCAGTTCCTGTAAAAGAAAATGTGGAAAGAAAGGAAGAAAGAGTGAGATAACGAATAAAAAGAGAGGGCATATCTTTTCGTTCACATGCAGGCAGTCTGGCTGGACGTGAAAATGCGTCGAAGAAATTAAAAGCGCAATGAAATAAGCGAGTAAACAATGCGATGCCTTCTTCCTAGTTTATTTGTAGACGATTAAAGTGATCTATGCAAGAAAATCGGCGGTATGTTTCTTTAGATGTTCCTTCACAGCATCGACCAGTGACAGGATGAGTCCATAAAATAGACCAGGAAGTTTAAAGAAAAGTATGTTGAATTTATCATATATATATATATATATATATATATATATATATATATATATATATATATATATATGCTAGAAGTAACACGACTACATACATACATAGACACCTGAGTATTAACTTAACTTAATCGCAAAAGAAAAAAGCTCCTACACCGGAGTGTTATAAAAGTGCAGAGCAGAAAATCGCCCTTCGTTTTACTTGTACCACTATTACCTTTGTAGTTCTTCAACATTTTTGTTAAAAGAAAACTTAATTAAAGAACGACTATAATACAAAAAAACTGCTTCGGACGCTGACTATATTCATTTAGAATATTTTCGGCTATATAAAGGAAAATTCTAAAGCTAAAAAGGTCACGCATTTTAATGGCACACCTCTGTTTCTGTAACATCTTTAATTTTCCAAAATAAATAGTAGGTTTTAATTTTGGAACGGCGCTCGTATAATAAAGAGCACCCCGGGCACCTATTAACATCTATCACACATTACTAGCAAAAGTGCATTTAAAAAGTGCATTGACTATGAGAAATGAATTTTGATTAAATAGTATCACTCCCGTCATAGTAACTTGTTATTTATGATCTCATTTACATAATGTGTGTAAATTATATGAGGCTATTGCAGATACAAATATGTTTCGTAGATATATAAAATAATTGGTTGCTGCAGAAGTAGAAAATAAAAACAATGAGAAAATATACACTACTATTCATGCTTAGATGCGCATAGATGTCCAAACAATGCACGAGAGCTGAAATAAAAAGGAATGACTATGAAATATATGAATAACAATGAATTTAACATTAAATTTAAGAGATATTAAACATTTGCTTAAAGATTTTGTAACGATTTTTTTAAAGATAGTCTAAGCAGTTTCCGTTAAAATCTACAAAGTTTGCAATAAATCAAAACAAACAAACATTAGATTTTGATTAAAAACAAAAACACAATAATATTTAGATAATTAAACAGGCACTGAATATTTACAATTGGTAAAAAACTAATTCACGTTTAAAATGTATATTTAAAAAAAACTAATTTCAAGTTTTTTTTAAATATTTTTTTTAGATTTAATTACATTAAAAGAATTAAAATAAAAAAATTTGCAAATCTCAAAAAAGAATTCCATACAATATTTGGAATAGCACGGATTTTCTTCATTATAATACTGGAAAAAAGTATGTAACGCATTTTTGGAACATTTTACATTGTTTTTTTTCATATATACACATAAAGGCAAACACATATTTATATACTCCTATAAGTTTGAGTTTTGTATGTATTCACATTAAAATTTTTTTCCATTTAGTTAAAAAGAAAATATAACTTATTTATGTATGTATCGTGGAATTGAAGTCATCTACAAAAAATCTAGCTATTTTGCATATTCTTTTAAACATTTGTTTTAAGTAATTTTTTTTTCAGTTTTCTTAGCGGATTTTTATTTCAGTTAAGTATTATGTATAATCACATCCATGCAAATATTCTACATGATTTATATTTTTTTCGTAATATTTGCGTAAAATGTGTATAGTAAATAAAACCTCTTTCTATATGTATTTATGTATGCGTATATATATATATATATATATATATATATATATATATATATACATATATATATATATATATATGTTTATAAATTGCCTACCAAAACCCTCTGTAAGTTTTTGCTGTACAGACATGAACCTTCATAGATAGGGCAATCGAACCCATACGAAAATTTATATTTCGATTTTAGTCAAGGAAAATACGTGCAAAAGTGAAAACTAAGACAATACACATTTCGATGTGAAGGCGGCATTACGAATATGCATGCGTAACATAATAGCTGTTAAGTCATATTTTAATGTTAACCTTGTAGCAAATATGTCTCCATAGCTACCGCATCAAAATCAAAAGAGAAGTTAAATTGTAAACTAAACGTTTTGATTTCGATTCTCGGTAGTTGCGCAAGAGAAATTGTTCTAAAGAAAATTTTGAAACCATTATTATATATGAGGCCAAATAAGATATAAAAATAAATACGAAATCTGCATTAATCAAAATGTAATATTTAAGCATATTCTAGGGCCGGAAAATGCCGGGCGGCGTTCTTATATATATATATATATATATATATATATATATATATATATATATATATATATATATATATATATATATATATAGTCACCCACATAAGTACCGTTTCGCTGTGTCACAGCTCATCAGTGCGGCTAGACAAGCAACTACCTCAAGCTAGGATCGAAACCCGACCGCAGACGGAGCTTCTAAACGTTGCGCTATTCGGCTGCTGCTATGAGAAGTATTCGCCTGCTGCTATGAGGACAGTGAATTAACAATGTTTTGAGATAATTTGTTTACACAAAGAGCATCGCTTAATACGCTAATGCTCATTAGTATATCACGTCACAATATGCTCAAATCAATATAGGGAGCATTATAGTCATTCACAGAAAGTACTGTTTCGATATTTCACACATGTGTGTGTTTCATTTAACTTCTGTTTAAGTTCTCTGAAATCAAGCGGCTCCCTTTGCTGGAACTACCAATGCAAGCCTATATCGAATACGTAGATATTCGAATAATCTTTTTTTCTTCTTCTTTTATATCTAAAATACTGAGTCAGTAAAGAAGTTAATAACATAATTCTTTTCTCCCCAATTTATCATTTAAACAATTTATTTTATATCTTTCTTGTGTTCTTTTTGTCTTTGTGAAAAAGAATACTGAAGAAAATAGAGTTGCCCCAATTATCTGAATAACACGAACTGTCAATCCACACGTTTAAACTCTAAAAGCAGATGTGTACATAGCTTTTAGTCTACAAGTGTTCGTTCATTGTTATTGAATGCAAACATTACTGAATTTGGATAAATTTGTAGGAGCGAGAAACTTCACTTCGTGTGCTATATTATCTAGTAATGGTATCTAAATTCTAACAGAATACTGATAGATATATATTTTGAAGCAAAACATTAAGGAAATGAATAAGTTTACCCTTTACGTTAGATGTTTTAACTGCCTGTATATTTTTACTGCTGTTGTGCCAATCCTGCTACAGAGCACGTGCATTCAACGGTGACGATTATTTTCTCATGTTTCCTGCTCAAATATCATAACTGTAAAATTATTTTATTTGCTTTACTGTCACTCCATAATTTGTCTTTATTTTCTATTTACCGTATTTTTATGCAGGTTTTAGTCACTTTTGTGTGTTATTTCACAAGATTTATGGTACATACTAAATGGATAGTGCGTTAATGACAGCGAACGCACAGTTTGAACACTATAATTATATTTACTCCACGAACTTGTTTTAAGTAAATGAGATAATAAAAATCCTTCAATGATAAAAATACTTCAACGATTTCAGATTTTGGGTTCGGCAACTTATAAATATATATATATATATATATATATATATATATATATATATATATATATATATATATTTATATACATATATATGTGTGTGTATATATATATGTATATATATATATATATATATATATATAAATGCGTGTGCCTGTGTATGCGCGTGCGTGCGTGAGTGCGTGCGCGCCTGTGTGTATATATGAATGTATATATTGTATCATCTGAGAAGGCGCTTCTCTGAACACTCATTCTGCCTTGATAAAGTTAAAAACTGGCTTCGAGGTCTCGTAGGCGAAACGCTTTTCTACTCCATGCAATCATTTTACCCGAGAAATAAACATATGGCGTATGTTTCTGCTCTACAGTTGTTTTTTATCTAGTATTATTTAATCTTCTCCCATAAAAATTGGCAAAAACATTCGTCAAGCTACAACCACTACCAACCATTTCCCCTATTTTTGATCAGTGCTAAGATCTTAACAGAAATTCTACGAACAAAGCTTCTTTCCTAGAACTGTGTGTGTGTGGATTTCTGCTCTACTTCCTCTTTCTCAACTGTCTACAATAGAGTCGTCTTAAAGTCCAATGCGAACAAGTTCTTGCTGTACTGGTCCCTTAAATATAAAATATTTCCTAATTCACACCAGAAAATATCACTACGATATTTCGTACTGACCATCTGTTATGTATAAACCCTTATCCTCAAGTGGCTTCCGGACTTGAAAACGGTGACTTCATTGTAAAAAAAACAAAACAAAAAAACATTATGTTAGTTCAGTGTATCGCTACTGTAAAAAGTTTCAGTTTAACGAGATAATGTCAGATATTTTAAGATATATATATATACTATTTATACAAAACTTGAACAATACATCAGTAAAACAAACGTGGATGCGATTTAAAACAAAAATGGTGCAGAATAAATGCCTTAAATTTATCAGAATCCTAAACATGAGAAGAACCAATGCATAGCGCGATAGAGAAATTATTCACGCGGCACAAAACAAAGAAACAAAATAATAAATAAATCTTATTTTAAAATTAATACATCTTACGGCTGTTGATAGCAATACTGTCAATTTTATTTTATTTTTTTAAACTGTGCTTGTAGAGCCTATGGAACGACAATTCTTCCACTGTAAGCTTAAAAGCTATGACGCGTTCAAAATGTAAACTAAAAAGTAAAAAAACAAAATATGACAGTATCCAATTAAACATTAGATACGATTTCAACATGATTAACGCATAGATTTGACAAAAATACCCTAATTGACTAAAAATGTGTAATAATTAAAAACTTAATTAAAAATTGTGATGTTTCTGCCTAACGACTAATGGTTATGGAATAAAATAAAATTGCTTAAATGTTTATATTCAAAGGAAGAAAATGTTGTTGTATAAAATTTACAGATAATATTGGGAACAAATTGGATAGAGGCATTCAACTTATTTAACATACAATAAATAGTTTCTTCAATAAAATATTGATGTAAACATATGAGATTAAAACAATTTCAGATAAAGTAAAAAAAACGTATTAAAAGAAAATAATTGCTATACATAAACACTTATATTTTGTTCTAAATTATAAGCAACTACGATTTACAAGTAAATATAATGGTAGTTTTTTTCTAACTATAAAGCCACTAGTGGGTTCATCGGTAGAAATCATCGATAGCGAGATAGAACGACAAGAAAAATAGAATGTAAGAGAAAATACGCACTGAATGTGTAAAACACACAATTAACAAAACCAGAATTATTAATATTTTTGGTTTGTTCGAATTACCCTTCTAATTTTCAGTGTGGTTTCTCAAGATCGATAGAAACATTCCTGAGTTCGACAAAATACACCTGAAGAAAGATGGAGATCACATTGACGTTGTAAAAATGACACTCAACTTGAAAACAGTAGTCTGATTAATCAACATAGTACGAATAATTTCCTATTTACAATGACAGGGGACAGCGTTAGACACCAGGGTCGTTTTTTTTAACGTGGAGAAAAGGAACAAAAATAAAAATTGTCTCAGTCGTGACGGATTTCTCCTCTACTGTCTAAGAACAAGAAACCTAAAGAATAGATACTACACTTTGATCTTTTCCCGAAGGCCAAGAATAGTACGAATAATTTATTCCCATCTTAGAATTTTAGAATTTGCGCTTATTTTTCGACCGGTAGAAAAATAAGCGCAGCTTCTGTCATTGTTTGGATGAAATACATTATTCTATTCCAACAGCAGGGGTACATTTAATAATAAAAATTGAGTAATATTTTCTAATGGGGGGGGGTTGTATCATATCGAAATCGCAGTGGAAGAAAATTACAGATAATTTAAAACATAAGACTGCACTATAATTTAAAAGTGGCACCTGCCCGCTTCCAACAACTAGGGATATAAAAATAGCGACCAGTGAATTTTGATGGTATTCTAACGAGAAACTTAAATCGGTAAAAAGAAATTGAAGCATGTAATGGAAGTCTTGAATAAATAAAAGAATTAGATTTTAAATTGTGTATGGAAATATGTATATTATTTCTACAAACAGATATGTAGAACAAGGAATTTATGATACCGTAGGACTCCTGAACAAAACCTGTCAGCCACAATGAAATCCATGTCCGCGCTTACTAAAGTGACGTGAACTGTGTGTGTTTGATTTATGGAATTTACCATATAAATGTTCATATAGATAAGGCAACGTAAATACGTACATATATTAATTTTGTCATCGACCCATAATAAAAAAAGAATCCCATAGCTTTTAGATAAGGCAAAATGAGCGAACATTTTATCATTTAATCAACATAGACTTCACGATATAAATTTAAACCGTTTATTTTGTGTGTTCTTATTTGACACGCATATAAATATATAGAATATATATATATATGCATATATAATTATGCATATACACATTATTACATGAATACACACGCATCATTTCTCTCTCTCTCTCTCTCTCTCTCTATATATATATATATATATATATATAGACAGAGAAAGACAGAGAAAGAGAGAGATAAATTTCGTTGAACTTTACGACATCGTCCTATATCACACATACAATCTCGCCAGTTCTCGGATGATATTTTGGAGCGGGCCATTGTCTAAACGAACATGAGGGGTAGTAGTGGGAACCTTTATTAACGCAAACGTTTGAACACTACTCAGAGTTAACCATTATAAGTGACTCCCATGGGATCCCATCACGGTTGATGAGAGTGAGCGATATAACACGTACCCTCACTTTCCCATGGTGGTTTATCATGGCAAGATCGGTAGCTCTACGTCAAAAGGTGTAAGCTTGCACAGGGTTCCCTGTAAGAAGTGACCTCCCTGGGACACCACCTCCGTGAGTGGGAGTGGGCGATGTAACCTGTCAGAATTTCCTCTCCTCCATGATCCGTTATTCTGCCAAATTCGGAAGCTTTGTGTAAAACGGCTTAAAGGTGAACCGCTTAAGGCTCCGCTTTATAATACAATTTTAGATCCTTGATACATCCTCTATCAATGGTTGTTGTCGATTTAGTATAGTAGTAAACCGTATAGAACCTCCTCTTTAGTTAAGACGTTCGCGTTGTATAGAGATGCATTTGTGCATTTATTTACAAGTGCAAATCATAATAACCAGAGACTGCTATGACATAGCCAAAAAAAATCATCTCTGAAATGTGCAAATTTCAAAATACTAGGTCACTTACTCCTCACTGTTATGTAGATAAGACTGTTAACAGTTCAAAAGCTTCCATCCAAGTATCTACCGACATTGACATCGATGTATCGATAGTGGTAATTACTGTGAAATGAATGAGGAACGCAAATACACAGTAAACTATGTCCTTGATTCAATTAGTAAAATAACAAATTCCTCTGTAAAAAGGGATTGTAAAATTAGGATGCTATACATGTTTACTTGCCACGACGTAAACCAAGAGAAGAAAATAGAAGCACAAGTTTACTAGGGATTTAAGTAAATAAGGATACATGTTCTAATTGATGGTTAATTTTATATGAAACTAACATTCGATAATTTTAAATCGTTTCAGAATAATTAAGTGAACATAATTTACATATTAGTTTTTATGTACTAATAGAAAAATATTCAAGGTCATGGTATTTAAAGCATTAATGTATTTCAATTAACAAAGAACATCAAACTACTAGACTGAATCCAAAGATAATGATTATAACTAACATAAGAACAATTACAAATATGCTTTTTCATTTTTAACGGCGTTCTTTAAAAGCTCGTGCAATTAAAATTAAAATTAAATGTTAAAAAATCGCTGAAAAATACTAAATAAAAACATACAGGGGTTTCCCGCTTGCATATGCCGCCCTTTATAACATGACCGCCAGTGATATAGAGGTATGTATTTCTGTGAAAATATTTTCTGTTATTTTCCCTGCGATATTCGTATTCAGTATACACAAAACACTATAAAGGTCATCATTTTGTTGAAAAATTGGGTGATCGTGCACTTTTCGACCCGCGTAATATTTTTATTATTTTGATTATTTTCCAGTTAAATTCAAGTTTTACGATATCTTTTCATTGAAGTGTTAGGTGAAAGTAAAGAATAATTGCAAACACCCTCCCGTCCCCATGTTAAATAATATGTTTCAAAATAATGAGGTTCAAAAATAGCGCGAGTCGTGAACTGCAGGAGTACAAAAATTGTTAGGCATCTTCAGTTAGCGTAACGGACCATTGATAAAAGAGTCCGATATGAAATATGAGGAAAGGCCATTTTAACAGAAAAGCCAACAAACAGCTACGCGAAAAAATATACAGGAAAATAAATGTTACCATGGTCAATAAAAGTTATTTCATGGTAGAAAAGTTAATTGGTTTGCATTTTTAAGTGGTGTGTATTTTTTTTAATTCACGAACCGGTTTAAAAAATTACAATGGCAGCGACTTTGAAATGAGGATCCCAGTTTTCAAGTTAAAGGAGGGGCACCTGTGCATTCTGTGTTAACAATTTAAGAGAGTTCCGTCAACGTAATGAATATTTATAAACATATTTTAATGTTTGCCGTTATTTTGTGCTTGATGAATATTCGGTTACGGCATATGTAGTTTATATAAACATTCATCTAAGTTATCGCCTCAAATTTCGTTTTAATTTCAGTTCGCTGAAATTATTTCAAGTAAGGAGCATTAAAAATAATTTCAAAACAAACAAAAAACATGCACTGAACTTTTATTGACTATGGTAACATTTATTTCTGGTATATTTATTATTTCGGGTAGTCGTTTGTTGGCTTTTCTGTTAAACACACCTACTAGATAATGTCGACGATATATCGAAAAACACAGAAACAAAAACAGTTTTGAAAAATCATGAATCTTTACTTACTTTAGTAAAATAATCCGAAACAGAAAAATGGGATATTAAAAAAGTAAACACGTAATTACTTTAGTTTTTTAAAGCAACGAATCGATATAAATAAGAATAAGAAGAAAATGGCGCCGTTTTCAAGAAGAACAGCGTCGTTTCAGTTTTACAGTATTGGACGGTGTATTATTGTACCGTCGGATTCAGGATTGTACTATTCTAATGTAAAGACCACGTAGAAAGGATTGTAATCAACTGAATTCCTTCTAGTGCACTGGCAAAAACGCTTAAACAGATATATACATAAAAATAAAATAAAAAAGGTTATGTAAATGTTTTAAAAAGACACGTAATCACGTGAGCAGGATGTTTGCCTTCTTTTGACAGGATAACAAGTAACTTTCTTATTTTTTTTATTATTTATCTATTTATCATTTTTCTGGAAGAGTGCCACGTTTAATTGGAGAAGGAAAACAGAGGTATACAAAATTTGTGTCGAAAACTGTCAAAAGTTCCGAATTTTTTTAGCTTTCACTATAATAAGAATGTGCATTTATGAGGTGAATTTATTCGACACAATATGATTCAACTCAAAAAAATAAATAAAACTAACGTGAATTAAGATTAAAGTTAAGGTGTTATTGTGGACCCTCACCCCTTTCAAAAAAATCTTGTTAAACTTTGTGACATATTTACATTCTAATAAGGTCAGGCGCGAAAAACAGCCAATAATTTTATAATACCATATTTCTTCAAACTGAAGCATAATTATCAAAGTATACTTAAACAAATAGATATGGAAAGTCTTTTTTTAAAGTGTGTGCCATATTTCCATGGAATATAGGCGCGAACACATACCCCACAATTTTATTATACCATCCCTATTAAAGTCGAAACATACTTATCAAAGTATTCTTATGTACACCTATATCAAAAAGCTTGTAAACTTTTTTTCCATACTTTTGGGGCTAGGCGCGTACGCAGACCCCACACTTTTTTCTGGCATACCCATTCCTGATCCTCTATACATCTTCTATCATTATATGTTGTAAGATTTTTTTAATAGTCAACCATATAGGAGCCTATTCGTGACCAGACACACACACACGCACACACACACACACACACTCACACAGACGTTCAGCTTTATATTATAGATGTTATATGATCCATTATATTTTTAAAATAATACATGTATATACATATATGCATACATATATATATATATATATGTATATACACCCATATATGTACATATATATGCATATACATATATATATATATGTGTATATAATTATATATACATACACATACATAATATATATATATATATATATATATATATATATATATATATATATATATATATATATCCAAAACATCTGCTGGCCTTGTAGGAGCGGAGATTTATACGTGCTGCTATAATTTCAACTGATCTTAAATAATATCAATGGGAAGTTGCGATTCGAAATATATATTATATGTTATATCTCCCCCTCTTTTGAAATAACGGTACGATTGTTAATATCTCCGGTATAAAATAAGCCTTATACACTGTGAAATTTACTTCAGGTATGAAACCTTAATGCGGGAGATATAACATATCAGAAATATTTGGAATCAATTTTACTATTGCTCTTATTTCAGATGCTTATATAATATATTTTGTAATTCATATGCAAAAACAAGGAGGACAATTGATTATGATTGAAGTATTGGGTAATGTGCAGTATCTTTCCACCCACGGAAAATCCTTATAAATTTCCACTATGATAGGTTTTTGCAGGCGCTGAAAATAAAAATATCAGTAAAAATCCCAGAAAACGATGAGTTTCCAAAATATGAAAAAAATGATAAAGTCGTGGATTAGTTTTTTTTTTATTTATTTAACGTAAAATGAATATAGTCAAGGTGGCCATAAAATGGTTCTCATTTTACGTTAAATTAATATGAAAAAGTGACCCCCTTTTTTGAAACAGTCATGTTCGAACTTGAGGGCAAATTCAACATGGCCCATTACACAAATCAGGTTAGTAGCCTTCCAACGAGCCTTCATATTTTAAATTCTGGTCAGTTGTTGTTGAGATTTCGAACTAATTAAATTGTCCCAATAGTAATATATCTATATATGGATGTATCTATACTTGTCGCCAAATTGAATATTGAAATGCTCATATCTTTGCCCCTATAGGCCGAATCTACATGAAAATTTGCAGCCTTTTAGAAAATTATAATATATAATTATTATATTCTATCATTTAAATTGTATGTCAATTATTAAACAGGGATTAAGTTAAAATTTGCGCGCTTGCGCATACAGCAATAGGCACTAATTATAACATGAACAATCAAATTGCATTTATACCAGGGAAAATCCTTATTTTCGGAAAATTTTAATGAGATATTCGTTTTTAGTATATATATATATATATATATATATATATATATATATATATATATACTGCGTGTCAAAATGTCAAATAACATTATTTCTCAATTTCAGAAACTTACCGGTAGTTTCGTATCAAACCATCGGAGACATTGGCAATGCTGAGCTGCGCGTACTGTGAAATTTTCGTACTGTTCCGCACAATGTAAACAACTCGTTATCGTAATTGCCGAATCCACGATATTCGCGTGTGTCAAATTATTAAGAAGGTAATTGTTTCGTCAGTAAAATTGGTCGGAAATGTGGTTTGAGTAGTTCTGGAAAGCGTACTATTACAGGACAGCTAGTAAAAGGTAAACTTACCCTCACAATCTCGAAAACGATAGGCAGGTACCATCAAACAGTGAAGCACCTTGTCAAGGACCCTTTCTCGGAACAGGTTTGAGGTGTGAGAACTTGCTCCGTCTTGCTGGAACGAGAAATTGCTCAGTTGCGACTTTGGGTAGATTGTCTGGAGCTCACTCTTGAAGGTTTTCAGGACCTCTACACACCGCTCCTTAGTGACTGTTACTGCTGAGCCAGATTCTTCGATTAAAATTGGTCCGATGATATCTCTGGCCGAGATTGCAGTTCACACCGTGCACTTAGGAGAGTACAGGGGCTTGGTGGCTACTTCATTGGGTCTGGAGGTCCCCCAGATGAGTTCGTCTTTCCATCAAGATGGAAGTTGGCTTCATCTGAGGTCCAAAGGAGGTTAAGGAAACTTGGTGTCTCCTTGATCTTCTCGAGCATCTTTTCTGCCATAGCCTTCCTCTGCTTCTTGTCTGAGGCTGTAAGGGTCTGCAATGTCTGTATTCTGTATGGGTAAGCCCTGGTAGCGTTCACCAGCACTCTCCTGCAAGTCTCACGGGATATACCTAGCGACTGACTTCGCTTACGCACTGGCGAGACTCTCTCACTCTCTCGACGAGCTCGGATGTTCGCTTCTTGTGACATCCCGAGTGGCTTGGACAGTTCTCTCTGTACTTCTCAAAGGGGTCTACCCAGTTCTTAATTCTGCTTTTGGGTGGAGCCTTTTCACATTCGAACTGTCGCATGAAACTGTCCAGTTTGTTTTTAAACGAGCCTGTCTTGTAGTAAAATTTTACAAAGTGTATTCTTTGTCCCAGCTCCCACTAGTATATTGGTGTACTGAGGGTTGTTGATTCTACCATGTCCTGTAAAATAAGGGCAGTCGGTGAATAAATAGAGGATATATAACATAGTGTACGCGAGGCCCGTTTTGGGGGGGGCAGTCTCTTTTCTATCTCCTCCTCTCTCTCCCTCTCTCTCTCTCTCTATATATATATATATATTTATATATATATATATTTAGTAATGTGATTGACAATTTAAAATTCGAATAAGAAATAAAAATTAAAAATCTGTTTCATGAGAAGGAACAAAAATAAAAGCAATAATTTGTACGATCTTTTCAGAAAACAATGTTTTTTATTGTGATATACATTAAGCCACGGATAATAATTTTGACATATAGTATTTTTTAAAACAAAGTCTCCTCATCAGCAAAAATAGTTGGTGTTTTTTTTTTAATATATGTAAAAGAAACCATAAATAAACCTAGCATTTTAAAGTAAGGCATATGTATCTGGAAATATTAAAATAAAAAGCAAAATATTTATTTGATAAGCAAATTAATAGTGGTTGATGATAAAAAAATAAAAATATAATAAAATTATGAATTTGAATTTGCTTTAAATATAAGGCTATGATAATATATTTTTAATAAAAGTTAAGAATTATATATATACATACATATATATATATACATATATATTTATTTATTTACCTTTTAATTCTTCGCCTTTCGAAAACCGTAATTGTCGTCAAAGCATTCATTTGGATGTTGATTGTAGCTTATAAACGCATGAAATGTTGAATTTTCAAAAAGAACGCTAATGTAAAATTTTATATCGGTTAGAATATGTTTGTAAACGCTTAATTTAAAATTAATAAAATATTTAAAAAAGGGGGGGGATTTAATCTTATTTCTCTAATTAAATAATCGAAGGGAGATAATTAGTGTTTATTCCATTTATATTATAATCTACTTTGAACTATTTGAATTTAGAATTTAATAATGTATTTATTTCTTGAAATTAATAACTATAGTATAGGTTAAATATATATTTAAATAATATACAATAATGGTACATATATCAGATAAACTAATATTAATAATAATATTGATGATCAAAATTTTTATTAATAAGGTATCAAGTTAAACTTAAATTTTTAGATTGAATATTAATAAGTAACATTTTTAATGACTTATGGTGTTTTATATTTGTTAAATTAAACCAACGTTTATGACTGCATGCGGAAATAAGTTCCTCTCTTGAATTTAGGAGGGTAGTTTCTATTTTTGATATCGTCATATTTTAAAATTATTAGGGTCTCTTGCGTACAAAGTTCACAGAATCTATCTACTGGTATATATGCTCTGTATGATCCTATTATTTGCCATTTCAAATTGAATTAAATATTATTTTCTTTGAGTCGCCAAATATGCTTGGATAGGGTGGTTTGGTTCAACAGGGAGTGGTTTTTAAAGGAATGTTTATGTGTTGAAATTCTGTGTTAATAAGTCCAGATGTGGAACCAATGTAGATTGCGTCTTGTTTAATGTAATTATTTTCAGGTAAATTAGGGGTTGCATTGGTATGTTGTGGGTTGGTCTGTATTTGATTGGTAGATTGGTTAAAGTTGGTGTAGTTATTTAGCATCGCCGTTTTAATGCACATTTTCCAAAAATTTAATAATGGTTCCCCTTTTCACACACATGCAATATATATATATATATATATATATATATATATATATATATATATATATATATACTAGCAGGGAGACCTAACGTTGCCTGGATTGAATCATGCCCCATGAATATTTCAAACTCCTATATTTTTATTGTGATCGAAATCCGTTAAATTGCTTGGAAGAAAACTCCACATGTCTCCATGCAGTAACATATTCTTTAAAAAAAAATATTTTAGTCTCTATTGCACTATTAGAAACCTACTGTTTCTTTTTTTTAACTTATTTCATATAAACTTCTTTCCAGTTAACGATAAAAAATTTTCTAAAAATTTACGTTCGGGGTGTGAACATACAGACCATGTCATGTAAAGAAAGAAAAAAAAAGAAAAAAAAACATGCTATAACTTACCTACAGTAGAATTTTCACGTCCCGTTGTTCTACAATTGTTGCTAGGCTAAGACATTGAAAATGGCTTTACCGATGATAGATAAACAATAATAACCATTTAATGTATCGATTTGCGGAAATTATCTGGGTATTTTGAGACAAAACTAAACTACGATCACTCTCAGACGTATACACTAAATTTCTGTAAATTTTAATGACATTTTGTTCAGAAGTTTCGAGTCTATAAGGAACTAACCCCCAAACACAGAGACAAAGTTGCATTTATTTGTAGAAATACACACATGCGTGTGTGTGTTTGTGTGTGTATGTGTGTGTGTGTATGTGTGTGTGTGTGTGTGTGTGTGTCTGTGTAAAGTAATCTATGTATATATTTGCTTGTTCGGTGAAGACAACAGACTGGATCCTTGCCTACTGATTATAATCGGTTTGGGTGAGGCCTTCGTGCAAGGAAAACGAATATCCATCAAGATAAGTAGAAGCGAAACTGTCGTTCTAAATCATCGGTTTAATGAGATCTGCGAGAGATAATAAGACACAGGAAGAGACAGATTGTCAAAAAGTCGAGATATAAAAAATACCTACACATGGCCGAGAAAAATTCGTTATTAAACGCAAAGATAAAACCCATCCTTCACGCACACACAAACACACTCACAAATCATGTCGCATTTCTACCCGTTTGTTTTTTTCTAAGACCACGATGTTTATTTGATAGTTTTACAATGCAAACCACCCAGAATATAGGCAGCTGCCGATTTCATATTAAGGAAATTTTGTGGCACTCTTCACCATGAAAAATACTATCAAGACAAGTTATCTTCTATTGATAATGAAAACGCGTTTTACTTCCAACTATTTAATTTAATCTATAGAACACAAGAATGTTAGTATTTTCTCATCTATATCACTAAAGGAAATGTAAGTAAACCATATCCGCGGATAAAGACATTGCCCAGTCTGCTGCAAAAAGGTTGACTCACTCTGCCATGCTGAAAAATTAATCACGCCTTATAGTACTTGCACAATTACAAAGCTGCATGCATAATGCACTGTTCCTGCCTCAGTGCTGATGCATGTACTCCAAGCTCCTCACTCTTCGAAAAGAACCCAAAGATTAGTTTTAAATCTAATAAGTCCCTGCACTAGCGTAAAGCTTGAACCTTCTTACATCGCCGGAATATCACATCCTTGTGTTTGCTTTAGAAAAATTTTAATGAAATGTGCTCTGATAACTCAGTGCTTTTGTGCAGCCTCCCCGTACATATGCGCAGCTTACTCGTTAAGCACCATACGCTTACCGTGTTCACTGTTATGATCCTCATAGCTTCAAATTCTATAGTAAGCTTTATATTCATATCATTGAGGCATCCTCAAGTAGAAAGTAGAGGTGCGCGATATCTCAAATATCTTACAGCTCTGTGACGACGTAATTGAAGAGTAGAAGAGCAGTAGAGTAAAGGCAGGTTTGGATAATGTAAGTGCCCACACAAAATATTGAAAGATGACATGTTGTATGTTGATAGTGACAACTTTGTACTCACTTCTGTTGCCAGCGATTTAGTTTCTAATGTCTATATTTTGAGCTTTTTTCAGAGGAAAATAAATTAACTCTTTTATATATGCTGTTGACAGACTACGATTCATTGTATCAAACATCTTCTTTTTTCAGTGTTTTCCCATGAAGAGATATATTTAAATATTTGAATAAATGCGAGAGGTGAAATCCCTTTTGTGATATACTGTATATTACTTGAATCCCGGAAAATTCCACATTTTTAGTCTGCATCTTCTGTGATTTTGTTGTCAAAATCATTCATTCGTTTTTGCATGAAACCTCTATTTATTGCTGGTATTTTTCGTCCTCTATCCTTCAAGTTAGACTTCTTTCTAGAAAAAGATTGGATAGTTTCAATATTATTAATGTGAAAGTTGATTATATCAGTGCCTAATAGTATCACTGTTAATTGTTTATGGCCTGAATTATGATGCAGATGATTACACATATTTATTGTTAATATTAGTTAGTTTAAACTGGAAACATTATACAGTTCAATAGTTATATTACTACCGAGAATTTCTGATTTTCATTAACTTATTTTGATTATTATCCACAATGCTTTAAAATTTGTGTTTATCACAACCAGCAACCCTCCACTATCTGAGGAAGATACTGAATGTAAGCAATAGACAGTTGCAACGTTGAGGTTATTCACATCAACCCATATATTAAACTAATACGTACAAGGTTTGTTTGAATCGATTCCTATTTTATTTATGCCGGTATATCAATTACTACGACTGAACTATTTAGTTGCACCGTGTCATAAAAAGTTAAGCAAACTGAATTCTAATTTGCACAACTATGTTTTCAGTCCATGCCACTTTCATCTCCCTGCATTGTTGTTTGTTTGTTTTGCGCGCGTTTTATGATATATCCATTCTATAGAATGTGAACAAAAATTCACGATATTATTGTGTTAGTTTTGTGCAAATTGAACACATTTATTTAAGTTCTCTCGTTTTCAGATCATATCCAAATCGGGGGTGGATCTTAAAACAGTTTGTATGAATTCCAGATACATATCCATCGATATTTTTCGGTCTTTTGACAGAAGACGATGTACCTCCTAATTTTTTTAGCCATCAGGTTAAACAGTATATTTTTGCCAGCATTTCACGTGCGACTCAACGACGACATAGAGTGTAATTAAAATCAAAACAGTTTATTTGTTTTGCATTGTAGCTTTAGCGATCAAATAACACCATTATCCCTTAGTGTGATGGGCGATACCGTATGCGTGACATTCTCTTAACTTATTATTATAAAGATGGAAGGATGTGTCGCTTCAAATGGAATATAGATCAAGCATAGATGATTTTAAGCTCGTATGAGATTCGTTAAAATATAATGAAATATATTCAGAATACATTTTTAAGGATTATAAAAAAATATTTAACGGAAACATATCTCTATAGTCGTGATTTTATTAACTGCGATATTTGAGTATTGCATTTAGAATGTAATACAAAAGATGCTACGTCAAATGTTTAGAAAACGACAACAACTACTACTACTACTACTACTACTACTACTAATAATAATAATAATAATAAAAATAATACAAAAAAGTTCTATTCGTTATAGAGAATAACTACCTCTGTCGTTTCTACATTATAGCTATACATTGTATTGTAGATGATAATACACAACGTGGGTAAAAGGCAAAACCTATTGATACTACTTGGTTGCTGTTCGTGAGTAATCATTGATTACCTGTCTGAGAAAAACCTACGGAGTCTCCATACTAACGATAATAATATTACGCAGAAATTGACAATGAACTGAAACTATTACAGAAGATATAGACAGTAACTATTATACCAATAATCAATGGGGCTAGTAAATAATAATAATAATAATAATAATAATAATAATAATAATAATAATAATAATAATAATAATAATAATAATAATAATATCATCCCGACCTCCGTTGGAAAAATTCAGAGAGCACTTCGGCTGTGGGAGCCTTTTTGTCACTCAAGTTCCAAGGAAAACCAATGGGCATTGCTAGAGAGACATTAAAGGCAAGCTTATGTTGCTAGTTATCAAGAGAGTTAGAGAGCATTGAAAATACGAGGAAAGTTATTGTCACTCAGACTCCGAGGAGACCACAATTTATTGTCAGTGAGTGATCTCTTGTTATGGCCTGTATGAGAATTCATAATGAATTAATTATTATGTATTCTCCTGAAATAAAATAAAATAAGATAAAAAGAAAAAATGTGTAGTTTTGCCATCGACTGGTAGCACACAAAAAGAATGGTAAACGAGGATGGGAACAGCATGGTTGAAAGCACGGGCAATACATTCACTGGATGAGTGCGTAGAAAACTAAGACCTTGGGGAGCCTTGATGCCAGTAACACACCACTGTAGACCAATATTTGTTACCAGTGAGAATTTAATAATAATCGACTGTTGCGATAAGGCACATTAGTCTGCAAAGTTTGTCGAAATAGTTAAAGATGGTCATAAATGTAGAGAGACCTGTTGTTAACCAGACTTCAGGGAACACAACTGGTTGTTATTTGCGAGTAATCTCTGATTAGGACGTGTACGAGAAATCGTCAGTATCTCTCTTGTATTTAAAAGGGACTTAGCGTGCATGATTTCTGAGTTCCTCTCTCATGGACTATAGAACGACTGGATCGATTTTTAATGAAATTTTTCGCAAATATACTTTATGTGTTTGGCTGTGTTCTTAGATAGATTGAGTATCGGAATGTCTTCGATAATGTTTCGATAATCGAAAAATAGAAAATCCGGTGAAAGAAGAAGCAGGCTATCTGACCAAAGGTAACAACTTACACAGCCTATCAACACAAGTGCAGTTAAGAAATGCTATTATCGCAAAAGCAGAAAAGCATATCATATAAAATCAACAGCAATTTTTATTATATGATATGGGCGCGTTTGAAATGAATGTTTCTGCTTAAATTCTACTTAAAACATGATATTTTGCGTTTGCATTTGAAACTTTAATTAAAGCCGTTAGATGTAAAAATAAAATTATAAAATCATAAAGTGCAATGTAGAGTACAATGTATTGCGGACTAAATTACTGCTGGGGCTTGTGAACTTCGCCACAGTGCACCACAAATAAAATAATCTGGCTTCCACTGTTGGGCATTGTCTGGCAGAGGCAGCAAGCGATAGAACTGCTTGTTACTGGCGATTAGTGTTGGGTTGGGGGCATTACCTGCGGATACTGGCGGGTATTTATGGACAATGCTCAATGTCCGGCCGAAATAATTGTTCATTGTAAAAGTTTTCCTTACAAGGAAGAATACAGAAAACAATTTTTAAAATCATTTCATAAAAATATACCATGACGTGTATACCGGCGTTGTGCGATGGAACTGATTGTTACCGATTATTAGTGTTGGTTTGGTTCGATTACCAGCGGATACGGGCGGGTATTGATGGTCAATGTTTGTTACATTTTCGGCCAAGAAGAAGATAAAATTCAGACAACTTCATCTGGTAGCAACAGACAAGAGGTGTATTTAAATGTGGGATTCGTAGTGTATATACATTAACAAAAAAATATCATAAATCTTAAATAATAAATTATGTTATTAATATATAAAACATATTTAACTATATTTTGTATAAGATCTTTCGAAGTTCTAAGTAATCAGCTAAAACTTAAACTCAATATGGGACACATAGATATTCGAATATTCAATTAACCTGCACTATCTCTCTGATACTAAGTAAGTAATCGGCATAATTTTCACTCCACTTTAAACCATTTTAATATGTTATAGTATATCGTTCTTCCTGGCCTTTGGATTTTACTGGATTCCAAGAGAAGAATCCACCTAGTTCAGAAGAGCATCGAGCTCTGTGTTGCTAATTGAGGCAATATTACTTTAAGAAAGTGCATTTCCCTGTAGAAAATATCGTGCTATTCCATGGGCTGTTAACACTGTTTAGTTTGGAATATTTAGCCAGAGTTTACTTGTAGTTAAAGGTATCCGCATGCCAGCTGACCCTGATAAGCACCGGTAGAAATATACCTTAGAAACTCGAAGATCCTGTCTAGTAAACATTCGTCTTCTCTCCATCACAGTTCTATTCATTACGCATTCAGGTTCTCTTCAATTGGAATCCAAGTGTCTAATGCAAAAAAAAGTGTGCGGGTTCCACTGCGCGAGAAAATTTCTCGCATTAAGTGGCATCATAGGTTAAAAGAAAAATAATTCGCCTATGCATTGAGTATTGATGCTACATCTGCCCTTGTCTATTTACCATGTCTCTCACTCAGATAGAGTTCCAAAAGAGGTCAAATGTCATAGGTCTGGAGCTATGGAGCGAGCTCTAACCTATATCATTTCGCAACAATATCCCATCCCTGCGTTTCTTGTTACAATTTCTTTAATAGAATATTATTTGATAAACTCTTAGCCCTCTCGATGTAATTCGTTTCACTAACTGAGAAAAAATAACTTCTACTTTAATATGTTTTTCTCTAGGACTGCGGCACTTTTGAATTCGCTCATTATTTGATGCATCCCAGATTGTTTTCATATGCAGAAGTTTCAAATGTAACGTTAAAAAATATCACGCTGCTCATCATCCAGCAGTTACCAGTGAGACACGATCACAAAAAGTCATCCCTTGCGTTCTAATTTGCAACAACATTCCATGCTTGAAATGAAAAAGAGTAAAAAGAAAATTAGGATATAGCTATGCATGATGACCGCATTACTTATAACGGGTTTACGAAGTGGGAATTGTCAGCTTAATGGTGACTGTCTAGTCACGACAGCAAATCTAATATTCGTGATAAGAGCAAGCCAAGACTTTCCTTTCCCGTGTTCTCTCGTGTGCGATTCTGTATATAAATTAATCTAGTTTTCTTCGTTGAACGCCGCAGAATTAGACATATTGTATGAGGAATGGATTAAATATAGAGCCACTCCATCTTTCGGGCGATTGAACCAGAGAGAAAATAACGTCTACTAATAAACTCATTTGTTCGCCAACAACAGAAACTGGTCTCCAGAGATTTGAATCAAATTTTCTAATCTTTGTTTCTATAAGTCCACATATAATGTAATATATAAAGCAATATCATATTTGGTCACTTAAAATCGGAAAGGGTAAACTAACAAATCTGCTGGTCATTAATAGTACATATGACGTATTTTCCAACAAGAAATGTGTGTATAAAGATAGACAGAAGCTGCTAAAAACTAGGTGGACATTTTCTACGGAACTAATAAACATCTCTCACTATCGTTATAAAGCCAACATTTACTTATGTATGTGGAGTATTTTATAGAGCTCGCTCTAAACAAGGCAGGAAACCACTTCGAGAAACAATTGATTTGGTAAATGCAGATTAAAAATGCCAGCTTCAAACAAGGTGGACTTCTACACAAGTAGTAAACGCCTATCGGTATTATATTCATCTTTAAAGTCAACATTCTACTAAGTTTAAAGGATATAAAAACGCAGAAAACACAGAATAAGTTATATTATGTACATATCCGTCAGAAGATTAAAGATGTTATATCCAGAAATAACGAACATTTATTAAGTAGTTTTTTATTTTTACTGGAGGCGTGCAATAAGTAATGCTCCTGACTCACTTTCAGTTAGCTGATCCAGCTGAAATTTTGCATGTGCAATGATTTATATCTCTACGGGTTATGTGGTAAATTACAGCTCTGAACTAATTGTGGCTTCTGTTTTACAGGTTTTTCCACTGAGTCAGATGTGAAATGGAGCCTGTTGAATGTCGAGCAGTGATCTACCTTTTGTATTTGAAACGACGCACACCACAGGATACTTTTGATGAAATGAAAGAAACTTATGGCGATTTTGCCCCATCATATGACCTTGTAAAACGCTGGCATCGTGAATTCAAACATGACCAGGAGTCTGTGGAAACAGCTTCCAGATCTGGTCGCCCTCCTTCTGCCATTGATGAGGCATCTGTCCGTCAAGTTGAGGCTGCCATTTTGGAAGATAGGCGCATTACTATTCGCCAAATAGCCCAAGATGTCAACATCAGTACAGGCTCCGTGGAAACTATCATTCATGACCATATGCATATGCATAAGGTGTCTGCCAGATGGATTTCCAGGTTACTCACATCATTCCAGAAGCGAGAAGGCGTCGAGTGCGCGAGGATGAATTTGGAGCTGTGCAAAGAAGACGAGTAAAAATTTTTCAAAAGACTGACTACACAGGATGAAACATTGGTCCATCACTATGATCCAGAGACGAAAGCCCAGTCAATGCAGTGGAAACACTTGGATTCACCACCTTCAAATAAACAAGCGTGCAGTCCTCCGCTGGAAAGGTCATGGTCACAGACTTCTGGGACCAGGACGGAGTAGTGATGACAGATTTTCTGGCAAAGGTTACCATAATTACAGGAGCCTATTATGCTTCACTTTTGAGGAAATTATGGGAAGCTATCAAAATCATCGCATATCGCCAAATCAGAAGCACGGGCGTGTGGTTATGAAATCCTTCCCTATCCTCTCTACTCTCCTGACCTTGTACCCTCTGACTTTCACCTCTTCCCAGTCATGAAGTTGTTTTTAAAAGAAAAGCGTTTCTCAGATGATGCAGGCTTGATTTCTGAAGTCATGTGTTGGTTTGCGGACCAACCTGGGGTGTTCTACACAAATGGGGTCCAGAGCTGCATCAAACGATGTGTGGTTCTTATGTAGAGAAAGACTAATAACTGCGCCTATTTTCATTGCTCTACTTCTATGGGAAGTGGGTCAGGGACATTATTTATTGCACGCCCCTCGTAATTAAGAAGATCTTATGTCATTACTAGTCGGGTAGGACAGCCGGTCAGCGCCATCATTTTTGAGAGGTAATTAAAATTCAAGTAAGGGCAATTTGATTCGATTTAGAAGATAACTCCATAAGTAATAGATCATCAATGGCCGCCCAAAAAATTTAATTTGTAAAAATCGTAAATATTAAAAGTTTTTCAAGTAAAATTATTTACTAATATACATGAGTTTTGGGGTGTAACGTTTTTGTTCCGTTACACTGGATTGATTTTTCAGTATTTTTGTTTTCTAAATGAAGTAAAATTCGAAATACGAACCATAAAAAAATAATGTGAACAAACATCTTGCTTATACCCCCCCAACGACATCGAATGCTATCCATAACTCTTTTCTCTAATCAGGGCACCACTTTAGAATAAGTCATGTTAGGTGTGAATAAACGCAGCTAAAGCATTATAAGATTTCACATAATTATTGAAACCAGAATAATATTACCCTTAAATTTAAATTGATCTGGCTGAATTGACTGATTAATAGCAACACATTTCAGGAGTTTAACCGTAGTTAAGAGCGGCACTAATAATGTTTTTTTCAGAAATTTTACAGAAGACGCCACTTGTTTTCCTGCATTACTAAAACCGTAAGATGTTGTTTTAAGCTGTGTTTGTTATCAACGTCTATTAAGTAAAACTTATAGGTGCTTTTTTTTACTTGAGAGATGATAGAAACTCGATCTCCCGATTTATTAATGAGACATTTGTCGGTATATTAATTGTAAATATACTTATACGATTAACTGCACCCACACTGGAATTTTGATCATAACTAAGAGAACATTACACTTGTATAGTCTTTTGATTGGTATTGCTGTTTTATAGTTTTGTAGAACACTAGAGGATATACCCGGCATTGGACCTTATAAAACGTACCGTTAAATTCCTTTAAAACAATAAGTAAAAATACGGAAAGAAACTGAAACAGGTGTGTGGGGTATTATGTTTTTTTTCTTTGTGAGTAAAAGAATACTCAATCTGAGAAAGAAACAGAATTAAAAAAACAAAAGACGTTCCAAGCCTATCTTTGTTTTATCGTTATTTCCATGGCAGGTGCTCATCTGACTACAATCTTTGTTCCCCCCTCGCCAATCTTTTACGAAAAACAGCCGTCTAGCTAAATCCACTGTCAAAAACGTTCCCCACTCTTTACCTATGCCTACATCAAAACGTAGATTCTATGAACAAAGCTTTCTTCTTAGAACTGCTCGCCTGTGGAACTCTGTTCCGTCTGCCTGCTTCTATCCTGACTACAACTTGAATGTCTTCAAGTCCAAAGCAAATTCCTAATGAACCGCCCCCTTAAGTAGACACTTTAAATATCCGCACTAACGTACTGTATTTGCAATAACCCTTATCCCTGAGTGGCTTCCGGGCCTTGATAAGTGATGACCACCTTGTAAAAAAACTTAATTAAGAACGATAAGCATTAGATCTGCTTACCAAGATATTTTAAATGAGTTTTCAAACCACATGAAACAGATGACAACCATGAAAATCCGATAATTTCTGAGTAACAATTTTAAAATTCTGATTCCTTAGTAGCCCTTTTTTCACGATGAACACCGCTTAAAGTATTTTCACCAAGTCTGACTGCCCTATATACTAAATATCAAGTCTTTACGTGAATAAATCGATGAATAGATAGGATAAATGTCCTCACACACATTTTCAATTTTATAAATATACGGATAGATTATAGTTTCCTAGCTTGATATATTAATATTTTCTTGTAATCTGAATTGATCCGTAACAAAGAACAATAACCCTCTGATCCCATCTGGCATCAATAGAAATGAATGGCTCTCGCCGTGAGGAGACCTCAAGTTTTAACAAGCTTCTGGGCTTGACCTTTACTCCTGATCTTAAATGGAACATCTTCATTAGATCCGTTGCTAAGGCCGCTGGAAAAATGGTGGGAACCTTCTATATATCAAATAGATATCTCACTGCTGATGCAATACTCTATCTATATAAGAGCCAGGTACGTCCAAGAATGGAGTACTGTTGCCACATCTGGGCAGGAACTTCTAGAAAGGACTTCTCCTGCCTTGATAGAGTTCAAAATAGACTTCGTAGCCTTGTGGGGGATGTCCTTTTCTCTTCCCTGCAACCTCTTTCTCACAGAGGAGATATTGCGAGTTTGTCTCTCCTTTATCTTTATTTTCATGGCAAGTGATCGTCTTAGCTCCATTCTATGGTCACCCCTCGACAAACTTTCACAAGAAACACCAGGCTAGCAGAAAACACTATCACTAGTTTCCCCCACGCTTTATATGTGCCTAAACCTAAACGTAGATTCCATGAGCAAAGCTTCTTTCTTAGAACGGCACGCCTATGGAATTGTCTTCCGTTTTTCTGCTGTTCAGCTGACTATGGTATTGTTGTCTTAAATTTTAACGTAAACAAGCCGTTCCATATAAGTTAACAAATTTACCAAATCTCCATTACTAAAGGTTACTACATTGTCTAATTTCTACTGTGCACTCTTTAAGCCTTATCCTCGAGTGGCCTCTTGGTCTTGATAAGCGGTGATGCCTATGTAAAAAAAAGTAAAATAAAAAATAACGCAGGCGAGGAGAATCAGCTTAATCTATATGAGAAATGTGGGCAGAGGTGTGCAAAGTCTGTTTTGCAATATCATGAACTGAGAGTGAAATCTGCAAGCATCGTAAGTGAATGAGTGTCTGTTGAACGAGCTCGATTCGAGCAGGTTCTTTTCTTGAAAACTAGACTTAACAAATACGTGAAAAAAAACTGTATAAATATCTAATACTTTAGCGTAGAATATATATCTCGTTCCTAAAACTGTTGCTTAGTGTATCCCTGTAAATTTACTGCATTATTCAAAAAAGGCCCTTACCTCTCAGTTGCTATATGCTGTGTTTGGGCTGAATACGAGTCAAAATAATTTGAATATCTCATATAAATGTATAGCATTTGTTTTATTATTTCATAGTGCATAACACATTTTAGCAGTATCTGGTCAAAATATGCTCTACACACTAAGTTAGACAAAACACACAATCTTATTATTTTATTTACAGATTTAGAGAAGCACTTATTATTAACACGTTATACTTAACAGTTTTAAGTACATACTTATATCTTTAGAAGAAAGAATATTTATTCATTGGTAAAATCGTTGATATAAGTATATGAATTATTTAAGTTAGTTCCTATATATATATATATATATATATATATATATATATATATATATATATATATATATATATATATATATTGTACGACCAGACAATGCTGGGCTGCCAGTTAGTATATATATATATATATATATATATATATATATATATATATATATATATATATATATATATATATTTATATAAAATGGGTTAATAAATTCCAACGAAAGAAAGATGTATATTTAAATAAGGGAGTAGTCACAACAATGTGTATTTTTTAACATTATTTTATTATTCCATGTTTTGCTTTTTCATTGAGAATTATGTTTGGATCATTGTAATAATGTTTTTAAGTCATTGAAATCGTTTACGCGCGTTTCAGACGGTCTGTGATGAGTCCTCGTCAGAAATTATTTTCAAATGTGTAAAAATGGCGATTTTCTTAGTTAATTTGAAGTTTTTCCAAGGGGTGGAGGCTTGTAAGTATTTATTATTCATTGGTATGCTTAATTTTTATTGCTTTTTTTTTTACTTGTCCAGGGAGACTTTGACCTCGCTGTGGTCGCTATCCCCTATTTTAAATACACCCCTCTTTCTAAACAAACATAATATAAGACTAAAACGAAAAATCACAATACTAAAATCCAAGAATCCAAAAAATAAATATCAAAATAGAATGAAAGCACCCCACCCTTACTTCAGAAGAGCCAGTCCCCCCTCCCCACACATACACATTAGTAACGACCTCGGACCACAGCAGTCTTCCTAAGGAAGCAAATAACCCCAAAATACTATAAAACAATATACACATTCCCAAACCAATAAAAGCAAACACACACACGCAAACACACGCGCACATACACACACATAAACACACACGCACAGACACACACACCCTACCCCACCCTAAAGGAAAAGAAAAAACATTAGCAGAAAGAGATAGCGACCACAGCGAGGTCAAAGTCTCCCTGGGCAAGTCAAAAAAGAAAAAAAAAGCAATAAAAATTCAGCATACCAATGAATAATAAATACTTACAAGCCTCCACCCCTTGGAAAAACTTCAAATTAACTAAGAAAATCGCCATTTTTACACATTTGAAAATAATTTCTGACGAGGACGCATCACAGACCGTCTGAAACGCGCGTAAACGATTTCAGTGACTTAAAAAATTATTACAATGATCCAAACATAATTCTCAATGAAAAAGCAAAACACGGAATAATAAAATAATGTTAAAAAATACACATTGTTGGTGACTACTCCCTTATTTAAGTATATATATATATATATATATATATATATATATATATATACTGTCAGGTCATGTTATATGCTACTGGTACAATGTAACCCATTACTACCTGCCTCATGGTCTGGTCACCGGCGACTAAACTGGTTCCCCCACCAGACTTGTTTGGTGAGGAGGGCGGCTAGTCTCCCTGAAGGATTAAAAACAAGACTTACTAAAGGGTGAATGAACCCCTTTTCGGGTTCAACGGCCAACTAGCATCACGTGTGTTTGTGTGTTTGTATACTTATATATATATATATATATATATATATATATATATATATATATATATATATATATATATATACATGTATTTGCGCGTGTACAAGGAAATTAATTGTCTGGGGGGGCGCGGTTATACCACTAAGAGAAGGAAACTCTTACATCAAACCTGAGGGCTATTGTCTGCTTGTTCTGTGGCAATTGGTTGTCACCGAGTGAGTTAAGCAACAGTTCCAAAAAGTGTGGATGGTCCTACATGAGCCTTCACCACTTAAATTAAGTCGTCTGCGTGGGTTTCTGACAGCTTATCGTAATTTTATTATGAACACCTCACACTCTCCTGCAAGAAGTCCACTGGCAATGGAGTAAAAGTGACGGGGACAGGTGAAGGATATTACTGGAAGTCCTCAGCCGGATCTCTGCACAGTGGCGGCTGATGGTAGATTTGCCGTTCTAGCACAAACCTGTGAGCAATTGTGCTGTTCGTTCCCTCCATCAGGGACAAAACAGTCCTATTTAGGGATAGCACTGCTTTCCCTGTGGCGGGGAGGGGCGATAAATAGAGCCCTAAAAAATTGCTTGCTTACCACTTAACTTTGCAGCCCGCTGCAGCTGTCTGATTATCCAGTTGCGCAGTAAGAACAATAGAATACGACAAAAAACCTCAACAAATAATCTCTCAATAGGTTGTTGGAATGTCCGTACCCTCCAGGATAATGATGCTGCACCCAAGCGTAAGACAGCCCTTGTTTCTCTTGTGTTACAGAGGTATGATGTTGACATTGCTGTCTTATGTGAGACTCGCTTCTCTGGCAATTCTCAACTTCGAGAGGAAAAGGGTGGATATAACTTCTTCTGGTCAGGAAAGGGAGAAAATGAACCCCGCCGATCAGGCGTTGGTTTTGCCATTAAGTCCAAGATGACAAAGCCCTTATCGTCTTTGCCCAAAGGCATATCTGATCCTGTGGCAACGCTTTCCCTAGAGTTAGAAGGAAACACCAGGGTGACGCTAGTTAGTTGTTACGCCCCAACGTTAGCCAGTTCAGATCAAGAGAAGGATGACTTCTACGATACCCCTCGTGATTTTCTCTCAAGAGTTCGACACCATGATAAATTCGTTCTTGCTGGCGATTTCAATGCTCGTGTTGGTTGTGACCATCTGTTGTCGACCGGTGTACTTGGTAAGCATGGCATAGACACAGTAAATGCAAATAGTGTACGACTTCTTACAATCTGTAGGGAGTTTGACCTCTGTATTACCAATACCATGTTCCAAAAACATGTGCATCGGAAGACCACATGGATGCATCATTTTCAAAGGACTGGCATCTTATTGACTTCGTCATAACAAAGCGGAAGCACATGAGTGACTTCAAAATCACTCGCTCTTTCCACACTTCTTACTATCTTTCGGATCACGCCCTTCTCAGAAGTAAATTGTCGTTGCATGTGCGAAGGCACAGATTACAAGATCAACAGTCCCCAAACGCATTGATGTGCGGCCTCTTAAATCCAGGGAGAAGAAAACTGAGCTCTCCAATAAGCTTGATAAAAACCTTGAGGGTGTTGATGTAACTGATGATGTTGAATCTTCTTGGAAAGCATTGCGAGAAGCAACTCAAGCTGTAGCAGTAGAAGTCCTTGGAATACCGAAAAGAAAACACCAGGATTGGTTTGACGAAAGTGACGATGAAGTTAAAGCACTGATTAACCAAATGCACTCATCTCACAAATGTTTGATTGAGGAGAAAAACTCAACAGTGAAGCACACGGCCTACAAAATGTGTAAAGGTGAGGTACAACGAGCTCTCCGAGTTATGAAAGAACAATGGTGGTACAATAAGGCAATGGCACTGCAGGGAGCTGCTGACAGCAAGAACACGAAAGCCTTCTATGATGGTCTGAAAGAGGTATTTGGACCTCGGAAAAGTGGTGCTTCCCCATTAAGTACAACCGATGGAGAGACATTGCTGACTGATAAATCAGATATTCTCAATATTAAACACCTCATCTGTCATTGACGGCGATGTCGTGTCCTCTATTCCTCAGAATCCAGATATTCCAGAATTGTCATTGAAACCTGCTTATCAGGAGGTATGGGAATCCATCAAACAAATTGCTTCTGGCAAGTCCCCATTACCAAAGGATCCAATGCTGCCTGAAATGTACAAGCATGGTGGGCATGTGCTGCTAAAAAAGCTCCATGCTCACTTTGTAAAGATATGGAAAGCAGGCCGAGTTCCACAGGGCTACAATTGTGCCTGCATCAAACATCTCTACAAAAATAAGGGAGTCAAGAATGTCTGTGACAACCATCGGGGGATATCTCTGCTTTCAATTGCAGGAAAGATTCTGGCTAGGCTCATTCTAAACCGAATAATAAATCGTCTCGTTGATAAGGTGTATCCAGAGTCCCAGCGTGGGTTTCGGTCGGGTCGCGGCACCATTGACCTGATATTTTCCTTACGTCAGGTGACAGAAAAGGTCCGTCAGAAAAATCAGGAATTGTATATGGTGTTTGTTGACCTAACGAAAGCCTGCGACACTGTGAATCGCGATGCTCTTTGGCAAGTTGTAAGAAGACTTGGTATTCCAGAAAACATGCTGAAGGTGATCATTTCCTTTCACGAGGGGATGAAGGCCAATGCTGTTTCAGATGGTATGATGTCTGATCCATTTGATGTTACGAATGGGACCAAACAGGTCTCTTTGCGCTCTTCTTTTCACTAATGCTGAAACATGCATTTGATGATTTGGACACTGGTGTCAAGTTTCATTTTCGGTCATCCGGTTGCTTATTTAACCATCAACGGTTTAAGGCCAAGACTCTTCTTCGCACCAAAATTATTCGCGACTTA
Source organism: Euprymna scolopes (assembly GCF_053919585.1). Lineage (NCBI taxonomy): Eukaryota > Metazoa > Mollusca > Cephalopoda > Sepiida > Sepiolidae > Euprymna > Euprymna scolopes. The sequence goes on from NC_136494.1 coordinate 11,988,714, forward strand.
CTCTTCGCAGACAATGCACCACTGGGAGACACATCCTTTGAAGAAGCCCAGGTTCTTCTTGATCGATTTTCAGCCGCGTGCAAGGCCTTTGGCCTTAGAATTAGCATAAGGAAGACTGAGGTAGTGCATCAGCCACACCCTACTCCAAAACAAGTTGAAGGCGTAAAGCAAAATCCACCAGAGTATAGATTTCCTGCGCGCAAGCTGAAAGTCGACGGTCATGATATCAATTATGTCAAGTCCTTTCCTTACCTTGATAACAAAGTGAACCAGGACGATTCTCTTGATGATGAAATTGTCAACAGGATTGCTAAGGCCACTTGTGCCTTTGGAAGTCTTCGCCATCGATTGTGGAACAAAACGGGTATTCGACTAGACACAAAAATCCTTGTCTACCATTCTGTTGTTCTTTCCATTCTTCTTTATGGATCTGAGTCATGGATTCCATAGAGACATCACATTAATCAGCTGGACGTTTTCCACAAAAGCTGTCTACGCTCCATATGTGGTCTTAGCCTCCGCGACAAGGTATCAAATGCTGAATTATTCACAAAATGCAAAATATCTGGCATTGAATCATTCTTATTCAATCGCAATTGCCATGTATTGAGGATGCCCGATGACATAATTCCAAAAATTGCGATGTAAAGTCAATTTGAGGGTGGTAAAAGAACTGTCTGACGTCCTTGGCTTAGGTACAAGGACAAGTTGAAAAGTAACTTGTCTGCAGTCAACATAACATACAGGAGTCTTGAAGATGAGGTAAATAACTGAAAGGGATGGAGATCAAGGAGTTTTGAAGGCCTCCAGATGTTTCAATCTTAAAGCTGAAGGCAGCTGAAAGAAAACAGAATAAGAGCAAAACGACTAGCAGCCGCACCAATATCTGCAGCGTTAAATCCACATTCATGTTCTATTTGTGGCCTTGCTGGACTAAAAAGTTATCAGAGGCAAAATCATAAATGAGTTTTAGAAATATGGGTTGTAAGAACCTCATACGTCGAAATCGACGGGAGAGTCCATCATATATACTAGCTGGCATCCCAGCATTGCCTGGTTGTACAATTCGTTAGACATAATATTTTAATTTATGTAGATTGTGTATGTATTATGAGAGGATCCAATCTCTATTGATTATTCTATATTATGTGGAATACTTTGCTCAGTGGACTAATTCGCAAACAATAAAATAAAATACTACTACTACTACTACTAATAATAATAATAATAATAATAATAATAATAATACCGTTAATCATTTCCGTCTGTTCCTTTAGAATACGTTTTAAGCTGATATTTTAATATGACAATGAAGTCCTTGGAAAAGTCACTTTTGATAAATATTTTATTTTAAAATATTCAAACGAAGATTTGATTTGCAGCGAGTTTTTATGATACCAGTTTTATATAAATTTGAACTCATTAATAAAATAAATTAAAATAAAATATTAAGGTACCCCGGGCTTAAACATGTAGTCGAATGATCTACAACTAAGCTTTATGTACAGATTATAATAAACAGTTCTCTAAGTAGAAATAATTTGCTGTTTTTTTAAATCTCCCTTGGCCGATCAACGAAAAATATTCCCCTTTTATACTGGTTTATATATAAGACAGAAAAAACAAAACTATTTTTAAGACTGTATTTTTTCGATTTTCAATACATATCGGAGAATTTCTGTACAAAAAATATCGAAGAACACTGACAGACTTATAAATTAGCTCTGTGCGAAAATTGCAAAAGTTAGGCTCAGCCGTTTCGGCAAAATATAAGGACGGGACTCACGAACTCACAAAGTTACATTTATATATATAAATATATATATATATATATATATATATATATATATATATATATATATACATGGATGTGCACTTTTATTGATAGTACACAAGTAAAACTCTATTCTATTTCGAATTGATTTCCTCCAGCTGCACTGCACTTCCTGTACTGTTCCAACAACTTTTTGAAAGTTTCATGAAAGTTCTCTTTCATGAATGTGTCAATGACACTTGTTACAGCCTCTTTCCTATCCTAGATTGTGTCATAACGACAGCCTCTAAGGTTTTCCATGAGCTTTAAGAACAGTAAAAATCATAAGGAGCAAGGTCTGGTCGATAGAAAGAGTAAGAAACTGTCTTCGTACCTATCTTGTTAAATAGTCTATGATAAGGATGGAACATCCTTGGGACAAATTCAAGCAAATCCCGCGCATCTGCAGTTCCTCGCGATTGTGTGTGGTTCCCATATTGCCTCCAAATTGTTCACTTATTGGGTGTATAGACTAATGACGACTCTTATCAATGAATTTATTTATTTAGCCGGTTAACTCAGATGCTCGGACTTCATTACTTCTCCCACACGTCCTATCATAATTTATAGACTTCCTTCAGTACTTATGTTATTTAAAAACTGATTCTAAATTCATGCAAGATGACCCAAACGCAGTCTGGAACATTTCATACGTTTCTGTGTTTTTTCTAAGTTCAAAACAGACTTCAGTACATTTTTTCTAAGTTCAAAACAGACGTCCGTACATTCATATCTGATCTACCTCTCCATTCCAGGTTTAAAAAGGATGTGTCCTCTATAGTACCAGACCTGACCGAATTCTTACTTGTAAGCATAGACCAATTCATACCATCCAAAATATTCCAACAAAAACCCAACAGCCATACATGGTTCTCCCCTGAATGTGATGCTGCTATCGCACAGAGAAATCACTTTTTCCGTAGCTACCAACGTAATAGATGCACTGAAACTAAAGCTGCTTTCAGGGCCGCCAATTCATACGCCAGCAACCACTGTAAAAGAGTAATTAAAAATGCAAGAGAACTATATGCTCAGTCTGTTAAATCAACAAGTAGCTGAGCAGCGGCTTGGTTCCAATCAGTTCTGGCAAATAACAAATAGGATCCTGAACAGAAATGTGCGTTTAATACCAACCATTATCAATGGACCAGAGGTCATCTCGACAGCATCCGACAAAGCCAAACTATTTGCCAAAACTTTGCGGAAAATTCTACCCTGTGCGATGAAGGCCATCAACTCCCCATATTCCCTCCTATAACAGACAACACGCTATGCAACATACAAATATCTGTGCGTGAGGTCGCCAAGCTAATCAAGAACCTTGACTCCAGTAACGCACTGGTCCTGACAGCATCCCAATTATAGTGTTAAAAAAAATTAAAACCAGAACTTGCTCCCATACTTACGAAACGGTTTAAGTGTTGCCTTAAGGAGAAGTGCTTCCCAACACCCTGGTAAACCTCATCAGTACGCCCTGTATTTAAGAATTCAGGTGATAAGTCATCTCCCTCTCAGTACAGACCAATAAGTCTCCTTTGTGTCATGAGTAAGTTGCTGGAAATCCACAATAAATAGAGAAGTAGTCAACCACCTCATCAGAAATAACCTTCTTAGCGACACGCAATATGATTTCCGTCCTGTTAGATCTACACCAGATGTGCTAAAGGTTATATCTCATAGGATTAGCGAATTTCTCGACAAAGGCTTCATTTCTAAGGCAATTGCTCTCGACATATCAAAGGCCTTCGATAAGGTATGGCATAAAGGCCTACTACACAAGATTTCCAGTTACGGTATAACTGGAAATGTTTTCTCGATCATTAACTCATTTCTTTCAGATAGTCTCATAAGAGTAGGGGTTGATGGGCAGAAATCAGAGGCCCACAGAATTAATGCTGGAGTCCCTCAAGGATCCATACAGAGCCCAACTCTCTTCCTGATCTACATCAATGATCTCCCAAAACAGATACTAAAATCTTTCGTTGACATCTATGCTGATGACACGACTATCTATGGCAACACATCAAAGGCCGTAAATGATAATGTTCTCTCTGATTTTCTCTCCTCTGATCTTGAGCGCGTAGTGCAGTAGGGAAAGGCGTGGCTGGTTACCTTTAATGCATCTAAGACCAAGCTCCTATCTCTACATCATAAACGCTCTGATCCCCATCTGAAATCAATTGAAATGAATGGCTCTCGTCTAGGGGAGGTCCCATGTTTTGATAAGCTTCTGGGTTTGACCTTTATTGTTGATCTTAAATCGAACACATACATCAAGTCTGTAGCCAGGGTCGCTGGAAAAATGGTGGGATCCTTCTACGGCCCCAGAAGATATCTCACTAATGATGCAATTCTCTATCATAATAAGAGCAAAGTATGTCCAAAGATGGAGTACTGCTAGCACATCTGGGCGGGAGCTGCTAAAAACCGCCTGTCCTGCCTTGACAGAGTACAAAATAGACTGCGTGGCTTGGTGGGGGATGCCCTTTTCTCTACCCTGCAACCTCTCTCCCACAGAAGAGACTTAGTGAGCCTGTCGTTGTTCTATCGTTATTTCCATGGCAAGTGCTCGTCTAAGCTCAATTCTCTTGTACCCCCTCACCAATCTTTTTCAAAACAGCCCGAATAGCTGAAACCATCATCAATAATTTTCCCCACTCCTTATCTGTGCCTACATCAACACGTAGATTCCATGAACAAAGCTTCTTTCTTAGAACTGCACGTCTGTGGAGCGTTGTTCCGCTTGCCTGTTTCCCTCCCGACTTCAACCTGGATGTCCTCAAGTCCAACACAAATAAATTCCTGATGAACTATCCCACTAAGTAATGACACTTTACCAATTTTCTAATACTATTGCTACACTATCCCTTTGATTACTGTACACACAATAACCCTTATCCCCGAGTGGCCATTGGGCCTTGATAAGTGGCGAACTCCATGTAAAAAAAAAGACTTTCATTGCATGCCGTTCTTCTAAATTCTCCCCTGTCCATATTACATTTTAAAATTTACCAGCTATTTCGATAGGTCTTTAGTAGCGTGTATTCCAATTCCTACTGTATGTGTTCTTTTGAACATGAAATCATGACAATTTACTTGTCATCTCAGAAGATGTATAGCAATAACATACTAAATTTTCAAGAATGTACGCCAAATAAAAAGGTCGGTGCAAAATAAGTCTGGAAAATTATTGAAGGCACTTTGTAACTAATTTTAACAAAGGTGACTCAGAACAGAATTAAACTATAATCTAATAAAAATAGTTGTTCATCCCTTTGCTATAATTGTGTCGACTTTATTTTGGACAAATTGTGTGTGTAATGACATTGGCCAATAACCAGAGAAAATATCTATATATTAGCGGTCTGTTTGCTGTACTCGATCGAATTTTCACTTGGTTTCGTCGGGTGAACATAAAAATATTCTCGAACTATTTTAGAGTTAATTCGGAGACAGCTGAGACTAATTCGACATTATCGCTCGTCTAGTTCTATTTTTTCTCGCGTCGTGAATTATGTTCACATTATTTGGATCTACGTCGGCGTCGTTAATATTCAACTTTCCTGTTTCTACTGTCTGACTTGGTGATTTCGTTGGGTTTGGCTAAACTGATGAGTCACGTTTCTGTTTATAAGACGGTAAAAACTATCTCTGCAAAGAACGCAGTAATACACCTTGGACATTGTATGAAAACAAAAACAAAATAAAGTAGAACTTAAAAGCAGTTATATTTATAAGTAATAAGACGAAGTTATTAAGTGCAGTAAATTCTGGTGATGGTTGATGGGATTATCTAGCTAGAATAAGGTTAATATTCTTAGTTATTACCTTCGATCAGAAAACATGAACTATACACTGAATAAAATGAACAACAGATACAATTACACAGAATATACAGTTCGAATACACAACAATGACAATCACTGAAAGAGACTATTGACGTCGTCTCGAATTTTTCTTATAACTTCGATAACACCTTATATATATATATACATATATATCGATATATATATATATATATATATATATATATATATATATATATATATATATATATATATATATATGTGCGGTTTTCGAAAACGCGTGTGTTCAATGATGCTTTAAATTTAGGCTTAAAAGTAGTATTCTTCGGAAATAAAAATGGAATACTCGCACTTATTGCGTCGAAATTATATGTTTAACAAAATGTGTTAAAAGCAGATGTTTATTTCTTCAATCTCAGCGGTTGCTTTCGTGTGGATTGCATTGAAATGTTAACGTTTGTACTAACGAAGACCCAGGAGTTGAGTTTCAGAGTTGATTGGGTTTGATCACTCGGCCTCCGAATTCTCTTTCAGCCAATCACGAAACAGGTTTGAGGTGTGAGAATTTGCTCCGTCCTACTGGAACCATAACTTGCTCATGAGCGACGGGTAGATTGTCTGGAGCTCACCCTTTAAGGTTCTCAGGACCTCTACATACCGCCCCTTGGTGACTATCACTGCTGCGCCAGATTCATCGAGGAAGATTGGCCGGCAATGCCTCTGGCAGAGATTGCAGCCACCACCGTGCACTAAGGAAAGTGCAGGGGCTTGGTGGCTACTTCATTGGGTCTGGATGATCCCCAGAAGACATTTGTCTTGGAGTTCGCCTTTCAATCAAGATGGAAGTGAGCTTCATCTGAGGTCCAAAGGAGGTTAAGGACATTTGGTGTCTCCTCGATCTTCTCGAGCATCTTGTCTGCCCTAGCCCTCCTCTGCTTCTTGTCCGAGGCTGTAAGGGACTGCCGCGTCTGTATTATGTATGGGTAAGCCCTGATATTGTTCACCAGCACTTTCCTGCAAATCTCACGGGTCATACCGAGCGACTGACTTCACTTACGCGCAGAGCGTTTCGGACTCTTCTAGAGAGATTCTCTCACTCTTTCGACCAGCTTGGCTGTTCGCTTCTTGGGACGTCCCGAGTGGCTTGGACGGTTCTCTCTGTCAGTGATGAGGTTCTCCACGGTCCCATTCTTCTCGAAGTTGTCCACCCAGTTCTTAATTCTGATTTTGGGTGGAGCCTTTTCACATTCGAACTGACGCATGAAACTGTCCTAGGTTTTCTTAAACGAGCCTGTCTTGTATTAAAATTAAACACAGTGTAGTCTTTATCCCAGCTCCCACTGTCGTGTGTCGTTGATTCTGCCATGTCCTGGATAATAAGGGCAATCGGTGAATAAATAACGGAGATATCACATAAAGTGTGCCCGGGGGCCGTTTTCTTTTTTGCGGGGGTCACCCTATATATATATATATATATATATATATATATATATATATATATATATATATATATATATATATATATGTGTGTGTGTGTGTGTGTGTGTGTGTGAGTGTGTGTGTGTATGCTTATGTGCATAAATACATTTGTATATATGTTTTTGTTTTTTGATCCAAAGGGAACATATAGTTATTTGAACATTTTTAAAACGCATAAAATTCCTAATTTAATGTTTAGAAATATTACAAGTGATTAGTGATATGTCGATTTCAAAGAATTTTTACCAATACCGAAAAAAAGTACCGATTCTGAATCCGATTCTTCTAAAATTTCCAAACATTAGACTAAGAATATAATGCTTGATTCAACCACTCTGACGTGTTGTAGACAACAAAACACGTGACAGTGTGTAATTAAATTTAAGATAAGATTATATATATATATATATATATGTATATATATATATATATATATATATATATATATATATATATATATATACGGCATAATCTCGTTGACACACCGGTTCCTGTTAGATCGTCGAAGTTAAGCAACGCTGAGCCTTGCCATTACTAAAATGGGTGACCAATTATGGAAGTCCAGATGCTGTATATAGGAGGACGTCGACGCCTCCATGTAAAAAGTTGCAAAAACCTAACATTGTCATCTCCCCTAACGGGGATATACATGCGACTGGGGACCGCTTGTGAATTTCATACTCCCATGAAACTTCCTCCTTCGGAGGAAGCCGGTAAAACCCTGATTAGGGTTAGTGCATCGATATATACACATGTATCCTACTTTACAGGCATCCCGTACTTATGTATATAAATACACCTAATGCAAGTACATACATAGCTGTCATATCAGTTCACATAAAAAAAAATAATGTTTTAGGTGTAACCCAGATCCAAATTACAAACCTTCAAAGAAAACGGTAGTGGTGTGTAGTTATCAAAGTGATTAATCCTGAATAAAACACAGTAATGGATTTTACTAAGGCTATCTATTTAGTGTATTTATATGCGTGCGTACTCCTAAGCCATATGTGAATGTCCAAACGTACTTACGCGTCCCTCACAGGCGTGCATTCCAACCCCACGTTAAAAGGATACATGGCAGGGGGTATATGGAAAGAAGCAAGGAGCCACGCGTATCGATATGCATTAACCTAATGAAACGTAAGTATTCATACACTTATTTATCCAGATGTATTTGTAATACGCATCTTTAAAACAGGACAGTGTCACTCGTGTGTGAAACGTGTTATTTTATCTTTTTCAGGATTATATTTGGATCAAATGCCATCAACAAAAAGGGTGGACTCAGAATTACTTTAGAGATAATTACTTTAGATGATAAAAAGAGAGAATAGTGTTGCCACATCTAGAAAAAGATGCTAAGTATATCATTCCCTGCCTTGACATTGCATCGACCTTAGGCTTTCATTGATTCCTTACATAGCCTTTCGTTCATAGAAGAAGCGTTACGTGTCTATCTTTATTTTCGTAGCAGGTGATAGTCCGTTCACCAATCTATACCCTAACGTTGAAAAACTATTTGTAACAAGGACTTCTCTAGCTACAAATGCTTTCAAAAACTCCCATTAGTCTCTATGTGTGTTAAACGAAACGAAAAATATATGACTAAAGAGTTTTCTACTATCGCCGTTTGCGGACAGTGATATCATGGGCTGCTTTACAGCTGACTATGACATGGACGCTTTCAAGTCTAATGTAAATAAAATCTTGCTGAGTTGCACCATTAAATAATTAATCCATAATCAAGTTCGCGCATCCCTACACCGTTGTCTCACTGAGAAGCCGACACTGATTAATCCCAATTACGAATAACTTTTAGGCATTTATAAACATGTGCACCCCTAGCATGGCTACATGTTTCTATGGAGAAATATCCACGAGATAATTACAATGGAGTAAGAACCCAAAATAAATAACAAATTAGTAGTATATGCGTTCGAAAAATACTAATTAGTATAACATCATGAATATGAAATGAAGTTAATAATATAATTAATAGTTTTCAAAAAAGGTAAACACAGTGAATAAACTATGTTTTGATTCATGGGATACTGTGTGTGTGTATGTGTGTGTATGTGTGTGTATGTGTATGTGTGTGTATGTGTTTGTATGTGGGTGTGTATGTGTGTGTATGTGTGTGTGTGTGTATGTGTAGAGTTTTCTCTACCCAATAAATTGGTCAATTTCTGGTCTACATCCTGGAACATTTATATACACACAGATATTATATATATATATATATATATATGTGTGTGTGTGTGTGTGTGTGTGTGTGTGTGCGTGTGTGTATGTGTGTGTGTTTGTGTAGAACTTTGAAAACATTCGATTTGGTGTGGAACTGGTGAAATAACTGTTAAGTTGTAAAAATAAAAATAATATTGGGAGATGGCAGGCGTAAGTCGATCGTATGTTTTTAATCCACACATGTGAAGCCATGCATTTCTATGTTTATGTTGATTACTTTTTAAGAAGTATTAATATGCATGCCGTCTTAGTTCCGGTGGTCCTGGATATGATCTTCAAATATATCCGATTGTGCGGCTCCAGTTTTCGGGCTTTGGGGAGCCTGGAGCCACCCTTGAATTGTCATTGCTTCAGGTCGACTCGGACCAGGAGTGGTTGTACCTGTTAGGGTCCCAACTATGGGTTAAATAGGAACCGACGTGAAAAAAATATATTCTATTAAAAGAAATTGTCTTCAAAATCACTGGATTCGGCATTAAATAAACTAAAAAGGGTTGATATGCCGTAAAACAAAACAACCAACCAACCAACTTAGTTCTGATAGAAGTAAAATGGCGCAAGTGTTTAAGTTTATGGTATATATATGAGCTCAGATTATTGTGAATTACGCTGCACATTATGGCAGATGATACATACTCATTCCTGTGTCTTTATACATCTCTATACTTATATGTGATTCGTTTTCTATAATAGTCAACAATATAGGAGCCTATTCGTGACCAGTAACACACATAGATTTTCAGCTTTATATTATATATATATATATATATATATATATATATATATATATATATATATATATATATATATATAATAGTGGAATGCGATATATCTAGTAGTACGCACACCCAGTGATTATCGGTCTTAGAAAATATTATTAGATGCAATAAATTCACATAAGACAATTATATTAGACTATATATTCTTTCTGAGTAGGTGAATATTATTCGACGCATCATGGGTTAAGGCAATATAACTATGTATTCTCTGTTTGGAAAAACAGACATTAATTGAAAATTCACCAGTTTAAATCATAAAATTTAAATTCCGTAAAATATTATATATATATATATATATATATATATATATATATATATATATATATATATATATATATATATATATATAGTACATGCATATAATATATATATATATATATATATATTATAGGCATATAAAAAATCTTAAAAATTGTAAATTTTATAGCGCATTCCCATGACAAAGCCTGTGCTGTTCTAAATTGATTAGCATAATGATTTCAAAATGCGAGTACACTAAAACATATTAAATATAATAATTTAACAAGATAATAATAAATCCAATAACTAAAATATATAAGAGCTTTTAATTAAAAAAAAAAAAACAATATATATATATTAATTCATACACATTAAGACTAGTAGTTTTTATAGATATACACAGCCTAATAGAAAAATAGCACACATTTAACTTTAAACTCCATCTACATTACGATTGATTAACGCCCGTTACTACTTACTTCCGGTCAGAATTTAAATAACAACTGATATTCCATTCAAACAAGATATTAAACCAAATAATAAACAAACAAATATATAAAGGATAATATGTAAAATAAAAATAATAAAATTGAATAGATAAATAAAAAAATGAACATTTTTGTGGCAATAACGATACAATAATAACGAAACGTTATGCGTTAAAAACTTTTTTCGTTACAACTGACCCTTCCCTACCTTATGGTCCGCTACACTATATATCAATGCTTTTATTTTTTAAGTATATCTTTTGTACCCCCCCTCGATTTGAAAAGAGATGAATTCTTGATATATTAAGACCTCCACGACCCAGTTCATGTTTACTTTTCTTTATTGCGTTCATCTTGAAAATTAAATGAATATACGAAAGATAGAAAAATAACAGAAACAACTAAGAATATTCGTCTGCCCATTTATGTTCATACGGCACCCCAATAAAAAAACAGCCCGGCATTGCTGTAACCATTTTTTAATCTTTCATATCTATTTACCCGCAATGCTTCAACTAAACACTTATTTGTACTTTATTTTATATACTTCATATATACTACTAATACTAATTACTAAATGCGTATTCTTTCCGGTTCCTTACCGCTCCGCATTAATCTTTGGTTAAGTCTTTAGTCTAAGAAAAAAAAATCAGAAATTATCCACTATATAATTTATGAAATTAGCAGTCGCCATTTTACGATTTTCTACTATTTCTTTAGCGTCGTATTTTTTTAGAATCAAGTGTAATATTATAGTTTATGAAGTAAAGAGTGTGACTCATATCTGATTGCTTATGAGTGCCCTCACCATGGATTCGCGTATCGCTTAACGGATAAAAGGATATCATCTTTGATATCAATCTTTTGATGATAAAACGCCTTAGCAAATAATCAATGCTTGACACGTTCTTATATGCGACAAATGACGTATTCGGTCATGTTGTACTTGTTAATCTGAAAGGAATAAATCGATGCAAAATCAGGGTGAAAGAAGAGAGAGATTAGTGCGGTCCGGCTTAAGGAGAAACACTTATAAGGTGAAAGACTTCTGGGGTTCACTGCGAGCGATTAAACTACGAATGCACTGTCGGTATCTATTTGATTCCACACAAAAATAAATGCAAACCTTTGTTATTTTTTATGTGGAGAAAAACAACTACCCGAAAAGAGGTCACTCTGGCAGTATGCAACAATAAAATTGCCTAAGTGTAGAAGCGCATCCCCCTTAACTGACTAAGAAAAACTTAACTTGAGGGCAGCATATGAGCGAACACAAAACATTGGTCACAAATCCGACTTATAACATTGTATTCTCTGCTTGAAGGTAGAAACGGCTGGGATTACATAAGCCAGACGAATCCATATTGCCCATGGATATAGGGGGGTAAAATATCCCAGAACATCCATCTACGCTATAGTTTTTCTTTCTCGGGTTGACTTCCAAGGGGCCCGTCAGTTTTCTTTCTCTCTCGGAAAGACGCATTTCGGTACTTATTTGAGAGGGATCAGGTCAACCACTTCATACAGTTAGTCCTACATCTCTTTTTCTTCTTCTTCTTCTTCTTCTTCTTCTTCTTCTTCTTCTTCTTCTTCTCCTTCTTCTTCTTCTTCTTCTTATCATTCTTCTTATCCTTCTTCTCCGTCTTCTTCTTGACTTGTCCGCGTTTGCACAGCTGGTTCACGCCTGTCTTATGGTCCTTACACTATGTAGAACTTACATCTTGATCGTATCCTGTTCCCAGAAAATCTTATTATCCTCATAAATCTGGAAGAATATGTTATTCTCGCGGCATGTATTTCCTCATGGAAACATTTGTCTTTGTGGGTTTTACCTGTTTTACCAATAATTTGTCAAAGACTTGCTGAATTTTTCTAGCGAACATTACTTCCGCCAGAGCATCTGGGATTACGTATTCTCGTTAGGAGTTATACAGTACACCTGAAAAAATTGTTGCAAAATGTTTTCATATAAAGTGTCATTTGACTTTTTCAAATCCCTCTTCAAGTTATTCATGAATCTTTCTGCTTTTCTGTATGACATGTATAGGTTTCTTAGACCCGTCCGGCATATTATGCAAGATACACCCGCAGACTCAATATGCGCTTGTATCACTTGCAACGATAATTTATGAATCTGGTTTGTGGTGAGTGAGGAATAGTTCCGATGCTATCCCTTATTTCGGTTTTCTGAATGCCATATTGTGTTCTGTGATCTAGTTTCAAAACTTCCCCTTCCTTAGTAATAGATTGGTGCAAAAATAATGTCGTTTTATCATATATTTACATATGTAAAAACGACATTATTTTTGCACCTCATAAATTGTTCGTTTAAAAGTACGCGCAATATGCGCATATTGGGAATGAAGGGTTTGCAGTAATTAGCTAAGCCTAAATACTTTGCAATGCTCTTATATTGCATGACACGGGCATATTTTTTATTACTATAGAACTTGCTGAATCGGTCTGTCCACGGTTTATGTCTATTATCTGCCCCAAGTACTTTATTTTGTCGAGAAATACTTCATGTTTCGTGTCTTAAAGTGTGTAGCTATACTCATGTATCCTTTCGAATACCTCAAAAACGTGTTTTTTATGTTGTTCTATTGTTTCACGTTTCATTAGAATATCGTCAAAGTATCCTGAGGAAAAATCAAGGCCGCTCAATATCGGATCGTTTATCTGTTGAAAAATAGCTGGTTCGATTTTAGTTCTGAAAGCTAACCGATTGAATCGACATACACGGTGAGAGCGGCCTACTGTCTGAAGTCAACAATGGTCAAAATTCCTGTTTTGATGAACTTGTCCAGTTTTTTCGTCAGTGTTTTTGAAGATTTGGATGACATTGTAATTTGAACTTCGTCCCAATTTTTTTTACATCAGCCTAGTTTATTCGAAAACAAAATAGAAAAACGACTTATTCACGTATACTTTAGGGTTAAGCTTCGCTTGTAAGGTTGTCCACTTCTTAAAACTAATTACTGTGTGTCGAGTCCCAGAGTTTAAAATTTTTTGATCCAGCATGTACCAAAATAGTTTATTAGTGTTTCTTTACATATCTTGACATTCAGCGTCGCTTTCTTCAATGTTACCTCCGAAGTAATTACACCTTCGAATCCTATTCTTTCTCTAGTTACTTAACTAGCGACTTTCTTGGTTCTCACTCTCCTCGGTTTTTCAGTTTTGCACGACGTATGATGATTTATAATGGGTAAATCCGAACAACAGTCAAGTTGAAGTTTAACGTCCTTTCCCCCAATGTTTACCGAAACGTACTTCCGTACATTTTCGTCCCCAGTTTGAGTCCGCGTCGTCTTTACGTAGTTAACGCGGAGTAATTTAGTTTGCAATGTGAGACTTTGTGCACGTTAAGTTTGCACAGATCACATTTCCAGAACCGGTACAGACATGCAGTCTGCCAGGAAAGTCCACATTGTTTTCAAACCCGGCTTCTTTTTCGATCTTTCCGGAATATTACTTCAGGCTATCGCTTGACTTTTGAAAGAGTAGGATTTTAGTTACTTTGTGTCATTTGTTATATGTGCTACTCCTGTCTCTTCACTATTTTTGGAGCCTTGATTCTTCGAGATAATCTGCCAGTTGTTGAAGGGTTATATTTGGCTTCCTTTCCAATCTGTTTAGTTTCGAGCGTCTGAGTTCAGCATCCATACTCAACACTAAACCTTGAGTGAAAATCAAAACGTTAAAGTCGATGGCCGTCAATGATAATAGTCCGAAGTCATCACAATGTCTATTTACGACTTAAGTTTATGTGATGTAATCTTGGCTTTTTGGCGGGTGAGGATTAATACATTTCTTTTTTATTAAAAAAGCTGTTTTTTGGACAGTATGATTCCATGAACGATTTTCCCCTCGTCGAATTGCAATTCGCCCATGTTATTTAGGATGATGTGGTTCACGAACCTGTTATGTTCTACGGCTCCCAATTTTTTAATAAAAGAAGAATCTTTACTTGCTCGCTCCACGACTTGCACTCTATAATGAATACGTCACCAAATCTTCGATAAAAGGCATCAAAAGTCAAATCCCCTTCGAGAACGTAATGAGATGTTACTAATGCTGAGCCGACCGCGGTTTAGGAAAATAAATCATCCTGTTTTAAAAGGTCACTGTCTTTATTTACTATTACTTGAGTTATTAGTTCCAACTTCTTCGTTTCCAATATATTCCGTTTAATTCTTTTCCCTCTTTGTCTTTATCTGTCTCCTTCTTCTGTTTGTTTTCCCTCTATTTCTCGTCGTCTATTTAACTCCTTCTGTACCTTACTCTGCTTTTATCCGGTGAAATTTATCAGCTGTCGTTGTTTGCCTTTATGTTCTTTCTGTATTTACATATTCTGTGTATGCAACGCTAACATCTGAGTTTACTGTAGACTCGTCATTCAAACAAGTTGCCTCGAAAGCTCTTCCATTTCTTGAATAAAAGTAAGTCGTTTAGTCAAAAGCGATCTTTGCGGGCCTTTATTCGAATTCTTTTCGTCGCCAATGTTGTGGTCCGGCTTACGGGACCACAACTATGAGGTGAAACAATCGTTGGAGTTTTTTGGGAGCGGTTTAAGAACGAGTGTACTGTATTTATTTGCTACCCCATGAAGACAAACTATGACACAAGGTCGTTATTAAAATGTGAAAAAAAAACTCCCATAAAATGGGGCACTCTGGCAGTATACACAACTAAACTCGCCTTACTAAAAAAGGGTTTCCCTCATCCATTGGCTTGAACTATTTCAGTACAGCATATGAGCAGACACCAAATCCTGGCCACGAGGCCGGACGAGTGTACTCTTAGTATCTATTTGCCTCCCCACGAAAAAATGTTACACAAGGTCGTTTTTCATGAGGGAGACAACTAGCTCCTTCTAAAGGGGGCACTCTGGTAATATGCAAATCTAAAATATCTTTAATATTGAAATGTTCCCCTCGGCCAGCGACTAAGAATAATTTAGCTTACCTGCAGCATCAGATCAGATACCATACGCCGGCCACCTGACAGAACGAATGTTTTTGTTTAGTCCTGTGCTCCAGACTCTGGTATTATCTACTACGAGACCCTTATTTGGGAAACACCGAGTGTAGGTCCAAGGTTAGAATGGGGACTTGGTGTCGGGAGCATCATACCACAACTTAGGAATTTTATTAACCCTAAACGTGTCTCTATTACGATAATACCAAATACTCTGCATGATGTTTACCTACTTAAAGATCCTCAGCCTATTAGATGAGTTTATTTACAAAGCAAAAGACAAAGCATATATGTACAAACACAAATAAGAATATGTCAAAGTATATTTTTATAAATGTTATTATTGTATTAAAAACAATGAAAAAATGGAAAAGTGGGACAAAATAAAGACACCCCAAAAGAAAGAAAAACACAACTAAATAAAGTTCCATGCTTAGTAAGACAGTCCCAGCTAACATCTTGTATGAAACGCCCACTGTTTTTTTTTTGTTTTTTTTTTTGACACAAGTTGCTCAGTGGCGAAACTAAGGGCAACCATTCGAACACAAATTAGATTGGAATTGGAAGACAGGGAATCGGCGATGGCTTCCAAATTAAATACCCGCATATGGGGTAACAAGCCGGGGACAATATAAAGGGTGAAATAGACATCTTTGAAAACTCTCCTTGTACCTACGAAAAATAAAACAGGGATAGGAACAACATTGATAGTTAACTGGTCTGGAGCCTGTAAAATTCGCCCCTTCGTGGTTAACCAATATAATCCATCCTACGCTCAAAAACTTATGATCAGGGCGGGGGTTCCGCAGAACTTAGCATCGTATGTGCCATAGCTAAAACGGTAACGTAAACTCGAAACTACCACCTCGCCAGATTCACAAACTAGTCTTGGGCACTTATCTCCTTTCGAACTCAATATGATATAATATTTTCCAACTGCATCTGATTTTGACTTTTAGCTGGTTCTTAAATTATACATCCATATCACAATCAGAAACAGATCTAACTCCATGGACCACGTTTAACGTGTAAAACACGTCACTAATCTAGCTACTGATAGACATTATTTTCTCCTTAGTAAACGGTGGGTGTATTTTGTATATTATATAGAGCTCATTCTTTCCTGGCGGGCGGTGCGCTTAATCCATATTTGTTCATTACATATACTGTTCATGACTGACTTTCATCATGTGACCTGTGTTTTTTTAATATTTTTTATTAATAAAACTTCTTTCTGACATACTATTTAATAAGGAACCTACCTCCGATTGTTTTCATAAGTCACGTGACTACGTAATAATTTAGGTGAACCATAAAGAGTAGCTTCAAGTAAACATTGCCTTAAAAATACTTAATATCTAAGTGCGGATACCTTCTTTAAGATTATGGAAGCCGACTTTAGATGATTACATTAAATGGATAAAGATCTTTTTGTTTTTAGATCCGTCTTTTGAACGGGTGTCATTCTTAAAAATACGTCTTAGTAAAACAGCTCATGACGCATAACGTTGTATAAAGATTTCTTGCACACAGGGCTATAAAAACCCGAGTTAACCCTGTGTTAGTCACATATGTTGTTTTGTCACCCAATTCTGCTTTAGTGCTCAGAGTTCACAACATATTTTGCTTTCTCCCTATACTCTCCTGACTCAGTGAGCATACGTATTATGGAGCAGTTGTATCTAACTTTTCTTTCGAAGTATACGCCTCTTTGTCTTCCTGAGATGATCAGTCGTCTTAGCTGACTAACGTAGGTATCATTTTATGATTTTCATGTGTTTGCATTTTTCAGTGGAACTGAAGATTTGTCGTATATCAGCGATTATCATGTATAATTCGGCTACTCTGTAATATCAAATATGGAATTAATATGTTTTCGTATTTTCTTTATCATGTTTTGATGTGGTTATTATTTTATTTACAATGCATTAGTCGTTTTTGTGGTCTACTAAACTGCTGTAAACATAAGTCAAGACCAACAAGCGAAAAGAAGTAATCAAATCCACCATAATTCTTTAGTGCAAATTGTTTTGATGTCATTGTTTTCTAATTGAGTTAATGTTATATTTCCTTGATAGAGATTGGAGGATTGTCACTTGTGCAAAGGTTGATATATTTCAAATTGTCTAAATATAAATATAGTCATTATTGTCTTTGGTTTGTGCGTCGTAATTTTGATAATTATCTATAATGAACGTGTTAATCAGACAATCTCACAACGTTGTAAATACAAATATATCTTATGTACAAAACTGGTATTAACAATGTAAACATAGTATGATTGTGTTTGTAAATGTTTTAATCTGTAAAAAAGTACGTCAGTCTATTTCTTGAAGTAAGGCAACGATAACTTTAAATATCAATTTGTCATTCAGAATGTGAATTTCTTGTTGTTTAGAACCGATCCATGTCGTTACAAAATATAATGCAATACTACTAATTTTTTTTAATAATCTATGTTATAAATCTCACCTGTCTGTTTAAATGTATGTATGTATGTATGTATGTATATGTATGTGTATATGTATGTATGCTATATGTATGTATGTATGTATGTATGTATGTATGTATGCCTTAAACTCTCGACAGAGGCGATGGATTTTCACGAGATCGGTACGAGGGGCGTGCAATAAGTAATGTCACTGACACACTTCCAGTTGGCTGGACTAGATGGAATTTATATCTCTATGGGTTATGTGGCAGATTACAGCTCTGAACTAATTGTTGCTTTTGTTTTACAGGTGTTTGAACTGAGTCAGATATGAAATGGAGCCTGTTGAATGTCCAGCAGTGATACGATTTTTTGTATTTGAAAGGACGCACGCCGCAGGAGACATTTAATCAAATGAAAGAAACTGATGGTGATAATGCCCCATCATGTGACCTTGTAAAACGCTGGCATCGTGAATTCAAACGTTTCCAGAAGTCTGTGGAAACAGCTCCCAGACCTGGTCGCCCCTCTTCTGCCATTGATGAGGCATCTCTCCGTCAAGTTGAGGCTGCCATTTTGGAAGATCAGCGCATTACTATTCGCCAAATAGCCGAAGATGTCAAGATTAGTACAGGGTCTGTGGAAACTATAATTCATGACCATTTGCATATGCATAAGGTGTATGTCAAATGGATTCCCAGCTTGCTCACATTATTCCAGAAGCGAGAACACGTCGAGTGCTCGAGGATTAATTTGGATATGTGCCAAGAAGATGAGTCAAAATTTTTTAAAAGACTGATTACTCAGGATGAAACCTGAGCCCATCACTATGATCCAGAGACCAAAACCCAGTCAATGCAGTGGAATCACTTGATTTCACCATCTCGTAATAAGGCAATCGTGAAGCCCTCCGCTGGCAAGGACATGCTCACAGTCTTCTGGGACCAGGACAGATTAGTGATGACAGATTTTCTGGCAAATAGTACCACAATTACAGGAGCCTATTATGCTTCACTTTTGAGGAAAGTAAGGGAAGCTATTAAAATCAAGAGGCGGAGCGAGATCAGTAACGCTACCCTCCTCCTACAGGACGACCCTCCGGTCCACAACTCGCATGTTGCCAGATCAGAAGAACGAGTATGTGGTTATGAAATCCTCACCATTCCTCCCTACTCTCCTGAACTTGCAACCTCTGGCTTTCACTTATTCCCAGCCATGAAGTTGTTTTTGAAAGGAAAGCGTTTCCCAGATGATGCAACCTTGATTTCTGAAGTCACGTGGTGGTTGGAGGACCAACCTGGAGTGTTCTACAAAAACGGTCTCCAGAGCTGCATCAAACGATGAGAGAAATGCATAACTCTGGGTAGTACCTATGTAGAAAAATACCTATAACTGTGCCATGTTTCGTTGCTCTTCTGCTATGGGAAGTCGGTCAGGGGCATTACTTATTGCACGCCCCTCGTATCGTTTTGAAACTCGACTCTCCGAACGACAAATATTGAAATATTGGCTAACATTTATTAATTCTCACTCTACTGGGTTTTTTTTCTTCAGTCATCTTTCTTTCTGATTGACTAGTCTTCATTTAAACTAACGTCAGTTACCTTTTGGCGATGGGTGCATCAGTAAAAATGTCACTTTTTCACGGTCCTTCCTTCGTTCGCGGTACGGGTTCGAGCCTGTCTGCCTACTCCCACGTTTTCTTTTTGCTTAACCCCGCCTCCAAACACCCGGGCAACTCAGGCAAGTCTCTCTCTCTCTCTCTCTCTCTCTCTGTGTCTTTCTCTGTGTATATATATATATATTTATACATTTATATATATATATATATATATATATATATATATATAAAGGGCAAACTGTGTGTGTGTGCATGTGTGTGTGTTTGTATGCCTCGCAAAAACTTCCGACAGACTCGGCGAAACCTTTCGAAATTAGAATCATTTTAAACGTCGAAATTTCTGACGAGAAATGTCGAATAATTGACCCAAAACATTATTCCTTCACTCTCATCTGCCCAATTTTTTACAAGGAGGGGTCGTTTTTCCGCCGATATTTTCACAAGTTATCATTTCCTTTCGATTGACTAGCTTTAATTTCAACGTTCGCGACTTCAGGTTTTGCCATGTTACGTTCTTTTAACTTTCTGTTCTTTCTGTATGGATTCGAGCCTGCCTGCCTATTGCAACTTTGGTTTTAACACCGCTCTCCACCCAAAGTACTTTCTGTTGTTGTGATGCCCCACTACTACTACTACTACTACTACTACTACTACTACTACTACTACTACTACTACTACTACCTCTTTCGGGATTCTGTACTACACCACTTCCCATACAGGAGCAGCGCTAGTCTTTTATAATGTGCATGCTTCGAAAATAACAGAGCATGAATAATAAAATAATCAATCCTCATCTAAAAAAAGTTTAAGAACATTCGATGATTAATTTTTTAAGCAGTAAAAACATTATAATGTTTTTGATATTTGTAAAGTGAGTCCATCTTAATAAAAAAGAATGTAAAACGGAATTGAAATTAGTTTTCTTACAAATATCGTTTTATATTTTAAAAGTTTTTAAAATAACATCCAAGGTGAGAACAGTAGTAAAAAAATCAATTCTCATCGAGAGCTGGTAGAAAAAGATAAACAAGGAACTTTCCCATCCCTCTCAGAACTGTTGCCGTTGTGACCAGAGATGAACAATAATGGAGAGGAGGAAACTCAACAGACATGTATGTTTGTTGTTTTTTGGAATAGTGTTTGTAACGAGCAGTGTGGCCTCGATGGCACCAAATGAGCGTAAAGGGTCCTAAATGACGACCAGGTTACTCCCTGCCAGCAAAAGAACATTGTCTGTCATTCCCGGGACGCTTGTGTAACGCTTGGATGGTCATACTAGTGGTCGAGCCATGGTTTCACATATTGGTCCCCTTGACCAGGATTTCATGCCTAGCATATAAATGAAGCCGACCCCTCGGCCCATAGTGTAAAAATTAGGCGGAATAATAAAATCATCAATACTTGTCTTAAAAATACTGGAACATAGTTGCATCAATGTTTGCTTTAAGAAGCAAAATAGCATTGTTGTTTGTAGAATGGATCCATGTGCTGTAAAGAATATAACACGAATTACAATTAGTTTTCTCACGAATATACTTTTTATAATGTAAAGTTTTGTAAACAACATATAAAGTGAGAACAGTAGTCCTAGTAATAAAATTATCAATCCTTATCTCAAAATATTAAGGAACATAATAGGATCCATCTTTGCTGTAAGCAGCGAAATAACAGTATTATGTCTTTCATTATTTGTGTCGGCAGTAAATGACATTATCAATATGAATTATTAATAAAATAGTACTTTTTGTTTTTCATATTTTCAAATTTCATATATAATCTTATTTTCCATGTACAGACGAAAATTTCATATTCGTAACACTCTGAAAGTTTTGCTATCTAATTGCTATATATTGCAGCACGAGGATTCAAAAATGTTATAAACCTACTGCTCATTAAGCGAAGTTGCAAATGACGTGCTCTATTAAATTTGATTTTTTCTAATATACTGTTACTTAATACAATTACAATATCTTAACACGACATTATTTCCTTCTTGGTCACCCCTAATTATACGCGATTATAGAGCTTGTTAATATTATAACATGGACACGTACAGACATATTCATTATCGTATCGTATGAATCGAAATTCTACCGTGGGCATTTGTTTCCTTGTATTTATCTCGTAAGACTTCTTTCCAGAAAAACTCGGCTACTTATGAAGGGACAAATTGAAGGTTGCTAACATCCTAAGTGAAAGTGATTTAGTGAAACCAAAATGATTTGAACTTAAATCACCTAAAGCGTTGCTCAGTGCTGTTTTCTTCGTTACCATCGTCACCTCTAATATACCCATATTAAATTGTTGAAATATATTTTACATGCAGAACATAGCAAGCTTTGAAAATGTCGAAAACCTTCACTATCGTGTTATTTTGACGGTAATATATGAAATCATCAATTTTTAACAATAAATCACAGCGAATTTATTGCATTGAGTCGGCCAAGAAATTAAATAGTAAGAACTAGACCTTCTCTTGAATAACACAGCCCATAGTGATTTTAGATAATAACATAAATGGTTAAAGTATTTATCTGTAGAAATATATATATATATATATATATATATATATATATATATATATGTATACATATATATATCTGCAGTAAATAACATATACACATTAAAATAAAAAAAATAAAGGTTAATTGTTACTCTGTATTGTGTTTAATATAATACAATAATAAATACGAAATCTGCACCAAACACAATATCATATTGAAGCTTATTTTATGAGTGGGCAATACCGGGAGTCCTGCCAGTGTCCAATATAACTTTTTCTACTCCTTAACATACTATTATTATTTTACTGCGTTTTGCATGGGAAGATCGTATTATTTTTCTTTATCTCTCTAATTATTAAGATTCCATTTAAAATGTTTAAAATGTCATTTTTATTTATTCGAGAAGCTGCACTCTGCGTACAAGATATTTGACATCACGCACCTATAAGTGGGTTTATTTTTAGAAATAGTAATATTCATCTTCATACGTTATAGATATCTCATATGTATGATGTCTTAAAATAATTTGTATTATTCTAAGCAAGCTGAAATTTTGGAATTGTTGATTTGCTTATATTTTATTTTGCTTGCTAGTATCCGCTTATCGAGATTCGAGGATTAGGGTTAATGGGTTCTACGTAGAGTGTGTGATTATAACATGAATTACAGTAATGCTGGGAGCTGATCTGATTTAATTATATAATAGAACTGCTGAAGAAAAACTAATTTTAATTAGACTTAAAAATGGCCATGTTATAGTCAGCTAGGAATCAGTCCCTCGGTATTGTCTTCCAGAGATCACAGTTCAAGAAACACATTTTAATGGATTTTCTTTTGGGTTAAGGCACAGATGTAGAGCTGAGGGAAAATTGCATGGTTGCTGTAGCTAAATGAGTATTTGTTGCGGGTGTTCTACATGGTAAAGACTGTAGATCAGTCAAGCTTCTACAGTATAAAAACGTAAAAGTAGAGATCATCAAGTATAGTGAGGATAAAAAATGAAGGAGGCAGAAATATCCTCATCCACCAGTTTTCAAATATTTGTCTAATTTTAAAATATCACAAAAATTTATTGTTTACTGTCTTTGTATAAATTTAAAAATATCACAAAAAATTATAATTTACTGCGTTTGTATAAAACTAAACTTAGAAATATATAGTCTTCATTATCCAATCTTCTGTTTAGCAGTTCTATTCTTAAATTCATAAATACTGATTAAGTAGTGTAAGGGTAAAATTCGTATAAAAATTAATACACATATGGTTTGGTTTGATTGGTTTTGTTTTACGGCATATCAAGTTTTTTCAGGTTATTCAATGCTGAATCCAGTGATTTTTACAAACATTATTTAATAGAATATATATTTTTTCAAGTCAGTTTCTATTAAACCCATAGTTGGGACCCTAACAGTTACAACCACTCCGGGTC
>NC_136494.1:12020030-12027530 GCF_053919585.1 Euprymna scolopes
TTGCCCTACGTGTGAATCAACTCTATGTAAGATTTTAAATGTTTAGACCAGCATATTTCTGAGTAATTTCGTAGAGATCACATAGGTCAATTTTCGTTTTTATTTTGACCCAATGTGGACCATATAACATTTAATATCTTGGTCTCAAATAAAAATACAAAGTTTTGCCAGTGTCCAAATTACATACATCTTTAATTTCAAGTGTTTAGACCCCAAATTAGATAAGGAATTCGGTAGAAACTGTAAATGTTAACTCCTTCACTTTTGACCATTTTGCAGCACGATTTTCGCCCCCAAACTGATTAAAATGATTGCCGCACGACTTAATACCCGTTGTGTATAAATTTCAAATTTTTAGACCCAGGAGTGGCTGAGTAGTTGGCTATACACCGCAAATGACACGTCTTTGGAATTTAACCCCTTTGGGAGCTTAAATTTTCAATTCAAACCAAGGAAAAAGCTTGGCCTATCTGTTAATATGGTTTATGTAAAAAGTCAAATTTTTAGACCAGAAATTGACCGAGTAATTTGGTAGAGACAACAGAGAGCACAGTTTTGTAAACGTTGACCCAATTTTTTTCCTCTTAACATTTATTTTTTGGGGCTCAAATAAAATTAGAAGTGTGATCCATGTCCAAGTAATCAACATCTAGAATCTTAAGTGTAAAATCTCCAAATTGGCGGAGGAGTTTGGGAGAATTTTCAAAGGTCAAATCGTAGAATTTGGTCTTTTGACAGAAAAACATCTGGTCAGAAAACTGATTAAAAAGATTTTGCAATCTCAATACCCCATTATGTTGAATCTCGAGTATCTGGAACCAAACTTGACGCATATATTTGGTAGGGAAATGTACACAGACACACATACAGACATTTTCACTTTACTATATATATATATATATATATATATATATATATATATATATATATATATATATATACACACGTCGAATGCAGGCACGCTTGTGACTGACGAGCCCGATGCAGGAAACGCAGGTTTGCCCACAGCGGCTGCAGTAAAAATGTCACGTGGGAGTGTTTAGTCTTCCCTGAATCTTACTCCAGCAGTGCTTCTCCTGCAGATTCTCTGTGCGGAAGATCTCAAAGGAGGCGACAGGACGTCGCCAGGTAACACGGTCAGCAGCGAGACAGGACTACTGGAGGTGGTCAATGTGGCAGTCACCAAGTGACATCTTCAGAGAGTCTTGATATCTTTTATTCGGTGCCCCTCTGTCAAGACGGCCAGTAGAGAGTTCGCCATATAGTACTATCTTGAGCAGTCGATATCATCCATTCTGGAGACGTAGTTGTGACTTCATCAGCATGGCCTCGATGCAGGTGTTTTTCAGCCGCTCGATGGCCTCAACATTACTGACATAGTCACTTTAGTGAACGTTGAAAATGGTGCCGAGACAGCGCTGATGAAAACGCTCAAGGAGTCGTAATTGGTGGCGGTAAATTGTCCAGGATTCAGAGCTGCACAGGAGGGTAGAGAGTACTACGGCTCTCTCCACACTGATTTTTCTGCAATTTTGAAATTGTCAGTTTTTCCAGACTCTGTTTAACAATCTGCCAAAAAATGCTGTGTGCTTTGCCCAGTCTGTTGTCTATTTCTCTGTCGAGTTTGACATCTGATATGATGGTACACCCCAGGTAGGTAAACCGGTTAACAGTCTTCAGCTGACTCTCGCCAATAGTTATGTGGGGAGGACGGTAGTCTACCCGGGAGAGCTGGTTGGTGGAGAACATCCGTCTTTTTCAAGCTGAGCTCGCGCCAGAAGAGCTTGGCCGCCTCTGCGAAACAGGATGGGGCTTTTACATAGGAATCACCACATATCAAGGTCCAGTGGCTACTCAAGGATAAGGGTTATAGAGTTTACAGTAGTCAATTTGACAATATAGTAACTGTCAGTAATACAAATTCAGTAAATGTGTTCACTTATGAGGAAAGACTTATAAAAACTTGTTTACATTTGACTTGAAGAAAACCATATTGTAGTCAGCTACAGGAAAACAGAAGACAGTTCCGCAGGCGTACAGTTCTAAGAAAGAAGCTTTCTTCAAGAATCTACGTTTAGGTTTAGGCACAGATAAAGAGTGGGGTAATTAGTGATAGTGTTTTCAACGGTCAAGTACTTTACCTGCGATGGAGAGCAGGGTGATCCCCCGGTATTTAGAGCAGGCTGACATTTCGCTCTTGTTTTTGTACAAAGTAACAATGACTGCATCAATCATATATATGCTCCCAACAACAGACAATAGCTCATGGAGTCTGTTATGCAATGCTAGGCCTCCATATTTCCAGATCTTTGATGGGATGCCGTGGATTCATACCGCCGTTCCACTACTCAACTGTTTTATGGCTACATTGAGTTCTTCAATGGAGGGAGGTTTATAAATACAACTTTGGCTGACAGTTGAGTGATGCAAAGGATTGCTGGGTCCTGAATGACCTGGTCAGCTCTGAAAAGAGTTTAGAAATACTCAGACCAACGGTTCAGAATAGATGCTCCATCCGTGAGGAGCGTCTGGCCGTCCACACTACGCAGTGGACTCTGGACCCGGTAGTGGGGCAATGCACTGTCTTGAGAACTTCATAAATACATCTGTAGTCACCAACGTCTGCGTACTGCTGCGTTCTTACTGCGAGATTGGACCACCACTTGTTCTTTAAGATTCTAAGCTTGCACTGGGTCGTACTGCAGATGTGACGGATTGCTGGTCCCCTCAGCGGATATGCAGGCGTGCCAGGTAGGCCCGATGAGCGGATCTCTTCCTCTCCAACAATTCTCGTATTTCTTTATTGTTTTCATCAAACCAATCCCGGTTCTTTTTACTAGAAAACCACAGGATCTTCTTAGATAGCCGCAGAGTAGCTGTTTTCAGTTGATCCCAAGGTCGCTAAGGTGAGGGAACTTCCTCTAGGCCGGTAACGTTTTTGAGCTTGGACTGCAATTCTGCCTGGAAGACAGTTCTCACTTCCGCTGATTGTAGTTTGCTAAGCTTGTTCGTTTTCCTTGGTTAGCGGCCTCTTTGGCGTACTAGAATTTAGTTTATGGGGTGCAAATGTCTGGACCGAGGATGCCTCCAGGTTGTCTTTAGTCTGCCTTTTTGCAGGAAGATGATGTTGGTGATGACGAGTTGCAGCTCCATGCAAAGTTCCAGCAGCAAACACCCATTTTCGTTGCAGTTCCCAATACTGTGTCTGCCAAGCACTTCTATGCAGGCAACTGCATCCCGGCCAACTCTAGCGTTAAAGTCTCCGAGAATTATCACCTTATCAGCTGCAGGGGCGCGCCACCGTACATAGCGGAGCTCTGAGTAAAATTTATCTTTTTCCTGCAGGTTCAGCTTGGAGAGTTGGGGCGTGCACACTTGGAAGCTTAGCAAATTCCTTATTCCACAGAGCGAGGCTCATTGACAAAATGCGGTCAGAATGTCCAGTCGGAAGGCTTTCCAGTCTGGAAGCAATAGATGTTCTGACCAGGAAACCGACGACCGAGAAATGCCCCTCCGTTGCAGGTTTCCCAGATAAAAAGTGGGCGTATCCGGCGCTCTGTTCCTGAAGGCGGACAACCCTAGTGAAGAGAACCTCGCCAAGTGCAGCGATGTCGATATGCAGCTTGGACAGCTCAAGTGCAATCAAAGCAGAGCGACGCTCAGGTCTGTTTTAGTGTTTTTGCACTTATAAGGTTGGTGGCATACCTTACTTTCTTTGCAGTATTTCGACCGCATTGGGAGATGCCCGTTGCCCGGGGCTGGCGGAAACGAGCTTTTGTTGGGCCCAATTTTCTAGGCCACTCTCCAGGTGGAGCAAGCAGTACTGTCCCTAGGGTGCTGCCGAGTGATTTATATAGTAAGTTATAAAACTATATATGCCAGTTAATCTACACAGAATATTATGCGTTTCATCCACGCTAGGATTCGTCTGGCTTATGCATAAGCCTGACGAATTCTAGCGTGGATGAAACGCAGAATATTCTGTGTATATTTACTGCTATATATATTTTTATAATTTACTACCAAGTTCTACATATGTATTGAGCACTGTGTAAGTAAATACTTTAAGTTTTCGCATAAAATTATACTTTTCTATATTAATTTAGGTGATTAAATTAAGTAGTCGTATACATATACATGTATATATATATATATATATATATATATATATATATATATATATATATATATGATTGTTCAGCTGGATTAAATCCGACGATATGAAATAAAATGGCGGTGGAAGGACCTGGATACTCAACGTTTCGCCCGATTTATGCGGGCTTCTTCAAGAGGGATGGTCATTGACGAGAGAGTCGGAGGATTGGGGCTATATATAATGATGGGGGAGAGCAGTTTACTCTAATTAGTTCTTCTCTCATAAAATGTATATACATGTATATATGACATCTAATTTACATAAGGAAAACACTGCTCTCCCCCATCATTATATATAGCCCCAATCCTTCGACTCTCTCGTCAATGACCATCCCTCTTGAAGAAGCCCGCATAAATCGGGCGAAACGTTGAGTATCCAGGTCCTTCCACCTCCATTTTATTTCATATATATATATATATATATATATATATATATATATATATATATATATAGAGAGAGAGAGAGAGAGAGAGAGAGAGAGAGAGAGATAGATAGATAGATAGATAGATAGATGCAGCTTACATTATGCAAATATGATTTAATCATGTTCATTGTCCAAAACAAAACAAATATAATGTAATGTCAAGTATTTCCTTATATATAAATTTTTAATACCTATTGACACTTGTGTTTGATCCTTTTAGAAATAATTAGTGGTTGGAGTCACAATATCCATCGATTTTGAAATTAGAACCCGGCCGAACTATATCTGGCCTCATTAGAAAAGCACACACCGTTCATCCACATACAAAATCGTAAATGTAATCCAAGCAGGTCGACAGTAATCTTGTGATTTTTAAGATAGAGATCTATTCACGGGACGTTTACTGACAGACTTATTTCATGCCGACGTAAAGTGCTCTTTTTTTTTTTTTTACACAGTGATCACCACTTATCAAGGCCCGGAAGCCACTCAGGGATAAGGGTTATTGCAAGTACATTAAGTTAGTGAGGAGATTTGCTGATGTGTTTACTTAAGGGGGCGGTTCATTAGGAATTTGTTAACATTGGACTTGAAGACATCCAAATTGTAGTCCGGAGGGAAGCAGGCAGACAGAACAGAGTTCCACAGGCGTGCAGTTCTAAGAAAGAAGCTTTGTTCATGGAATCCGCGTTTTGATTTAGGCACAGATATAGAGTGGGGAAAATTTTTCACAGTGGATTCAGCTAGACGGGTGTTTCTCGTGAAAGATTGGCGAGGGGGGACCAGAGATTGGAGTTCAAACGAGCATCTGCCATGGAAATAACGATAAAATAAGGACAGGCTCGCAACGTCTCTTCTGTGGAAGAGAGTTTGCAGGGTAGAGAAAAGGGCATCCCCCACTAAGCCATGAAGTCTATTTTGTACTCTGTCAAGGCAGGATAGGCTGTTTTTAGCAGCTCCTGCCCAGATATGGCAACAATATTCCATCCTTGGACGTACTTGGCTTTTATATAGATAGAGAATTGCATCAGTAGTGAGATATCTTCTGGAGCGGTAGAAGGATCCCACCATCTTTCCAGCGACCTTGGCAACAGACTTGATGTACGTGTTCCATTTCAGATCATGAGTAAAGGTCAAACCCAGAAGCTTGTCAAAACACGGAGCCTCACCCAGACGAGAGCCATCCATCACAATTGATGCCAGCTGGGGATCAGAGCGTTGATGATGTAAGGATAGGAGTTTGGTTTTGCTCGACAGTAAAAACCGAATTCTTAAAGTGGCCGCAATAATTATTACTATAATTACCTTTAATACTCACATACACTAGTGTTTTATTCTTTCGGGAATCATAAGTGCAGTGGGTCACCATTACCGCCGATCGAGAAATTAGGACGCGGTAAACGAAGCTATCTTTAACTCTATTAGCAAAAAATAAACCGCTCGGCTAACTTTTAACGCGGTAAAAAAAAATTGAAACTAATCTATATAATTATAAAACACAAATGACCTTGTAACGAGTGATGTAGTCCACTTTCCGGTTTACGACATCCGGTTGTAAATGCGCGCGTAAACACTAACGTTTAGACAATTGTAGAGAGTTATCCCCTTTACACTAGTAATAACCATGGGACTAATGCGGCCCTTTATGGCTAGAGGGCGTTATTAAAATCTTTTTTTTTCTACTTCTAATTTTTTAAAAGCCGTCTTCTTGCTTATTGCCGATTTTCCAGTAGCTTATTAATCTTACCATAGCTTGGCATACTCTTGTATTTTTTCTGCACACGCCAAAAGGAAACCCGGATCGGTAAATGCACACGTTCCTATTACATAAAATAGTGTTTTCTTTTGTTGTTTTTAAATAGCAAATACTTGAATCTATTCGGTCATATTTTTTACACATATTAAATCTATTTTTTAAAGAAATTTAATATTGTAAATTTTTCATAAGTTGTTAAAGAAAGCTGTACGCCATGTCGTCGGCGTTCAATTCGTAGGAGAATCATGAGTAATTTTCGATTATGGAGCGATTATTCGGAAAAATAGGTAATTTTACACGAATAGGGAGGATTTTTTTTTTCATGTTTGGGTGACCCGTCCATGATTTTATCATTTTTATATACTTTCATAGAAATGTTTCTGTTATGTTAAAATAAACTATTTTCTTTACGTCACAAGTGTCACGCTCATACATTAATTCCATAGCTAATATGACATACTAACCCAACGGGTCACGGGTAGTCTAGTCTATAATATAAATATCATTGTGTGTTTAAATGTATGTATGTATATATGTATGTATGTATGCATGCATGTATGTATGTATGTATGCATGAATGTCTGTCTTAAACTTTAGATTGAAGCGAAAGATTTTCAAGACATACGTATCCATGTAAAGCTCGGCCTTTCGGAAGACAAATATTGAAAAAAAATGGCTATAAACAGTAACTATTTTGCCTTTAACTGGCAACTTTTCTAAAGGGAGGAGTCGCCCATATTTCCAAAAGTACTCCCTTCTTTTCGATTGACTAGCCCTAATTTAAACCTTCGCCACTTCCGGTTTAGCGATCTACGCAACGTCAAAGACGTAACGTTTTTATTTTGTTCTTTTTTCACGTTCTTTCCTCCCTCTCGGAACAGGGTTGAGCCCGCCTGCCTACTACAATTTTTTTTTTGTGCTAAAGGCACACCTTCAAACATCCGGGAAACATATATATTATTGTTATAATTATGTCATTCTCTTAAAGAAACTCGGTTTTTCTTGTAGAGCACTTTAAAATTTAAATAGAAAGTCGGTCATCTAAGCTTACATGCGTATATTACGATGATATCATTAGATCACTATGGCAGGATTTTACGACATTTTAAAAATAGATGTTATAATGGTAATTGTATTTCTCGCTGTTGAGATTGGCCATGGGGT
>NC_136494.1:12032530-12052530 GCF_053919585.1 Euprymna scolopes
TGTTGTACTGAACAAAACGATAGATGGGAGGAGAAGTTATGGTTTGCGCTATGATCATTGCTAATGGAAATATATGGTTGGAGTGGCTGAAAGAGTGACAGAACAGCCAAAGCTACAGATAGTTGCTTGACGAGAAAGCCTTACCAAGGATAGGGTATGATTTCGTTCTACAGCATTACAATTGCAGCATCTATGTGTCAAAATTCATAAAAGAATGGATGGCTAATGTGACTACTTTGGAATGTCTGCAAGAAGGCCAGATCTAAATCGAATGGAAAATGTTTGGGAAATGTTTGCGCAAATTGCTTATGATGGACTTGAAATAACGATAGAGACTTATCTATGGGAACGAATACTAGCTGCCAAAAACAACTAGTAGAAACACGCAGATATGTTATTGTGCATATATATATATATATATATAATTGTAATTATTTTTACAGCTAAACAATGTCGTAGATCACAAGAGCCATGACATCCAACAAACCGGATGTTTTAGACTTGAGTTTCGTCCTGATTTGAGCTCATCTGATAAACATGTCCGAACTCGAGATACGACACTCGGACATCTTGCATGTTTCGAATCCCCATTCTGGGTATCTATCTGATGAACCTGAATATGGGCGTAACGAGTCTTAGAGTTCCGGTTTGTTGTGTGTCCTGCACTGTGCTACGTTTTTTTTATTGTAATATATATCTTGTAAGCTGCGACGTTGTTTGGCTGTGGAAATAATAATAACATCTCTCACAGTCTGAAAAATATATAGATATATATTTATATACTAGTACACATATTTTTCTTATAGGCATGTTTTGTTGAATAGCTAGAATAATTTCTGTTTGTTTCTCTTCCGCATAGTTTTTTCCATCAAGTGCGCCATTGTTCAGTCATTCTATGCGAGTGTAAAACCAATTGAACTTAGCCGCGAATGTTTTCATCTCCTATAATTTATTTTTTAAATGTAAGTTTAGGGAATTAATTTAAAAATGCAAAGTAAATTCATATAAATGTAGTGAGGCGTACGTTTTCTTATCGAGCCTGATTTATGTTTTGATTCTATGATGCGGAAGTTAAGGTTACAATGTGAGAGGGTTAAAAGGTTGTTACCAATTATTAATAATTATTTAGCCTGGTGTCGTTTGCTACTAGCTGTTGAAGGTAGGAGTGTTTGCGGAAGACGTGTAACATGTAAAACGGCGAGAAATACTAGTCCTGGTTCTGTTGATATATGGATTTTTCTGAGTCATATAGGACATTTGCAAAACAATGGTACTACTTCAGTTTTCGTAGATAAAAAGCACCATTGAATTTTCTGTTGATCTCTACGTCTGTCAGGTTTCTACACTCCACGATTAACCGTCATTAATACAAACAGCCATATTATGAAAATATACGTACACTTAACCATATACAGACAAGGAAATTTACTCGAGTAAAGCAATGCTGGATTAATCGGTTACTCTTTTTTGTTACATATCTTATTAATTTTTAACTAACAGGACCTGTGGAAATTCCACAGGGGACTTATTCATATGTAATATATTGATGTTGACGTTTTGTAGATATTTAGTATAAGTGGAGATACTCTGATATTATTGTAGATTTTTTTTGTTAAAACTGCAAAAGTATTTATCTAAGATAGAACGAACGCCCGGTAAAACCCGATCGTAAAGTACGTATAAATATGATATTTTAATTCTCGCAGATTTCGTATATATTATTGTAGAGTTGATATTCTATCTATTTTTAATGTTATAAAGTTGCTATTTCAAAAATAATAGAATATATCCATAAGACTTGGGTGCATTAGCTTGAATCGAAACCAAAATTAAAACTTATGAGAAAATTCCACAGCGGCATCTGTCACATGTAATACATTGCTGCTGTACATTCTATGGGCATTCAGCATGAATGAAGACACCATCATATCATGCTAGCCTTTTTGTTAAAATGGTACCTCCTCCTTACTAAAATAATGACTTTGATATATTGTCTGGACCGATGATTTCGTTACAACCACACCAATCAATGGACTTACCTTTCATCATTTTTCATAATTCTGTGATATGTTACTAATTTCGACTGTAATTTCTCATAATTTTAACCCACATTATTGCCCAACTTCACTCAAATAATAACTTTGGTATAATATCAAAATTATAATGAAATAATGTAATGTTTAGTGCGTAAACAGTTTACGCTTTTTCCGGGACTGATGCAATACCCCAACTCTACTGTTAGAAATATACTTGAAATAAAGTACTGTTAAAATCATAAACTGTTTCAGCAGCTTTTTGAAATTAATGCATAAAAAACATGAACGCTGTTATGGATTAGGCAACAATTACTTCAACATTAATTTCTGAGTGTAGCATCAGTCTAAGCAATCCAGTTACTTTGATTATATATATATATATATATATATATATATATATATATATATATATATATATATATATATATATATATATTTCACCGTACTAACAGAAAGGTTCAGCCTATAACAGAAATTGTAGATTCGTTTATTTGCAAGGATGGATTCTGCATGAGTGTTTCAATTCATAATATAACTGAACCATGAAACTTGACCTTTGTGCGTTTAAATTTAATCTAAGTAATTTTGTAAAAAAATATATCTAAAATGAACAGTAGAATCCGTTATAATACAGGGACGCCGTCGATCTTTTGTTTTAGAGCATTATTTCACAATTAGACTGGGGTTTTGCATTTTATGCGTGGCCTAAAGCTAATATTTACAGATAATTTTACAACATCGAGAGCATATTCTCTTCGGTGTAATATAGACTAACATTTATGTCAGTGCGGACAGTCATTTGAAGCTTATTCGCTGTACACTACAGAAGAATCCCAAAGTAGAGCAGGAAATTAATCGATTTTATTAAACATATGCGATTTAATCGATTTCGATGATAATAATGATAACAATTGTAGTAGGATGAAATATTTGTTGATCCTCATTTACTCCATGACAAAGGCAGGTCACCTAGCTAGTATCTTATGAGGTTTATAAATGCTTGTAAAACAGACACTACTTTAAATAGCACTCTTAATATTGTTGCCATTTTACTTTGTTTTTTTTTTATTAGATAGAGATGGTAAAGCGTTTTGCGTAAAGATACGTGTTTGAGAAACGGGGCATCTGACTGTTTGTATCGACTAATGTCTGCTAACATCACGTTGAGATTTCATGGTATTTACTGTCTCCTGTACTCGATCAGAAAATGTGTTTACGACGTCGGGCGCACATTGAAAGAACTGTTATTAAAAACTTCTATTAGACAGACGGTTTTTTATTGGAATATACCGAGATAGTTCCATTCAGAGATGTCCTTGTTGACGTAGACGTCTTAAAACGAACTTACTTCAATAACTCTGTAGCATGGCCGCATTCAATAAACTGACATATACTGACAATTTGTCTATTTTTAAAAGTAGTATTTAATTTCTGTAAACATTTATATGCAAAGTTAAACACAAACACATTTACTCACACGTACTATAGTTAACACATATACACATGTATACATAATCACATATAACGCATATATATATATATATATATATATATATATATATATATTTATTTATATATATATAGGAGCAAACAATTAATAAAACATGTTAAAAAAACTTCGAAAAAGAGTTTAAAACATATTTAATCTGAAAAGGAAACACAAGATAAGTGGTTACTCCGCAGAATTTCGAAGAAATGCATTCCTTCTCATCAGAGGGTAGGAATTAGCAAAATGCGGGATCGGATTTTGCATGCAAAAGTATTTGATGAAACAACAAGTAAGTCAAATATCTTACTTGATAACAAAACAGTGAAGCAGAGGAAATATGGTGAGGTAAACGGTGATTACACGTGAATGTATAGTCTGGTGAAATATAAATAATCCAGTTACGGTAAAATCCAAATATATTACTTCAAGAAAGTTAATTGAATTTCCATTTGCACAAGAAAAATCCAAGAAAATCCCGTAATTAGAAGATGGTCCAAAATAATTTAAAAGCAGAAATCCATGGAAAAATTTACAAAAATGTGTACAAGGGGAAAAAGGGAAAATATTCCAATAATATTAATAAAAGAAAAGAAAAATAAGATATACTTTTCACTCTACTGCCGAGACATGAATATAAATATAAAAATAATAATTTTATATATATATATATATATATATATATATATATATATATATATATATATATATATATATATATATATATAATAAAAAAAGAACAAACCGTATTATGTGTTCATCAACGTTTCGTCTTTATTTCGAGACTTCCTCTGGACGAAATAAAAACGAAACGTTGATGAACACATAATACGGTTTGTTCCTTTTTATTTTCTCTATTTTGTCGGAATACTATTTCCATTACTTTCATCATATATATATATATATATATACATATATATATATATATATATATATATATGCATTCATCTGTAAATCATTATATAAGCTTCTTGATTCGCGAGCCGAGCACGCTTGACGAAGATATCCAGGGCTAATTATTGAAACTAATCGAACACTGTATAAATCAT
The DNA here is from genome assembly GCF_053919585.1 of Euprymna scolopes. Lineage (NCBI taxonomy): Eukaryota > Metazoa > Mollusca > Cephalopoda > Sepiida > Sepiolidae > Euprymna > Euprymna scolopes. The sequence continues at coordinate 12,037,102 of NC_136494.1, forward strand.
TATAGAGTATCATTGCTGACATCGCCTATCCCACTATTATATCGACTTAATGTTTTACACACACACACACACACACACACCACACACATACACATACACAAACACACATATATATATATATATATATATATATAAATATTTATATATATATATTTCTGTAGGAATATGTTTTCTTATTATATACCAATCCTTATATAACATCTCTATGTGAATACAGGACAATATATAGAATAAGGGAGAAAAATTTATATTCCAAAAGGAAATGAACTATCATTTGACATGGTGAAAATCCGAAAAGATAACTGCAGTTTCCCTTCCAATTTTCGGATTTTCACCATGTCAAATCCCATTTCAATTCCTTTTGACGGATCGATTGTTGCTATTTCTTCGGATGAGTCAAGGGAATATTAGATTCACTAATTTATATAATAATTAAGTGATTGATTTTGCTCTTCCGAAACAGATACTACCAAGAATTGTATACATCAGCAGATTTAAAGGAATAAATTATGAGATGGTCAACATCATGAACTTTGGAATATAAACTTTCGTCATTATATATATATATATATATATATATATATATATATATATATATACATAAATATTGTCATACGTTAAAATAAAATAAAAAGAGAAGTAAATATTAGAGTAATTTATATATATATATATAATTATATATATATATATATATATATATATATATATATATATATATATATGGTGTGTGGGCATATGGCCGTGCAAATTATTATGTTGCTGCAAAACATGTCGCCTTTTGACGTTTAACTATTTATACAAAAATGACATTATTTTTCACCAGCCTAATATCAACTAACCTCTTACTTCTCTTTTTATTCTATTGTACTGTGTATCTATTTTGTCAATTGTGTATTTGTGTTAATCTCTCTACGTATATTCATGTATACTTGTTTATATTATATGATTCATTCAGATTGTTACTTACCTGCTTCTATATTTCGTCTATCAGACTTATCCCTACATTTACTTCAGTCCTTTTCCGTATGCTTTCCCTGCTAAATGTTTACTCTTCTCCCTCATCCTTATATCCAGAAATTGTTTTTTTTTCTTTTAATTTCATCCCTGTTGTACCATATCTTTTTATATAAACATAAATACATACATACATACATACATACATGCATACATACATACATACACGCGCGCACAGACATACACACCCATATGTATATGAAGGGTCCGCCAATAATCAGGAAGGTTTTGAAAATTAAATTGTTACTGAAAAAATACATTTTAACAATGCTATTATACATTAATCGAATCTACATATTTTAGCATTTTTTTTATCGAGGAAGCAATACTATTAAAAATACTCCTTTAAATGCGTGGCATTAGTAGCATGGACTTTTAGGATTCGGATGTAAAAGTTCTCCATAACTTCTTGTAGGATATTTTCCAGTATTGTCTCAATCTCGTTTGCAATGCTCTCTTTAAGAGATAGAACTGTTATAGGTTGGTCACTTTTGAACACTGGTGTTAAGATCCCATAAAAATATTTACAAGTAATAAATCGGATAAACGAGAGGGCCAAAGAACATTTCCGTTGCGAGAAATCACACGACCTGGAAATAAAGCATTAAATAAATTGATGGCTATAATTACTGTGTAACTTGTAGCTCCATTTAGTTTTAAAAGTCTTTGTTCATACACTACATAATAGGCAAGATGGGGAGAGCAAACGTTATTTATCATTTCAACAGAGCGCTGAACATTTACAGCGACTACATAACGAGCCTCATTTTCAGTAAAAAAAAAAAAAAATATCCGATAATGCTCTTGCAGACATAGCGGACCATACCGTTACTTTCTGAGATTGAAAAGGCTTCTAATGAAGCAAACGAGGGTTTCCTCAGCCCAATACCTGAAGTTTGGTTTTAGCCGCGATGCTCACCCGCCCACTGCTCCATGATAACTGACGTCTGAAGGTAAGGTTTACCCTCGCTCCTACAATGCGTCCCTCCATTTCTTCTTCACTTAAAAATTGGTAAAGAATGTAGATTCCACGTATGGGTAATGAAGTTGTTTAAATCTATTTTTTCAATTACTAATGGATTTCTGAAATGATTGCAATTCATCGACACTCCCTGCATATTATTTAATTTTTTTTCATTTCTTTACAGTTTACTAGATTTAATTTGCATTACCATACCTTTTTACTTCTTTTCCCTTTTATCTTACCTGTCTTTAGACCTACTGAAAAGTCATTTCATGTATGTGTGTGTGTTTGTAAGAGTTGCTCCCTCATACACTTTGAAAGGGCTGAGCAAATTTTATTTGTCAAATTTTACACAAATGATATTTATATTTCTAGCAGTGCTCCTAGACACATTTTGTACAGAAATGCATAAGATAATTGTCGGAAATCAAAGAAAACCTGATCCTAAAAATAGTCATGTTTCCTTGTTAGATAAAAACAATTACACAGAAATGCACTAATGTAACGTGAAGTATTACTCTGTAATTTTCTTTTATCCATAAGAGAAGATAGACTATATTAAAGATCGTAAGCCCAAATATTCACTGACGAGATATTGTTAACAAACACAGGCGGAATTTGATGAACAACATTATCATTTAATTTTTTTTTTAAATTAATCACCCGGCTTAATTATTCCTCGTAATACATGATATTCAATAGAGGACGGATTCTACAAACAGAATCTGCATAAATTAAAAGATCATGTTTTAGTGTTTTGTACGATCGGGAACGCCAGTATGTTATCTTAATCTCTATTTTAACCGGCTAAAGCCCCATAAAGAACGGTACATAAAAAATACAATCCTTTGGGGCCCTTAGCGCAGTGTACGCTTTTTAGTTTCTAAATAGATAGAGCTTAAAATAGGCTGAAAGACATGCTGACATACATATAGGTTTTTATATATCAAATATATATATACTAGCTGACCACACACTGTTTAGCAGTTGTAAAAATAGTATCTAGTTTTGTAAAAGTTCTAAACGTTTCTGTATTAATACCCATCGGGGTTCATACAGATACGAAAGGCTGGCATTCGGGTCAAAGTAATACCTGCTATATTCGTGCAGATCATGGGTTCCATGTTGGGTTACCTTGCCACAGCTATCGCCTATTTAGATGATATAATCATGAGCGAAAAACAGGGCGGAAGCGCAAACCATATGAAAAGTATTCAGTCGAATACAGAATTATGGATTTAACTGGATTTGCAGGACTGCAAGCAACCACTGTAAAAGAGTAATAAAAAATGCAAGAGAGCAATTTGCTCAGTCCGTTAAATCCAAGGTAACTGATCAGCGGCTTGGTTCCCACCAGTTTTGGCAAATGGCAAATAGGATCCTGAACAGAAGTGTGCGTTCTATACCAACAATTATCAATGGACCACAGGTCATCTCGGTCTTATCACCTGAATTCTTAAATACATGGAAAACTGAAGAGGTCTTCCAGGGAGTCGGAAAGCACTTCTCCTTAAGGCAGCGCTTAAATAGTTACGTAAGTATGGGAGCAAGTTCTGGTTGAAGCTTTTTTAACACTATAATTAGGATGCCATCAGGGCCAGTTTCTTTACTGGAATCTAGGTTCTTTATTAGCTTGGCGACCTCATGCACGGATATTTGTATGTTACCTAGCTTGTTCTGTGTTATAGGAGGAAATATGGGGAGTTGATGGCCTTCGTCGCATAGGGTAGAATTAGCTGCAAAGTTCTTTGCAAATAGTTTGGCCTTGTCTGACGCTGACGAGATGACCTGTGGTCCATTGATAATTGTTGGTATAGAACGCACACTTCTGTTCAGGATCTTATTTGTTATTTGCCAAAACTGGTGGGATCCAAGCCGCTGATCAGCTACCTTGGATTTAACAGACTGGGCATATAGCTCTCTTGCATTTTTTATTACTCTTTTACAGTGGTTGCTGGCAGACCTGAAAGCAGCTTTAGTTTCAGTGCATCTATTACGTTGGTAGCTATGGAAAAAGTGATTTCTGTGCGCGATAGCAGCAACACATTCTGGGGAGAACCATGGCTGGCTGTTGGGTTTTTGTTTAAATTTTTTAGATGGTATGAATTGGTCTATGCCTACAATTAACCATTCGGTCAGATCTGATACTATAGAGGACACATCCTTTTTAAACATGGAGTGCAGAGGTAAATCAGATATGAATGTACGGAAGCTATCCCAGTCAGCCATAGAGTATAGGTATACAGTACGGTGGAGGGATACGTATGGGGGCTTCTTACATTTCGTTTTTATCTTAACTGATACGACGGAGTGGTCGGAGGATCCTAGAGGAGAATGAACGGAACATGAACATAGCTCAGGGGAAGTTGAGAGAAAAAGATCTAAGAGGCTTGATATTGACCGGGTGTATCGGGCACTCGGGTGGGTTCGCGAACAATCTGAGTGAGGTCATAAGCAATGGCAAAATAATGACAAAACCTTCCCTCATCGTCTGTCTTATTTGAATGGGTCAGCCATTCCACGTTATGGACGTTGAAATCACCACATATGTGGATGTTAGCCGTTGGATGTGAAGACAGTATGTGGTCAATTTTCTCAGATATGCTCTTAATCTTTATTTCCATGGCAGGTGCTCATCTGAACTCCAATCTCTGGTCCCCCCTCACCAATCTTTCACGAAAAACACGCGTCTAGCCGAATCCACTGTGAAAAATTCCACCACTCTTTATCTGTGCCTAAATCAAAACGTGGATTCCATGAACAAAGCTTCTTTCTTAGAACTGCACGCCTGTGGAACTCTGTTCTGTCTGCCTGCTTCCCACCGGACTACAACTTGGATGTCTTCAAGTCCAATGTTAACAAATTCCTAATGAACCGCCCCCTTAACTAAACACTTCATCAAATCTCCACACTAACTTAATGTACTTGCAATAACCCTTATCCTGAGTGGCTTCCGGGCCTTGATAAGTGGTGATCACTGTGTAAAAAAAAAAACTTAAATAAGACGTGTGATTTCTTCTTATAAATATCAAGTACCTTGAGCATATCATTGATAAATGTGGCAGACGCCCAGATCTGGACAGATCGACCGCTATTAGAGAGATGCAAGCACCGAAAAACATAACACATCTACAAAGGTTTTGAAGGTTGGCAAATTATTACCAAGAGTTTATCGTCAACCTGCACACACTGCGTGCACCACTTAACCAATTACTAAAGAAGGATATTCCTTGAGAATAGACATCGGATTGCCTGATATCATTTCAAGAAACAAACAAAAATCCTTACATCGAAACTGTTTCTAACTTATTTTTACTTCGACGATAATGTCTATTTTAAACATTTCAAGAACAACATTACCTTTTCGGAACAAAGAATCGGTAATGTCACATGCATCATTCAAGGTCCAAAATTCGAACACAAAAGGCACCTGAACTAAATAAGGAAAAACATCTTTGAGGATCACGCAGAACCACCCCAGGAATGTGTAGAGGCGATCGAGACAGTATATGACGTTTCTGACATAAAATGTACAAATCATGGCAGAACCAAGAAGAGAAAGTGCATAAACCCCTTTGCTGGTCTGCTCACAAAAGGAAAAATGCTGATTTAACACCTGGAGAAATCAGCTTGAGGGGGTCTAGTGGGGGGGCACTGGACTCAACCACCGTCCGTATATACCGAAACTCTTAACGATACCAGAAAGGGCTTTAGTTCGGGAGTTAACATCGCTTGCTCGGTGAACGCAAAAACTATTTTCATTCTATAAGCTTTGTTTGTCTTTTATTAATACACGTCTTACTTAAACTGCTGTTGTGTTTTATTGTGGCTAATTCAGAGCCATGATACAACCAGTTATATTTTGAATTCTTCTCGTCAGAATCGAAAAGCAGAAGTGTGATAAACAACAAAAGAACAAAAAAATTATTATTAAATTAGAAATTTTTGCACGTGAAATACGAGTTACTTTTTATGACTCTTGGTTAAACACTCACCTTTGCATATGTTTCTTAATCGTATTAATTCCTAACCCTGCATCAAACGGATACAGTAATGATTTCTTAATAGCACATACCTTATCCCGACATATAAAAAAATCATTCCATTCACAAAAAGTTCCCATGAACTTGTCATGTTAATGTCAGTCCAAGATTGCTCGTTGATTCAGTCGAGTTGACGAGCAATCTTGGACTTACTTATATTATTTATTTAAGTGACCTTTAGTAAGTCTAAATGTGAGCAACACTAAATGCATCTTTTTTTTTATTCATATCGCTTGAAACAAATGAAAAAAATTGTTATGACAACTGACCATGATGAAAAAAGCAATGATATAGATGTGTCATTAGTTTTTTGTTAGCATTGCTCTTACTCAGAAAGTTATTTTCCCGACGCTTCGATAATTCTGTCGAACTTGGAAATCCTCCAAATATTCTGAAGGAAAGCCTTCATTTGATATATGGTGGTTGCATTCCCCACTATCGAATCATCCATCACATGATTAATTATTCGGAATTGTATTGTAAACATCGCCCGCACTGATAGTTGAGCTTCCAACTTTTATAGAAGCTTTACTTACAACTGAATATACTAATTACGTTATACATTACGCTACGGGCCATTTGTGGAAACGGTAAATAGTTGTTATCGCGGAGGTTGTTTATATTTCGTTTCAGAACTAACATTTGGGTACTCTGAGATTTAATCTAAAATGTAAGGGAACGATTCATAAATACATAACTTTCATTCTTAAATACATAACTGTTATTCATAAATACACAACTTCAATAGAAATTGATGCAATAGTAACGACGGAAACGGAACCTGGTAATTAGCATCTTTTCTTCAGTATCGTATTCACAAATATCTATGGGCTTAGAAGCAATCTATATAATGTAGATTGTTACCTTTTAGTAAATTCCCCGGATTCTTTAGTATAAAGTAAAACAAACCCAAACGTCTCTAACTATTTTTAACATGACAGGATACCTCTATCTTTGCCGTAACGTCTCAGATAAATATATGCACGGGATTGTAGTCTATAATCGTAGCACACGTCCCTTAACTAGGAAGCAAAACTTGAATAGGATGACCAGGCTTTTATGTGCTTAACTACCTCTTCTTCACTACCTGAGTAACTAGTATTTTTTCTACCGTTCTCCCACAAGTCGAGACTGTAACTTAATCGACCATGTCTCTGATAGTATATATATAGAACACTCCCCTTGGACAGTAACATCCCAAATACATGGGTTCAGTGAATTTAATGTCCACCATAAAAAATAAGATGGATTTTCAACGTTGCACAGATGAGGCTAAAGGCTCTACTTAGAGCTTCTCGATGTTATACCCTCATACAGACAGTAAAGTTTCAAACCAGCCTCCTATATTGTGAACATAAGCAGGTTTTAATTCTAGACCTATTCCTCACCACAGTACGCGAGGACTGTGTGAATAATGCTCACAGTGCACTTGGAAATGCATAGCACCTAGTGGTAAAGGTTGACATCACACTAAAATCTAAACCCCAAAGTGAGGATTCATTGCTGAAAACGACAAAGTACTACAAATGGATAACTGGGAAGCAATCAGAAAACACATCTGGGATGTCTCATAGGCCAATATGTTCTCTCTTCCTGCTGAACAGTGGACCAATGAGGCAATTTAATAATACAAAGTGTGTATTGAAGCATATATTCCCACACGGAAGTATTATAGCAGCCCAGCTCACCCCCAAACTTCACTATAGATTGTGCAGCTGCCATTGCACAACGAAAGCATTCATTACGCCTATTTGTCCGTCATGAGACAAATACAAATATGTATAGATGTAAGAAATTATTGTAAAAGAGAAATAGCCACAGCTAAAATAAGGCATATTGAAATATTACGGGAAGCATAGAATCGCAATAGGTGGGAACTTTTAAAATCTGTAATTGTGTAGTGAAACAAGACCAATCACTAATTCCACCACTATCCAACAACCTAATAGTCGCACGTACGATCAATGAGAAGGCGGAATTGCTTTGCCGGTTATTCTCTTCTAAATTCACCTGAGAGCTAACAAATACCTCCCTCATTTGCGGACTGAAGTTACATTAAATATTACGAAAAACTCTCATGTTCGCATTATCATAAAGAATGAGACACTTTCTGGGCGTGTTGGCCTTATCTCATCTCTGCTATACTAACAAATGAATGCTAGTTTTAGCTAGCCCCCGCACTTTCCAAGATCTACAATAAACACCTTGCTTAATATTGGTTTCCGAATAGCTGGAAGATATCCTCTGTGGTACAAGTGTACAGGAATTCCGGTAAAAAAGAGTGGCCTTATCTAGAGTCAGTCTACTACCTCTCGTAGTTAAAATCTTTGAGACATTAATTAATCAAGCACTAGTCCACCATCTCGTAAAAAGCTAATGTTTTCTTACTGATAAGCAGTATAGATTTAGGCCATGTGGTTCTACTACATATGTTTCAACAGTCATCTCTGAACGCATGTACCAATGCACTGGATAAGGCAAGTCAAGCTAGTTCTTTAACCCTTGATATATCCAAGGCCTTTGATAAAGTCTGGCACAAAGTACTGCAAATAACGTAAATATCATGTTATAACTCGACGTTGTTAAATATAATTAGATCGTTCTTTATGAATAGGACAATCAAGGTTGTCATTGATAGACGTACATCCAAGCAGCATTACTGCGGGAGTGCCTCAGAGGTCGCTCCTTGAAACCCTATTATTCCTAATATTCATATACGATCTCCTCGATAATATTTTGTCCGAAATGCGTATTTTTGCTGATAATACGACGCTCCATAACAAATACGAGGGGAAAACGGATGTACACAGATCTAAGACAATGGCGGAAGCATTAGATAATGACTTCCAGAACACAGTGGAATGTGGCCGAAGATGGATGACAACATTTACTGCTAGTAAGACTAAACTGATTTTCCTTAACAATTACAAGACGCCTTCGAAAGCTCCGATATTCATTACAAATAATACATAAGAAATCTTCCTTCAAACTACTCGGCCTTACATTCATGGACAGTATGTATTGGGGCAAAGACATTGAGGATATTGCGTGGGTTCCCTCTATCGTGCTACAATGCTATTCACGTTTGAGAGCATCTAGTACCTCGGCAAATCGTTCATTTGCCCATGCTTGGGGCACTTTTGCAATGCCCCGGCTGATGCACTTACCACTAGTCTCTCCAATTTGCATAGGATCCAAAAATAAGTCTTCAACCTCATAAGCCCCACTTTGAAAACTAAGGTCCACCCCTTGTCTCATCCTCGCAACGTTGAACATGTGCTTGTATTACGAATATTTTAATTGAATTCGCTCTGATGAACTCGTTGCACGTTTGCACCTTCGACGTACAAAACGCCTAACAAGCTCGTTTAGCGACAACATCACACCACGTAACTGTTGAGAAGCCTTAATAAACTAACAGTTTCTTCCCTCAAACAGCTAGACTTAGGTATTACCTTCCTTTTGCCTGCTACTCTGACAGTATCGATGCACAGAAGTCTAAATGTAACGTAAACTAGCATCTTATTTATTTTTCCAATGCATGATCTCAAATAGTAGCAGCTCCTTACGCCAAAGTAATGATATACCTTGTTAGAGAACGTGAGTAAACAATGGTTATTATCCGTAATGTATATACATTTATATATATATATATATATATATATATATATATATATATATATATATATATATATATATATATATATATATAGCGAGAGTCAAGTCAAAAAATAATACTGAGCAGTGTGGAGCTAAATTCTCGCAGTTATATGTCTGTCACCACTGCGGTCGCCATTGCAAGTCTCTAGCAGGACTAAAGTGCCACATACGTCTAAGTGAATGTCGACACGCTGAGTTCTAGACTGTCAGGTCAATTGTCGGAGTCTCATACGTCGAAAATTGACGGAGAGTCCATCATATATATATATGTATATATATATATATATATATATATATATATATATATATATGAGGAAAGGTGCTGGTTTAGCCGCACTGATAAGTTGTGATACAAAAAAAAACAGTACTCTATGTGTATGACTATATATTTAAGCTCCTTCTTTGGGTAGAGAACTATCGTAAATGCATCTAATCCTCCAATTAAATGGCTATTTAGTAAAGCTCTCTGTTTCTTCCCTTGTAAATCAACAAGCAGCTCGGGCATTATAAAAGTCGGGGGCGGAAGTTAATTTGTAATGGACATCTGTTGAGATCATTTGCGAGGACGACTTCCATGGGAAAGTGGGTAGAACTACCGACTATCAACGCGATATTTTTAAGTTCAATTCTCGATTAGGGTAAGGCGCCAGTCTAGCAGTACTGATGAGTTTTGATACAACGAAACAGTATTGTATGTCGATGACTGCGCCAAATAAGAGTTGTTGTTTACGATCTACTTCGTATAAATACAATAATTCCTTCTCATAAAAGCACTCTCAATTGGAACGAAGCCATTATTTAAAACAGACAATAAAACAAATCGCCATTAAAACGATGAAACTATCTCAAAACAGGATAAACAGAGAATGAGAATAGAGGCCTATTGAACAGTTAAACGCCATTAGAGAAAAGGCAAGTGGTTCCTTGGATAAAGTTATTTGTTTGCGGAATCTGTGCCACATTTACTAATTCTGAAATGAAACACAAATAACGATATTCAAAAGCTCTTACAGTGAAACAAATACATTTGCAAAGAAGGCGCTTATGTGCTTCAAAATAAATAATTCACATTCAAAATACATATAGCTTTTTTTACAAGGGATCCAGCACTTGAAAAGGTCCGGAAGTATCTCGAGGATAAGGGTTAACAGGTTCACAATATTCAATGGGACACTGTCGTACTAATCATTAGCAGTGGAAATTAAGTAAACAGGAGTTTGTTTACTTTGGAATTGAAGCTGCTCATATGGTAGTAAGTTGGAGAGCAGGAAAACGGAAGTAGATTTAACAGGCGTGCGGTTCTGAGTATGAAACTTTGTTTATAGAATATACGTTTAGATTTCAACACAGATAATGAATGAGGGGAATTATTGGGAGTTGTTTCAACGACATTTTACGACGGAAATACATAGATTCGAGCTCAGACTTTACAATTTCTTCTCAAATCCAAATCTAAATATTAATTTACTTGTGATGTGTCACAAAAAAGCCAACCTCCTCGAAATCAGTAATTATTTGGAAATGAATTACTTTCCTTTATTGCCGCTCTTTATCAGTTTAAAATCATTCGAGCCATTTCTCACCCCCCAAAAAAATTACATGGTTTCCGTTTACAGTTTCGAATTGCCTATTAGAATTCAAGTACGCTCAACTTCGATAAGTTTGCTGTCTTTAGGCATGCATACACCATTACGCAGTGATTGCTAATTAGTACCTTAACTAAAACAAGTTCTATTTTCTTAGAATAGGCATTTATAATTTGGATTAAGTGTAAAATACCTCATTTTACAAAAAATTAAAAATTCTGAATTAAACTTTTGGAATGTAACTTTATTTCCTCATTACCTTTCAGATTGTAGTACGAGAAACCTTAGTAGGAGAAGTTTTAAATCTATCATTAAAAATGTTTCTCTTTAAAAATTTGAAAAAGATTGCATATATATATATATATATATATATATATATATATATATATATATATACACATATATATATATATATATCCGATCTTTTCGACAAATATTCATGTAATTGCATAATATCCATTTGCGCGTGCTTATTACACATTCAATACAATTCACCAAACGAGACAATAACCTACAAGGAACAGTTCTTTAACAAATCGACGCGCCATATACCTTAATTTGTAGTCTCTTTATTTGCTAGTGAATAATTGTCGTCATGTTCGTTTAAGATACATATAAACAGTATTGTAAACAGTATTGTATTAAAAGATAATATTAAAAAATCATTGATACGCATTACTTATTTCTTCAAGTCAGTTTTCGAAAATAGATCTGATCGTTAGCTTTTCAATTCATTCTGTGGAACTTTTGTTCAATATTGCATGAGTTTAGTTTACTAATAAACATATTATCTAGTACATATACGTCCGTTAGGTTCAAAGCGATGTTCCAAACGCAATGCTCCCTTTTTATTCAAGCAGAATTGGTTATAAAGGATGGCAAATAGCATTGTTATGATTACAGAACTCATGGACTCCTTGCCTCAGAGTTTCACGCGACTTTAACAGATATTGAAAATGTGAGGCTTTTAAAAACAACCTCTGTCATAGATATGCATCAACAGCAGAGACATGTCGTTTACTCGTGCATGCAGAAAAAAATAGATTGATCACATTTTACTGGCGTGTTTGAACGTTTACAAAGCCGATCGACTGATGTCAGTAAGGAGATGGGTTAGGCGATTTCAGTTTGGTGATAAGATTAAACTGACAAACAATTTTACGACCTAGGCATTAAACGTGACTGGCGAATGAACTTTGAGGTTAGCGGTTGCTATGTACGAAAATAAATTTTGTGGTAAAAAATTCTGATCGATTTGATTTTTAACAGATGTTTACCAGGGAACAGGGAGCCTATCAATGTCCGAAGGATACTTGCAGATAAGCGTTAATGAATTTAAAGTGGAGGAGTAGTAATCCCTAATGGTGTAGATTTAGTACAAGAACTTGAAGGCTACAATAATTTAATCCATCGGACACTAAGCAAAGGAAATGGTGTTCCACGGGCGAGCAGTTCTAGCAAATACGCTTTATTCATGGAATATTCGTTTAGATTTCGGTACATGTAGAGAGTGGCGGGAATTGGTGATGGCGGTTTTAGTCAAGTGCTTTTTGTGAAAGTTTGGCAAGAAGGGACAATAGATTGGAGCTCAGACGAGCACTAGTCAGAAAAATAACCATAGAGTAGAGACGGCCTCGTAATATCTCTTCTGGGGAAAAGAGGTTGCAGGGAAGAGAAAAAAAACATCACCTAATAGGTTACAAAGTCGGTTTTGAAGTTTATCAAGAAAGGCTAGGAGGCGTCAAAGCTGTGGCAACAGTACTCCATTTCAGCACGTACTTTACTCATGTACAAATATAAGATTGCATCGACAGTGAGATACCTACTGGAGCAATGGAATGATGCAATCATTTTTTCAAGTCATATTGGCAATAGATTTGGTGTAGGTTTTATTTCAGATCAGAATTGAAGACCACTCTTAAAAGCTTGGTAAAACATCGTGCTCCCTCAAGCCGAGAGACGTTCATTTCTATTGGGGCTAGATGCGCGTCAAAGCGGTTATGATGAAACGAGATAGACTTTGTTTTAGACTCATTAAAAGTAACAAAACATTTTTCACCATTGCAATGCGTGCTCTAGCCCAGAGGAGAGATAATCAGTATGATTTCGTTTATTGCCAGCGTTCGAAGACTTGCTATAGATTACTGTTTCGTCTGCATAAATATCCACGAATAATTTAATTTTCGTAGCGTTTCGATCTTTTATTTATTTAATTAAAAAAAAGTGTTCGTGGTTGATGAAGCCAGTATTTCAATCGACATTGCTTAGGAAAAGGGGCCATTGGAATTAATATTTGCAATACACATTAATTCCCTGGTTGAGAGACTGATCCTTGAGCATGACGAGGGTGCGGTGTTTCAATAGATTCCGTTAGTGTTGCTCGTCTGATAATTCGTAGCTGTCATCATAATGGATGGACCACAATTATGTAATTTTATCGACTTTAATTGTCTTCATGCGTAGTGTGTGCTGCATGAAGAACGACCTATTGTATCTCGACCATCTTTTCAAAAACAAATAACTGGATACGTTTCAATTAACTTTTCTTTCGCAAGATTTAGTTAACGTAGAATAATACGCTAACGTCGATTTTTCTGTATTATTGCTATTTCTTTTCAACTTATTTTTTTCCATCTCAATGCGCATAGCATCTTAGAGATGACTAAACCTAATTAAATCCGGCGTTATAAATGCGCCAGGGAATATTGACAGTTTGATGGAACGAACGACGGAAAAAGCTTGACAAGTGATGCGATTGGATTAAAATTATGAAATAATAGAAGTCTGTGTTATATTAAAACGAAGCAATCAAAGACAGCGTGACGTAACATGTGCGAGTTTTTTTTTCTTTTCTTTTCTTTTTACATTTGGAAGCAAAATGTTATTTGAGAAAGCAAAGTTTAAATAAATTTTGAAATCAACCGGAATTAATAGTATTAAGTAAATAATCAATGCATAGATATACACTAGCTGGCAACCTGGCGTTGCCTGGTTTTACGATGCGCTTAAACAGTATATTATAATTTGTGCAGATATCGTATGTATTTAAAAATCGACCCTCGATTGATTATTATATATAAGGAGGAATAATTTAGACGGTGGACTTCCACGCAAAAATACTTTTAAAGAACAGGGAACAATAATAATAGCGTTTATCAAATCCGTCTGTGTTTGTTTACAATATCACTTCAGCTGATATTTGGGCTTGGCTATAGGCTTTCTTTTTTAAACATAAAACAGAAGAGTGTTTGCAGGGTTATATTTGTCTTGTATATCTAAAAAAGAAGAAATACTATTTTAAAAATGTCTCTTTTTTCGATTTTCGATATTTACCAGATGAGTTTCCGTACTAAACATATATAAAACATTGCCAGGCATGAAAATTAACTGATACATACATACACAACGTTACGTTTTATAATAGTATATATATGTGTGTGTGTGTGTGTGTGTGCGTGCGAGCGCGCGCGCGTGTGTGTGTGTGAGTGCGTTAGTGTGAAACATTGCCCGTGTGTCTGTATGCCTTTGTGTCTGGGAATGTGTTCGATATTTACTCGAAAAAAGCCAGACCGATTTTTATGAATTTTATGACGGCTCAAGTAAATATATCTTCTGTATCTGTGAGTATTCTAGAGATAAGTTTGTACCGAAATATCTTCGATATGTATCGATAATCTATCATCAAATAATCCGATGAAAGATAGAACAGGCGATTTTCACCAAAATTACCACCTTAAACAGCCCAATATCATGAGTGAATTTGTGATGGTTAATGGTTATGCCTCGGAGAACCGGTGTTTTTTTCTTAGAATTATATATATATATATATATATATATATATATATATATATATATATACTTAATTTACTCACATAAAATTAATATATCGAAAGTATAGATTTATGCGTAAACTTTAGGTATTTACTTCAAAATGCTCAATACGTAGGTAGAGATAGATAGTAATTTATAAAATATATGGCGATTAAGCTACACTGAATATTCTGCGTTTCATCCACTGTAGGACTCTTCAGGCATATGCGCGAATTCTGTGGCTGTTTATCGTTTTTATATTATAAAATTATACTATAAAAACGATAAACAACCACAGAATTCGCGCAAAGGCCTGAAGAGTCCTAGAGTGGATGAAACGCGGAATATTCAG
>NC_136494.1:12060030-12070030 GCF_053919585.1 Euprymna scolopes
AATAATAATGAAGTTCTGAAAAGTTGAGTCGTAATTATTACTATAATAATGTTAATACCCACAGACACTAGTGTTTACTCCTTTCGAGAATCATTAGTGGAGGGCGTCAAGATTACTGTAGTAATATAGTTGAAATTAAAATTCATGGTACGATTCTAAATTTTTTATTCTGATTTTGTTAAAATTAGACATTCTGTTTTAGATTCCCGATTCGGAGACACCGATTTCGATTCGGATTTTTTAAAAATATTAAATATTGCAATTTCATACTTTTGATTACCGATGCACTTTTATTTGCAGCTTAAAAACGATACACATTTACAATTCTATATTTAGGGTAAATAATAAAAAATTAGATGGTTAGTTGGTTGGTGGTTTTTGTTTTACGCCATATAGACCCTTTCGGGTTACTTAATTCTGAATCCAAAGATTTTGTAAGAACGATTTTTATAATATAATATATTTGTAGTTTGCAAGTCGGTTTCTAGTTAGCCCATAGTTGGAACCCTAACAGGTACTACCACTCCAGGTCAGAGTGGACCTGGGAGCAATGGTAATTAAAGGGCGGCTCCACACTTCCCAAAACCCGCAAGCTGCGACCTCACCACTGGATATAGTTTAAGGTCATATCCCGGACCAAGAAAATTAGAATTCAGTAATCAAAGATTAGATTTTAAATAAAAATAATTCAAATAATTAACAATTACGAAAACAGTTTTTTATATCGAAAAGTAAGCACACTTTTCCCTGGTTCCGATAACGATTCCTATACCTCAAAAGTATCTGATTTTCTCGATTCCTTATCAAAATTCCGATTAATCGTCCCAATACAAAATGAAATAACCAAAGAGAAAACAAAACATATAGCACCAGTTAAATACCTTATAGCGAAGTCTGATTTGATTAAAAATTAATACTTCAAAATAAGTAATGTGCATATTACGTGAAATAATTATTTATGTTTTTTGTTGAAAAGGGTCAGGCGTTAGAATTTTAAATACTTGATGTATGCATGCATGTAACAATAGCGACATAGATTACTTATATTCAAAATATCTCCTTCTCTCTCTCGCTCTCTCTCTCTCTCTCTCTCTCTGTATATATATAAATATATACATATGCATATGTGTGTTTTTATTTATGTTTATATATACACAAATACACACATATATGTATATATATAAATATATATATATATATATACATAACTACTTCATTTACTCACATAAATTGATATACAATAGTATAAATTTATGCGTTCTCTTTAAGTATTTACATCAACAGTGCTCAATACGTAGGTAGAGCTAGTTAGTAAGTTATGAAATGTATATGCCGATCAAGATACACTGAATATACCACGTTTCATCCATTCTACGATTCTTTAGGCTTATGCCAATATATATATATATATATATATATATATATATATATATATATATATATATATATATATATATATATATATATATATAGCTAGTTTTCTATATAATCCAGCCCAGTTTTCCTATTTGGATAAGAAGAATTTGCACTAAATGTAATGCCCTAAGTAATTTCTTGTGTTATTTATTTCCTTATTGATCCGATAACGTAATAATACTGTTATCACAGTCTTTCATTCCTTTCCTCTCACACATACATAAATCTTACGTATATATATATATATATATATATATATATATATATATATATATATATATATATATATATATATATATATATACATATATATGTGTGTGTGTGTGTGTTTGTAAGATTCGTGTCTGCCTGTGTGTGTATCTGTGTATCTGTGTGTCTGTGTATGTACATTGCCCTACGCAATAACTCTGTCAATTTTAAGTCTACAGACTCGAAATTTAGTATACAGGGCAGTGAGGTTGGGAAAATAGATGTGATTCGTTTTCGGCCAGAAATTTCGCGATTAACAGGTCAACGTTCAACGATTTGACTTTTGAGAACTCTACCAAGCTCCTCCGACAATTTTCGGTCTAAACACTTGAATTTTAGATATAGGTTCATTGGACATTGATCTAACTTAATAACTTGATTTAAACCCAAAACAATACATTTTAAGGGATCATAATAGGGGTCAAATTAAAACAAAAATTGACTACTTTTTTTGGTCCACATCACATACATCTCCAAATACCCGGACAACGCCGGGCACCTATGCTAGTATATATATATATATATATATATATATATATATATATATATATATATATAAATTTTATGTGTATATATGTCTACACGTTATATACGTTTATGTATATGAATAGATAGATAGAGAGAGAGAGAGAGAGAAAGAGAGAAAGCGGGAAAGGGAGAGGGAGAGAGAGAATTATTCATAGAAGGTAATGCTATCATCCTTTTCAATATATTAAAATAGGAAATGTTTTCTTTGGGAATCTACTAAATCTCTTTAAATGTAAAATGAGTGTAGGTCTAAAATATTCCCCATCAAATTTCATCTTTCAAAAGAAGCGTCTGGTTTTTCGCCAGAAATGAATACACTATTGCCAGATTAAAAGCAAATGGCTTCGGTTCAAGAAACACACATATACGTTAAATGGGAATATTAAAAAAATATATATAATAAAATATGGGAGCATAACTTGTATTAAAAAAACTCTATTATATCCCTGGACAATAAACCGTCTGCTTTAATACAGAAAATAAAAATAAGTAAAAGTGAAACGAATGGTTACACAAAATGCCTATTCAGTTTATTTTATAAATATGGTAAATAATTGTTTCGGTGCCCAACTTATGGATATTAATGACCTTTCCACCAACTATACCGATCAGCGTAATACGTTTCACGTCATTATGCACAAATCAAACATTTTGCAGTAAGGGCGATGTATGACATTACCTCAGCACATTGATAATATTTACTTTATGTATTGTGATTGACAAAAATATTCTTGCGGATTTTTTTTTTAATTTTAAATTTCAAATGATGACTGATAATTTTAAAGGGTGTTTGTAACTCGGTACAATCATTTAAAATACAATCGTTTTAAACCAACCATATCTTGAATACAGGACAGAAAAAAGTAAAGCTGCACAATTTTCTCATTTCTATTCAAGGTAGGTCGAAAAGAAGATAAAACAGCTCGAGATATCAACGAAGCGTTTAACACGGAAACTACTAAAGAAGGCACATCACAATAGTTGTTGAAAAAAATCCGTCGCCACGATGAGAGTTTTGATTTTTTATGAGCGTATTGGTCGGCCATCGGATGTTGACAAAAATCAATTCAGAGTCTTAGTTGAAGCCAATCCATCCACAAACTTTCGATAACTTGCTTCTGAATTAAACGTAACGTATACGGGTATTTCCGACCATTTTAGAGAAATTTGAAAGAGAAACATATTGATAAATGGGGGACTCACGAATTGAAGGACAACCAAAAGAATGTTTCTCGAGAGAGTTCTGATTTGCGATGATTAGTGGGTTCTTTACGATAACTTGCGACACTATGCTCAGTGGTTAGACGCCGACGAATCTCAATGATATTTCCCGAAGCCAGAGTTTCACTAAATATAGTTCATGCTAATCATTTCGTATTCTACGACCAGTCTCATCCATTACACTTTTTTTAAAAATGCACGCGAAACCACTTTGGCTGAGAAATACTGGCAACAATTCGATGAAATGCATCTGACACTACAAGAAAAACACCTAGCATTAGTTAAAAAAAATCAATTCTCCTGCACGATTGCACGTTGCAAAATAAACATTGCAAAAGTTGGATGAATTGGGTAATACTATCACAAGAAAAAAGGCCCCCCTTTTCTTGTAAGAAAAACTTTAGATAAGTGGAAAATCAAATAAGGATAGACCAAGATTCGAACGTTGTAAGCAAGGTTCAAAAATAGATTCAGAAAATGGAATGTTAGAATTTCGGGTTATTCAATTTCATATAAAATAGTTTACATATGTTTGTTTGTAAAAAAATTGGAATTGTTCAATTCTTCTTATGAAAACTGATTTAAAAATAGGTTAGCTAAAAAAAATAATTACCAATGCAATTTAGAAATGTATTGAAAATAGGTTAGGTTGAAAAATAGGTTACTGAGAATTCTTTATCTGTAGAAATGTGTTTGGGAACATTTTCCGAACCACGTATGTTAAGGCCACGTGAGTTCCCCACGTGAGTGGGTCACGTTTTGAAGCCATACATGATGTCATAGCAGAAAGGGAATTTTTCAATATAGGAGATAGTCAGTCGAATATCTGTGGCAGTCAGGTAATCGAGTCCGGATCGAAGTCAGCACAGTTAGCCGGACAGAGCTGACATGGGAAGGGTTTCCATTAGAGGCGAAGGGGTAGAACATTAAACATGTAAAAACGACTTTGAATTTCTTGACGTCATCATCATTCGACTGGTCGATCTGATAATACAGAAGTCATCTCATGTTTTTGTAAAATTGTCGTCTTCGTATCGTCATTCAACAATTAAAGGTAATGTGAAACATCCTTAATATGAACTTTGTCTCCCTCATCGTTCTATATGAACGTTGTATAACCCCATCGTAAGTAATGTCTCTCTCCATCATAAGTAATGACTGCCACCCTGTGTTAAAATAACGGATCACTCTCTCTCCTCGATATATGTGTTAAGAAGGAACATCATCAGAATTGTATGTCTCCTATCTCTCTCCCTCTCATAATCGTTTATCTTGTATTACATATACCCGTTACATGTCCGCCGTCTCTAGTTAATATGAATGCCCAACAATACAACTCTGTTTTATTCGCTATACTCTCCTGACCTTTTCTCTTCTCACTAGAACTTTTTCAAGCACCTCGACAATATTTTACATGAGAAATTATTCTTGAACTTGGGTGATATCAAAAACGTCTTCAGCGATTTCATCGCCATTGGAACGCAAGATTTTGACGTTACTGACATAAATACACTTGTTTTGCGTTAGCAGAAGTTTGTTTATTCTGGTGGTTCTTATTCTGATCAGTAAAATTTGTAGCCGATATATGTTTTTTCTGCATTTGAAAGTTAAAAACCGCATGAATTTTGTTGTCAATCTTATACAATACATTCTCTTTCCAATAGATACCAAGTTGTGTGTGTTTTTTTCTGACACCTTTCGGGTCCACAATTTTAGTACTATATATAAAACATAGCAACAAAACTATGAACGAGTTTGGTTGAATTTTAAAAGCACCAGTATATAAGAATATTTTTACATACGGATATAGGCATCGTAGCTCTTAAAATACTATTTGCAGTATTGAAACAATATTCGAAAAAGGGTGAATGTGAAAATACAATAAAAATGCTGTGTCGGTTTATTTCCTGTGAGCATATTGAAAATATTTAATTTCAGCCAAAGTAAAACAATATATACATATATATATATATATATATATATATATATATATATATATATATATATATATATATATATATATATATATATATATATATATATAGAAGCAGTGGCTATAAAGGGTCATAAAACTATTACCATATGCGCATTGATATAACAATGCTTTACTAATCAAAATATTATAACAGCAACGGAAGATGAAATAGGGTCGTTCTTGTTTTAGTAGTGATTATACACACCCACCTACACCCACCCACACTCATATATATATATATATATATATATATATATATATATGTTTACATGACTATTTAATTTAATCGCATGGATTAATATAATAAGATAAAATTTTATGTGTACATTTTAAGTATTTACTTCAACATTGCTCAATACATAGGTAGAGCTTAGTAGTAAGTTATGGAAAAGTATATGACAATTTAAGCTACACAGAATATTCCGTGTTTCATCCTTGTGAGAAAGCCTTATGGATCCTCACGATGATGAAACGTTGAATATTCTGTGTAGCTTTAATTGCCATTCCAGATCTCATCCCGGCTGTGCTCCCAGATCTCATGCCGGCTGTGCTATTAAAAAAATGCTCTGCCGAGGTTGCTCCAGTTCTCTCCAAAATTTGCAATAAATGGCTTAACGAATCTTGCTTTCCCGACTGCTGGAAATCCGCTTCTGTGGTACTAGTCTTCAAGAATTCTGCTGGAAGAACTGCCCCATTAAATTATCGCCCCATTAGCCTCCTCCCAATTTTCGCGAAAATATTTGAGTCCTTATTTAATCAAGCCATAGTCCAGCACCTACCAGCTGCTAAACTCCTGACTGACAAACAATATGGATTCAAGTAAGCCCGTTCAACAGCAGATATATTAACTGTAGTATCTGAACGTATATACCGTTCACTGGACAAAACAGGGGAGGGTAGAGCAGTAGCCCTGGATATATCAAAGGCTTTTGACAGGGTATGTCACGATCGTCTTCTAAGGAAAATTAGAGCATATGGAATCAGTAGAAGAATACATAATGTAATTAAATCCTTCTTAAGTAAAAGAAAAATCCAAGTTGTCCTCAACGGTAGTACATCTAAACAATATACCATAAATGCGGGAGTACCTCAGGGCTCTATCCTTGGACCTCTATTATTCTTGATATTCATAAATGACCTCTCTGATAAAATTGTTTCGGAGATGGGTATATTTGCCGATGCCACCACTTTCTATAACATATATGAGGGGAAAACAAATGAACACATATCCAAGGAAATGGCAGAAACGCTAGAGGATGACTGTAGTGGAATGGGGACAAAAATGGATGGTCACATTCAATGCTGCTAAGACTAAGCGGATTTCCTTCAATAACTGCAAGAAACCTTCTCTACGAACAATAGCTATGGTCAAGAACACATTGCTTGAAAGTACTTCTTTTAAATTCCTCGGCCTAACGTTTACAAGGAATATGAACTGGAATAGATACATTGAGAGCATTGCCAAGGCTGCTGCAAAGAAGGTTGGCTCCCTCTACCTTGCTAGAAAGGTACTTACGCCAGAAAGTATCGTGTACCTCTATAAGGCTACCATTCGTTCATGTATGTACTGTAGTCATATCTGGGCTGGTGCATCTGCTGCTTGTCTCTCGCTCCTGGGCAGGGTTAAAAAGAGAGTCGCCAACTTGATAGGTCCTGAACTGTCATCTAGGCTTCGGCCTCTCTCCCATCGGATAGATATTGAATCCCTCTGTCTGTTCTACAAATACTTTAATGGTGAATGCTCTGATGAACTACAAGCACTTGTACCTCCTCGACGTGACTACCCCCGACAAATCCGAGAAGCTACTAAGTCTAATCATTTAACAGTAGAGATCCCTAGGTGTAAGAAAGCCTTTTAATCCAATAGTTTCTTCGCCAGAACTTCATGTCTTTGGAATTCCCTTCCGGGATTCTGCTTTCCCAACTGTACTGATATGCAGAAGTTCAAGTGTAATGTGAACAAACATCTTTCTACTCATCCCCCTTCATAGTGTCCCTGCAAATTATGTCCCGGATAGTAGCCCCCTACTTCAAAGTGGCACTGTGCCATGTTTGGGGTGAAAATTGAATAAAAAAAAAAATATATATTTATTTCATAATACATTACACAGACACACACACACACACACACACACACCCATATATATATATATATATATATATATATATATATATATATATATAGATAGATAGATAGATAGATAGATAGATGTGTGTGTTTGTGTGTATGTGTGTGTGCTTTTAATGTGTAAAACTGTCTCGACTTAACTCCCCATGAATTTTTGATTTACCAAATTTAAACTTGATATATAGAAGATTTGGTATACGTGGAGGATTTCGATTTGATTTTTAGCCGGTAAATATATATTCTAATCTGTCAAAATTGCAAAATGGGACGTGAGAGAATATGCCAGTTACACTTGAAAACAAGCCAATATAAATTAACACATTAAAAACAATGGACATTTATTAAAATGTCTATCAATGTCGTTATTCTCATTGTCTAACTCACTATGTCTGTCTGTTTGTATAATTTCAAAGTTTATCTCTCCCGAAATAAAAATGTCGCAGAGCGGCGCTAGGTGTTTCAAATCATTGATTTTTTTATGAGCCATTATATAATGAATTTTAAACTAGTTGAAATAGTTTTTAAAAGGGGCACATTTAAAAAAAAAAGTCGTTACACATATTATACATTTAGCGTATTTTATTTTAAATCAGTTCATACGCGTGTCATGGTGATACAGGGGTAATGGCAGGAGCTTTAACTGCTACAGTTTTGCTTTCGATTTTGTTTCTCGCATACGGCACCTAACTATTTTTTAAATTACTTTTGAAATCACGACTCTATAATAATATGCGAAATCTGGAAAAATTAAAATATCATATTTAAGCGTATTTTACGACCGGACAAAGCCGCCTCGCCCCACTTGTAATTTGTAGAACACAAAACACGCTCGTTTGAATGATTTTACTATCTCTTTAGCTCTTCAAGGTTAGAGTCTTGAGTTAAAAAATAGGGGGGGGTTAATGTTTAAACGAGCCTTACCTATAAATATTGAACCCATAGAAAACCTAGCTTCTTCCCGTATATAACAAAAAATATTTTCCGTCTGTGGAATTCATATTAAAATCACGAATACATTTCATTTCCTGTCTTTTAAAGTACGCGGATACTTTCTTCTAGTTTAAATAGTGACGTCTTTACATCAATTTTACCATTGTCGTGTAACATCATATTCCAAAAACCAACCAAACACATGCCAGGCTTTTACATGCTATCTCGCATATTTAAACCAAGAGATCTTTTATTAAGATCTTAGCTGTGAGGATAGTCGTTTGTGACTATTTTGCCCGTGTTTCACAGTGTATATTTGCAGGTAAAATTTGATTATAGTTCAATCATTCAGTTATTTCACTAATTACTTGAAGAAGGGTATCTTAGTAAGATTTCAGTTTCTCTCCAAGACGTATATGAGACATTTATATTTCGGTATTATAGATATGGTTGAAGATGTGCTTTCGATACTAGAACATTTTATAAAGGATATTCCAGCACTAAATTCACTAGAGGCAGATACGATTATATTTATATGTAAGCAGATAATCTTTTCTGGAAAAACTCTGTTTTTGCAGATTTACGAACTTGGCGTAATTCCGAATCTCGAACACAGATTAACAATGCCTTTTTTTTTAATCCCATCTGCGTTATAACCGTATATCTTCATCCCACCCTCTTTCTTACAGTGTTCTCTTTTTCGCTCTACATTGTTCAATTTATTTGTTTTTAGATTTAATGTGGTTAAATCCTGATCGTGTTCTGAATAATTAATGCATCTTATCACGAATAAAAGTATTCAGACTTTCTCTGCTTGTTTAGCTTTGTTGTATCGTTGTGATTCGAGTCGACTCATTACTGGTAGGATTAACTTCCGCACCGAGTACATAAAATCAATGATGCATGAAGAAAAAGAACTAGATATCTGAACGTTAATTAAATTATTACACAAACTCACGTGTGTGCATATTATTCTCATGAAAATGTACCTGTAATAATAACATATTGAATTATTATATTTTTTATAATAGTTCAAATGTATCATTGATATTAGAATTCTAAATATGTGTTGCGTTCATGACGTTTGATGGTTGCGTATTTTTTAGCTTTCTTTCCATATCGATGAAGGGCAGCTTTCTTACTCGTAAACCACATAATGCCTTTTCGAACAATTATTTTAAGATTTTGAGCGAATCAATCATTCTAAAAATTCTTTAAATATATTTAATGAACACACTAAGTATGTTTGAGTTTTATTCTTTTCATTAAATTTGATTATTATTCATGTAATTTAATTATATATATATATATATGTGTGTGTGTGTGTGTGTGTGTGTGTGTGTGGGGGTGTGTGTGTGTGTGGTTAAGTACCGATGAGCTGGGTCAATACCAGTTAGGTAACAATTTAGGAACGCCATATGTTTTACGCATTCTACAATTATTTAGCATTGTTTCTCGTCATCCTAAATCTTTTGCTTGAGACTGTGCAACTCTTGCTATAATAATTTTACACGCAGCCCCCCTTCGGTGGGAATTCATATTCTAAAGATTGC
>NC_136494.1:12072530-12097530 GCF_053919585.1 Euprymna scolopes
ATGCTGCTCATGCAATTATTATTTAGTCGTAAGCATGAGGTTACGATGGGGTTAAGCTAAGACGGGCACTTGTCATAAATAAAAAAAAATCGAATACTTTACTACGACCATGTTGTAGTCATCCACCTCTGTAAGCTATTTCTTTATAGTTAAAGCAATAGGTCGAGGCTTAACAATATCATTTATTTTAATCACCTGACAAATGTTCCCGTTATAGTATTATGCACACCATTTAATTTTAATTCGCCGACGTATGGAGTATTGTTGACATATTTGGACTAGTGCATCTGCCACTTGTCTCTCACTCTTGGGTAAGGTTCCAAAGAGAGTCCTTAACCGGATAAGTCCTAAACTGTCATCTAAGCTTTAACCTCTGTCCGGTAGATTAAATCTTGCAACCTTCTGCTTGCTTTACAAGTATTTTCATAGAGAATGCTCCGACAAACTACACGCACTTGTACCTTCTCGACGTACATACACCCGACAAGCAAACGGATCCCACCCCTAAACAGTAGAGATCCATACGTGTAAGAATGCCTTCTAATCTAATAATGTCTTCCCCAGAACTGCTACACTTTGTGGTACCCCTTCCAGGTTCCTGCTTTCCCAAGTGTATTGGCATGCATAAGTTCATGTGTAATGTAAACAGATATATTGCTGCTCATCTCCGTACATAGTATCCTTGCATCTTATGTCCCCAATAAAACCCCTTACACCAAAGAGGCACGGTGTTTAGTTTAGGGTGAAAATGGAATTTAGAAAGATAGAATCGTGTAACCACCAACACCATTGAAGAACAACATGTTCTCACTCTATTGGGATTATCGAAATTAAAATCTGGTAAGAAATACATGAACCCGCTTTCTGTAAAAATATTTTGACACGCATCAAACTCTATCAATGTATAACTGCAAACGTCGTAAATACGCAAGATATTCTTTTGTTATCTAAATCAACCAGACATTTTTGATAAAAGGAAAGCCTATAGATATTTCAATCTTATTCGCTTAAACAATAACAAATCAACTTGGAAAATAATATAATGGCAATATATATATATATATATATATATATATATATATATAAGGAAAAAGTAATATAATGGCTATATATATATATATATATATATATATATATATATAAATATAAGGAAAAAGTAATATAATGGCTATATATATATATATATATATATATATATATATATATATATATATATATATATATATATATTTTTTTTTTATTACATTTTCACCCCAAACAAGGCACATTGCCACTTTAATGTAGGGGGCTACTATCGGGGAAACATCTACTGGGGTACTATGTAGGGATGAGGGCAGCGAGATGTTGGTTCACGTTGCACTTGAACTTATGCATGTCAGTACAGTTGGGGAAGCAGTGACCTGGAATGGAATTCCAAAGTCTAGCAGTTCTGGGGAAGAAACTACTGGAGTAGAAAGATCTTTTACATCTAGGGATCTCTACAGTGTGGGGGTGGGATTTTGTAGCTTGTCGGGTCTGTCGAGGGTGTTCACGTCGTGGGGGCACAAGTGCTTGCAGTTCTTCAGAGCATTCACCATTATAATACTTGTAGAACAGGCAGAGGGATGCAACGTTTCGACGATGGGACAGAGGCTGAAGTTTTGATGCCAGTTTAGGGCCTATCAGATTTGCGACTCTCTTTTGAACCCTGTCAAGGAGCGAGAGACTAGTAGCCGATGCACCGGCCCAAATGTGACAGCAATACTCCATACATAGGCGAATAGTGGCCTTATAGAGGTACAGGATACTTTCGGGTGTTAGAAGTTTTCTAGCACGGTAGAGAGAGCCCACCTTCCTCGCAGCGGCCCTGGCAATGCCCTCGATGTAATTGTTCCAGCTCATGTATATATATATATATATATATATATATATATATATATATATATATATATATATATATATAAGGAAAAGGTAATATAATGGCTATATATATATGTGTATGTATATATATATATATATATATATATATATATGGAAAAAGTAATATAATGGCTATATATATATATATATATATATATATATATATATATATATATATATATGGAAAAAAGTAATATAATGGCTATATATATATATATATATATATATATATATATATATATATATATAAGGAAAATGTAATATAATGGCTATATATATATATGTGTAATATATATATATATATATATATGAGGAAAAAGTAATATAATGGCTATATATATATATATATATATATATATATATATATATATATATATATATGAGGAAAAAGCTTAAGTGTTTCAATTTCTTATAAGCATGCCAGATAAAACGGATTAAAAAACAATACAATGTACAAACATGGTTTACTTTGATTTTACATGCCGGTTTCGTGTAGTATGTTGAGAGACACTGCCATATTTGGGCTAAGTAAAATACCGAATATTTTAAAGCAGGCATTCCCAATGCGTTGATGGCGATTGATCAGAAGACTTCAAATACACTATGAGTATACATTGTGGTATCTTATTTCTATTTAAGATGATAAATCAACGGGATACTCCAACCCTCTTTTGCATATTCTATTTGATCGAAATAAGCTACCGAAAATCTAAGATATTTTCTAATCTATACACGTGCTATAGATACGCCTTGAAAATAGAAAATTCGTATGAATCTGAATAGTAGGACTTTTTCTTACTGACAAGATTTAGATGCTGGTATTGGTGTCTTTGTTTAAACGCAGTAAATGGAAATAACACTCTAAGTTAGCAACATTAATAAATTGTACTTCTGCTATAAAGGTACACGTTAAGGTTTTTGGTATACTTCTGACATATGACGTGTGCACAGTGGAACGTTTAATGCATCGCCCTACAGAAACTGTAATTGAAAAAATTACTTCCGATAATTTGAATACGTAGAAGTGTTGACAGCTATTCTAGGTAGCCGTTTTTAGGCCCAGTCAGCGCCACGATACGGGTTCGGAACTGGGGGTATGCCTTTTTCCACTAGCGCGGGCGAATGCTTGCTGGAGGGGCCGATCAAACTCGCTTTAATGTTTAGGGAGGTCATGTTGGTGATGTTCGCGAAGTATAACCAAACGAAGTAGTCAAGCGGTTTCAGGGGTCGAGGGAAGACCGGAGCCTTTGAGAGAAGCGTACAAAGCCGAAGTATTTCTGAAGCCAAGGTTTCTTTTAACTTGTGCACCGGCGCCGAGTCCTGCTGCCACACCTAGCATTTGGGAGTGACCTCCTGATTGCAACAGGGGATCATATCTATGCCGACAATTTTATCGATCAACCCTGGATTTTAAAGATGCATGTTAACAAAGAGGAAAAACTAGATAGAAAATCACTGGGAGATAAGTAGAAGTACAAGGAAAGTAACAAAGCAAAACATTTGACTGAGCTGGTAACTTCCTGACCACTTTGAACGAGATACTAAGACAGTAAAATGTCAAGAGACGTTGAATTTTCAGTTAATATGTTATTTGAAAATTGAGACAGAAAATCATATTTGCTGCTCAGGAACAAGCGGAAAATACAAATACAATCAATAAATATATATTTTAAAATAAACGTTCTATTAAGTGCAGACGCTGTAGTAGAACTCTTGCTAAAGTTCCATACATGATTGGTGCGTGTTCTACACTTGCTTCTAAGAAGTAAAAGCGTCGCCATAACATAGCAAATTTGCATTGGAGTTTGGAAAATTCAAAATGGCGTAATAAACAAAAAGAATGGTAATTGCAATTCTCTTCCAATTTCCGAATATTGTAGCCATGTCTATACGCTTTTCTTTTATAAATTGATAGGTGTAACGTTAATGTCTTCTTTCGTGTAACAGAAAAAAAAAATACATGAAAATATTAGAAGAACTTCACGATTTGATCAAAGGTTTTCTATTGAATTCATGTCCCGGTCAGTATAGAGTTTGTAAAAGAGCACACGCGCGTAAATTGATACCAACTTACGTAATCGCAAAATCTGAATAAAACTATGGTTGCTATTCTAAGTTTATTTTCGATTAAGAATCCGTCTTTCTATGTCAGTCAGATATCAGCTCTAAACAAAAAAAAAAGCTTACTTATATAATTTTCCCCCACAGGGGAGTTTCCACTAATCAAGGCCCAGAAGCCACTCTGGAATGAAAGAATAACTGCCAGGTCGTCAGTGTGACAACAGCTCAATGATCGTGGGAATTGCGCAGAGTTAGACTATTTAAGGGAAAAGATAGCAAAAAACGTGTTCGTATGGACTTGAAGACGACCAAGCCGTACGAGAAGCGTGCAATAAGTAATTCCCCTGACCCACTTTCCATAGCAGTTGAGCAACAAGAGTTGGCACAGTTATTAGTCTTTCTCTACAAAGGAACCACCCCGAGTTATGCATTACTCCCATCGTTTGATGCAGCTATGGAGACCGTTTTTGTAGAACACCCCATGTTGGTCCTCCACTCACAACGTTACTTCAGAAATCAAGGCTGCATTATCTGGGAAACGATTTCCTTTCAAAAACAACTTCATGGTTGGGAAGAGGTGAAAGTCAAAGGGTGCAGGGTCAGTGTAGGGAGGATGGGGGGATTAGATAACCACATGCCCGTGCTTCTGATCTGGTGACATGCAAGTTGTGGACCGGAGCGTTGTCCTGCAGGAGGGTACCGTTGCTGATCTTGCACCGCCTCTTGATTTTGATAGCTTCCCTTAATTTCCTTAAAAGTGAAGCATAATAGGCTCCTGTAATTGTGGTACCCTTTGCCAGGAAATCTGTCATCACTACTTCGTCCTGGTCCCAGAAGACTGTGAGCATAACCTTGCCAGCGGAGGGCTGCACCCTAGCTTTATTTGGAGGTGGTTAGTCCAAGTGCTTCCACTGCATTGACTGGATTTTTGTCTCTGGATCATAGTGATGGACTCAGGTTTCATCCTGTGTAATCAGTCTTTTGGAATCTTTTGACTCATCTTCTTGGCACATCTCTGACGAACTGCAATCACTCGTGCTCCCACGACGTGAGCACCCTCGACAAACCCGACAGGCTGCTAAACCCCACCCCCACACTGTAGAGATCCCTAGATGTAAAATATCTTTTTACTCCAATAGTTTCTTCCCCAGAACCGCTAGACTTTGGAATTCCATTCCAGGTCTCTGCTTCCCCAACAGTACTGACGTGCAGAAGTTCAAGTGTAACGTGAACCGACACCTTGCTGCCCAAATCCCTACATAGTACCCCAGTAGTTGTTGCTCTTGATAGTAGCCCCCTACACCAAAGTGAAAATTTGCCTTGTTTGGGGTGAAAATTTGCCTTGTTTGGAGTGAAAATGTAATAAAAACAAAAAAAAAAAAAACATCTCCAAATTCATCCTCGAATACTCGACGCGTTCCCGCTTCTGGAATGGTGTGAGCAATCTGGGAATCCATCTGTCAGACACCTTATGCATAGCAAATGGTCATGAATGATAGTTTCTACAGACCCTGTACTAATCTTGACATATTCGGCTATTTGGCGAATAGTAATACGCCGATCGTCCAAAATAGCAGCCTCCGCTTGACGGACAGGTGCCACATCAGTAGCAGAAGGGGGGGGGCAATTATATCTGGGAGCTGCTTCTATAGACTTCCGGCCATGTTTGAATTCACGATGCCAGCGTTTTACAAGGTCATATTTTTTTTTACATAGGCATCACCACATTATCAAGGCCAAGAGGCCACTCAAGGATAAGGGTCAAAGAGCGTATAGTAGAAATTGGACATTATAGTAATCATTAGTAATGAAAATTTGGTAAAGTTGATAACTTATATGGAACGGCTCATCAATAACTTATTTACGTTAGACTTGAATACAACCATATTGTAGTCAGCCGGAAAGCAGGAAAACGGAAGACAATTCCACAGGCGTGCAGTTCTAAGAAAAAAGCTTTGTTCATGGAATCTACGTAAAGGTTTAGGCACAGATAAAGAGTGGGGGAATTATTGATAGTGTTTACAGCTAGACGAGTGTTTTTTGTGAAAGTTTGGCGAGGGGGGACCATAGATTGAAGCTCATTCGAACACTTTCCATGAAAATAACGATACATCAGAGACAAACGCGAAACATCTCTTCTGTGAGATAAAAGTTGCAAGGAAGAGAAAAGGACGTCTCCTACGAGCCTACGAAGTCTATTTTGAACTCTATCAAGGCAGGCCAAGTCCTTTCTAGCAGCTCCTGCCCAGATGTGGCAACAGTATTCCATCCTTGGACGTACCTGGCTCTTATATAAATAGAGAATAGTATCAGCAGTGAGATATCTACCGGATCGATAGAAAGATCCCACCATTTTTCCAGCGGCCTTGGCAACATATTTGATGTACGTGTTCCATTTAAGATCAGGAGTAATGGTCAAGCCAAGAAGTGTGTCAAAACTTGAGGCCTCCTGAAGACGAGAGCCATTCATTTCAATTGATGTCAGATGTGGATCAGAATGTTGATGATGTAAAGAGAGAAGCTTGGTTTTAGATGCATTAAAAGTAACCAGCCATTCTTTACCCCATTGTACTACGTGCTCAAGATCAGAGGAGAGTGGGGTTATTATTACCATAAGTTTCTTTCATTTCATTAAAAGTCTCCTGTGGTGTGTGTCCTTTAAAATACAAAAACGGGATCACTGCTCTACATTCAACAGGCTCTATTTCACACCTGACTCAGTTCAAACACTTGTAAAACAGAAACCACAATTAGTTCAGAGATGTAATTTGCCACATAACCCGTAGAGATGTACATCATTACACATGCACATTTTCAGCTAGATCAGACATCTGAGAGTGGGTAAGGGGCATTACTTATTGCACGCCCCTCGTAGTCAGATAGAAAGCAGTTATGTACAGAGCCCCAAAGTGCGGTTTTGGGAAATAAGCTTTCTTCATGGAATTTTTATTAAGATTTAGTAATTGATAGAGAGTAGTGGGAACGTGTCGGCAGCGAATTTCGAAAGTTTAGTGGGGGGTAACCAATCTCCTGGCTTTCTACAAAAATGTTCGTCTTTTTAGAATGGCAAAGATGTTTTAACCGATACTTACGTTGGGTATGGAATCGGCTAACTTAATTTTAGCATATGGCTGCTATACAATGTATAATTCTAATTGGAGGTTGGACAATTATCCCTGCGCTAATGAATAATTACCTTCACTATAAACGTTCTATTTATTTCGTGTTAGTATGTCTGGCAGATAGCAAAGCTGAAACAAAATTAATGCTACTAATCATCTAAATGATCTGAACTTGAGAGCCGAGGATGTTTATTTAGTTTTAGGATTTCATTCAACTTAAGTGATATCAGATTAGGCTAAGATATTTCCAACTTATATTTTGTTTTTACATCGTAGTTACCACTTATCAAGGCCTGGAAGCCACTCGGAGATAAGGGTTACTGCGTTTACAGTAACAAATGGGATAATATCGTAGTAATGAAATGAAGATAGAGGGTGATAACGTACGCACTAGTATGGGGTTGGCTTGGCTCATTATTATGTAAAGATAACATGTACAGCATAACTTCTAACACACCAGTTCCCGTAAGATCACCGAAATAAAGCAACAAAGAGCCTGGCCAGTATAAGATGAGTGACAATTTTGGGACTTCCAGTTATTGTGCGTGCTCTCTGCTTATCTCGGCATTGTTTCCAATCGTCCTGCACTTCTACTTGCCACTGGACTAAAGCAGTGACGGTTCAGGTGAGGTAAAGTTGGCAATTGAACAACCCTTGCCACACGATTACGCGCCCAGAATCCCTTACAGGTTGTATCCATTGTCTTTCAAGACTAAACGGAGGCATCGATCAATCGATCGATCGATAACATGTTTACATAGCACAACATAGCATTTTTTTTTATTTCAGCACACCTCTTGAAGAATATCAAAATTATTTTTTTATAACTATTATTAACTTTAAAGTTATTTTCTTAAGAATATGGAGACTGTTTTGTCTAAAGCAATTCGTGTGCATAATTAATTTAAATAATCTTTTGTTTGTATTGCGTTTGTTTCTATTTACAATGCATGAACGTTCGACATAATAAACCGGTTTCCTCATTCAGGGGGAAAAATACAGTGGCATGTGGTCTCTAGCCTTATTTATGTCCTGGTCAGGGCAGATTGCTATAACGGTATTCGTTTTTTGACGCCGTGTGACACCTAATATTTCCAAATGTTACTGGCAAGAAACAACACGACTCTTAATTAGACAAACGGACTTTAAAGGTTATTGTTCTTTCTGCTTCTTATAAACTCGTTTGTTTGTATAAAAGTACGCACTAACTCACACCTGGATTTATTTCCTAAACATGAATATAAAACCTACCTGTTGGCTGTTAAATCTCTTGAAAATTGAAGGATATTATTTAGGTAAAAAGGAGCATCCGTATATCGGTTATTGCCAATTCTTATTCTTCTCTGAAAACTTTCTCTAGCAGATATGATGTCGCTAATCTCACTTTCTTTATGAGTATTATCATGATATATGTTCGCTATTAAAGGTATCCAGTTTATTACATCTATTTCCGCAGCTTCCTTTTCTCGACTGTAATCTTTTTGCTACTGATTCCTACTTACTTATAATTTTAGGTTCTTTTTTAATATTTAAAGATCCCGCTTCCAATATATATTTACCTCACCATGGCTGGAGGGCAATATCCAATTCCGATTAAGCTTTATGGAAAGTAGATTGGAAACTAACACAAAATACATCCGAATTTATGCATCGACATAGATATTTTATATTTAAAAATAACTAAAGTTATAAATAGGAAAAACGTAGATATTTTGTTAATAATCACACACACACACACATACACCCACATATATATATATATATATATATATATATATATATATATATATATATATGCGTTAACAATTGTTCGTCTTTTATCTGTGTTATATTTCTTTCATCAAGCATTCGCATACTTTGTGTGAACTGACTTTTATTAATAAATAATAACGTTCGCAATATTCAGATAAACATTTTGTCCAAATGATTTACTGCATATACAAAATCGAACATATCTAATCATTTTTTCGATATGCACAGATGTGTAAGCCATTTAATTCCAGACATCTAGATATATCAAAAAATGTGTTTGCTGTACTATTTCTAACATGTAATTTATGGAACCGTTTCCTCTACTAACATTCCTTTTAGTTGCACAACTTATTTGTTCCAGTATAATCCCATAAAAAATTCAACTGCTGCTTTCTTATATTTCTGTTTTACCTGGAGGTGTCTACCGATCGAAAAAGAATAAGTATATACTATTCTACTCGTTTCTTCTTTAGTTAATCCGTATCACCCTCCGAGAAATACAAAATACAATTTTTGAATATCAAACTACTTCAGTAAAACTTACAAGTTCACAAATTTTGGATTTAAAACGGTCAATATTGCAGGCCTTTATTTAAAATATGAGAGACACATCCATTTGATATAGCCTTCTTATTCTTAGTATCATCAATATTACACGTTTTCACAGAACTCTTTATAATTTTCTATTTGCTGCGTGTTATAGTTCCAGTCTACAAACATTAATGTGCCCTATGCAAAGCAGATATCCGCGTTATCAAACCGTATTTGCTGATTGAATATTTTCTTTATACCGTTGAATTTCGACGGGCATGCTAATATAAATAAATACAAGTTAGAAGCTGGTGTTTGTGCAACAATACCTTGAAGAGTGCCTTTCATTGCCAACGGCCTTCCTCTGTTAGATTTTTTTTTTTAACAACGATCTCGTTTCAGAGATCTATTTACCTTCCCATGGCCGGAGGACGTTATCCAATTCCGATTTAAGTTTACGGAAAATAGATTGAAAACTAACACAAAATACATTCGAATTTATATATCTACATAGCTCATGGTTTACGATAGATTTAAATAAGATACGTGTTTTAACTGCCCCAAATAATCAAGAAATATTGGCCTGGGACCCATTATCTGGACAAGAGTTATTTTATGAAAAAACAAAAAAACAAAAAAACAACAACAACAACAACAAAAAAAAAACATTTTTCCGGAATAATTTTAAATAATTCAAAACGTTTTCAGTTATATCGATTACAGCATAGCACCCATTATTCAAGTATAAAGAAAGAAATTATGCATATCAATGAAAATCAATAGTGTGTGTAGTCGTTGCACAGACTTACAGGTTCCGATATCTATTATTAGACTACAGCTATTCAAGGTTATTCGAGGTTTGTTTTAATATATGCACACAAGACATATGGTGAAATATTAACCGCTATGTCCAAAACGTAAACGTCTATTAATTTAAATAATGGCAATGAGCAATAAACCTATTGTACCAATCATGTTCAACAGCTCAACAGAAGGTGAAGATAATCCAGTGGTTAACGACACGAACTGAGGACCTGGGTGTTCTAAGTTCGAATTCAGTGCGTTCCACAAAAATCACATTCTATTAAGTTTTTTTTTTTTACACTTATAAAGGCCCGGCAGCCACTCAGCGATAAGGGTTATTGCAAGTACATTACGTTAGTGTGGAGATTTGATGAAGTGTTTACTTAAGGGGGCAGTTCATTAGGAATTTGTTAACGTTGGACTTGAACACATCCAAGCTGTAGTCAGGTGGGAAGCAGGCAGACGGAACAGAGTTCCAGAGGCGTGCAGTTCTAAGAAAGAAGCTTTGTTCATGGAATTCACGTTTTGATTTAGGCACAGATAAAGAATGGAGGAAATTATTCACAGTGGATTCGGCCAGACGGATGTTTTTCGTGCAAGATTGGCGAGGGGGGACCAGAGATTGGAGTTCAGACGAGCACCTGCCATGGAAATAACGATAAAACAAGGGAGGCTCGCAATGACTCTTCTGTGGGAGAGAGGTTGCAGGGTAGAGAAAAGGGCAGCCTCCACCAAGCAACGAAGTCTATTTTGTACTCTGTCAAGGCAGGATAGGCTGTTTTTAGCAGCTCCTGCCCAGATATGGCAGCAGTATTCCATCCTTAAGTAGTTGGAAACTTTCAGAAAATCTGTTGCTAATCCCTAATGTATTTCTAGAAAGAATTTTAGCGACGAAAATGTCGGGGAAAACAATGCCAATAAGATAATCTTCGGATTGATACGAGATGATGATGATGATGATGATGATGATGTTTCATACGATATGAAAAGTATAATGATGATTATAATAATTCATACGATATGATAATTAAATTAATAATGATGATGATGATGATGATGATTAAACATCAATCTCTGCACATTCTAAGTTCCATTAGGTTGACAAAAAAACGCTATTACGGAATTTTAAATTTTTATTTGAAATTATGTGTTTTCAGATAAGTTTTCCTTATAATACATTAACTTTACATATAGTTTTAAAGGGCATTTTCGCTCTATCAAACGTTTTAAAACAAGCATATATTCTTTCCGAACATTGTATACAAGAGGACAAAACGCAATTTTTATACCGTTTTCTTATTTCAATAAAAGCTTGGCCGAAACGCTGCTAAAACAGCTCGCAATATCAACGAAACGTTCGACCCAGGAATCACTACTGGACGCACATCGAAATGGTTGTTTAAGAAACTTCGTGGTGCCGATCAATTCAGAGCCGTGGTCAAAAAAAAAAAAAAACACCCACATCTGTTCGGGAACTAGCTTCTGAATTAAATTAAACTTATAAAACCAAAACTAAAATATATGTTGTTGTAAAGTGTCGACGTCACTTTTTTTACGCAACAAGGACGCTATAGTCCTCGACCAGATTGTGACTTGCGATAAAAGGTGGGTTTATTTCGAAAAGCAGCAATGCTGAGCTCAGTGGTTAGATACCGAAAAAGCTCCTCGGCATAACCCGCAGCAAGATTTGCGCCAAAAGAAGATTGTCTGGCTGTTTGGTAATCTGCAACAGGTCTTATCCATTACAGTTATTTTTTTTAATGCAGGCGAACCCATTAGAGCAGAGAGGTACTGTCAACAAATAGAGGAAATGCATCAGAAATTTTGACAACAACATCCAGCATTTGTCAAAAGAAACTGCTCAATTCTCCTCCATGTCAATGCCCGACTACATGTTGCTTTACCGACGCCGTAATAGTTGAACAAATTGCGCTTCAAAATTCTGGCTTATACGTAATTTTTTCCCCCTTTCGGCTACCTCTTTTTCAAGCATCTCGACAATTTTCTGCGTTAGAAATGCTTCCAAATACCTAAGTGACATCAAAATCTCCTTCAGCGTATTTCCTGCTACTAGAACACAAGTTTTTGTCTTTACTGACATAAAGATATTAGTTTTGGATTAGCAAAAGTGTGTTTATTCTCATAGTACCTATTTCGATCGAAAATGTTTTGTTTGATCCGAGATATATTCCTCTGAATTTAAATGTTTAAAACCGAAATAAACTTTCTTGTAAATCTCATAATACTAATAACTTTCTAATATAGCGCTTGCGTGTATACGACCTATGTTGCACGCTAAACTACTTTGCAGATTACTTTTAAAAAGGTCATCTTATTAAGCTTTGCTATTTATTCTTTACTATTTTTTTTTTAAGTTTATATACCGGGAATTTATAGAACGCAACAGAATGCAAATGATAAATGTTTTGATACAGATTGAATGTGTCAGCTAACTTTGAACAGTAAGAAATATTCAAGGAGTATTTTAGAAGATTTCAATTTTATAGTAACCCCAATACGCACGCCAAAACTAAAATCTACCCAGATTTAACGAATACAAATATCAATTGTAGCATGCTGGTGCAAATAAACAAAATATAAGATGAACACATCGATATACTTCATTAGACAGACACATATTTGGAAACCACCTTAAAATATGTGCATCTCTACGTGGTAAGAACATTGTTTGCCTCTTTATCTTAAATGTTCAATTTTAATTATGTTGCTTTTAGGGCTCTTGTTACTGCTTATAGCAATACAGTGAACAGCGAAGAGTTCTTTCCGTTGATACCGCGTGCGTTAACATCAGTAGAGCCGTGAGAAAACAACCCCCCCCCCAAAAAAAAAAACACGGACATTTTACTAACAAAAATTAAAGACATTCATTCATTCTCTTTTGCTAGATATATTAATATTTGAGGTTAAAAAAAAACATTTCAATTTTAAAAAACATAGTAATGATAGATCCTCTTGTTTAAATGTATTTAAATCTACACAAGGTCTACAAAATAGTTTGTTTATTGAATTGTATTTTATTTTAAAATATTTTGTCAAGAAATCTAAGCAACTATCTCATTTTATCAGGCTCGATATTATAATATTCGAAGTTAATGAGAAACATTTACATTTTAAGAAGTAATGTTTAAACATATTTTTATTGCGAATGCTCTAACGAGCTACATGCACTTGTACCCTTCGACGTAAATGCCCCTAACAAGCCAGACAAGCAGCAAGATCCCAACCCTACACAGTAGATATCCTTTTATGTACGAAAACATTCTACTCCAATAGTTGCTTTCCCAGAACTGCTTTTCCAAACTGTATTGACATGCACAGTTAATGTGTAATTTGAGGAAATATCTTGCTGCTCATCTCTCTACATATTATCCCTGCAATAAATATCCCCGATTGTAGCTCCCTACATCTAACTGGCACGGTGCCTTGTTTTGAATGTAAATGGACCAGAGATTGGAGTTCAGATGAGCACCTGCCATGGAAATAACGATAAAACAAGGATAGGCTCGCAACGTCTCTTCTGTGGAAGAGAGGTTGCAGGGTAGAGAAAAGGACATCCCCCACTAAACCACGAAGTCTATTTTGTACTCTGTCAAGGCAGGATAGGTGTTTTAGCAGCTTCTGCCCAGATATGCCAACAGTATTCCATCCTTGGACGTACTTGGCTTTTATATAGATAGAGAATTGCATCAGTAGTGAGATATCTTCTGAAGCGGTAGAAGGATCCCACCATCTTTCCAGCGACCATGGCAACAGACTTGATGTACGTGTTCCATTTCAGATCAGGAGTAAAGGTCAAACCCAGAAGCTTGTCAAAACACGGGGCCTCACCCAGACGAGATCCATCCATCACAATTGCTGTCAGATGGGGATTAGAGCGTTGATGATGTAAGGATAGGAGTTTGGTTTTGGATGCATTAAAGGTAACAATACATCTTCCCCCACTGAACCACGTGGGCGAGATCAGAGGAGAGAGAATCAGAGAGAATTTTGTCATTTACAGCCTTTGGTGTGTTGCCGTAGATGGTCGTGTCATCAGCATAGATGTCAACGAATTATTTAAGTATGTGTTTAGGGAGGTCATTGATGTAGACCAGGAAGAGAGTTTGGCCCAGGATTGACCCCTGAGGGACTCCAGCATTTATATTGCAGGCCTCCGATTTTTGTCCATCTACCACTACTCAAATGAGCCTATCGGAGAGAAATGATTTAATGATTGAGAAAACATTTCCAGTTATACCGTAGCTGGAAATCTTGTGAAGTAGACCCTTATGCCATACCTTGTCGAAGGCCTTTGATATGTCAAGAGCAATTGCCCTAGAAAGGAAGCCTTTGTCAAGATATTCACTAATCCTGTGGGATATAACCGTCAGCACATCTGCGGTAGATCTTGCAGAGCGGAAACCATATTGTGTGTCAGTTAGAAGGTTATTCCTGCTGAGGTGGTTGACTATTTCTCTATTTAATATTTCTCTATTTAATACGGATGATATATATATATATATATATATATACATGTGTGTGTATGCGTGTGTGTGTTAGTGAGTGAGTGTATGTATCTGTGTCTATATATATGTATATATATATATATATATATATATATATATAAGAACAA
Source organism: Euprymna scolopes (assembly GCF_053919585.1). Lineage (NCBI taxonomy): Eukaryota > Metazoa > Mollusca > Cephalopoda > Sepiida > Sepiolidae > Euprymna > Euprymna scolopes. Next base: position 12,087,333 of record NC_136494.1, read on the forward strand.
GTAGTTAATAAAACATGTTAAAAAAACTTTGAAAATTAGTTTAAAAACATATTTAATTTAAAAAGTTAGCGCAAAATAAGTGGATAGCATTTAATCCCCGGAATTTTGAAAACATATGTTTCTTCTTATAAGAGGGTAGAATTGGTAGTTGATGAAACTAAAAGTCATAGATCTTACTTAGTAACAAATAGTGAAGGAGAAAGAATATGGTGAAGAAAAAGGTGATTTCATGTGAATAAATATCCTGACGAAGTGTAACATATCAAATAAAGGTAAAATCCAAAAATCAAATCCAATAACAGTTAGTTTAGTTTCCATTTCCACAAGTAAAATCCAATGGAATCGCGTAATTGGAAGATGGTCCAAAGTACTCCAAAATGCAGAAATTCGTGGTTGCAAGGAAAAAATGTGCGTAGATAAAAGAATTGAAATCGACTGTCAATGCTGAACTAATGGGAGAATGAGTAAAGAGGAGGAATGATAAGAAGAGAAAAAATGAATGGAGAGTAAGTTAATATTAGAATAGATACGTCAATGTCAAAATGACCCAGACGGGATGACGTTGAAAAGGTGCCATAAATTTAAAGCAGACAAGGTGTCAACTGAAATATACAAGTTAATACTAAAAAATTAAATATCAGCAAGGAAGCAAATGAATTAATTATAAGTGAGATACATAGACATATACATGCATACATATATATGAATACATACACTTACGTATATATATACACATATATACACACAGCAAACATATACACATACATATATAGATACATATAAGTAAATAGATGAGTAAATAAATAAGGAGTTTAAAATATTAAGGGGAGAGGGTGGTCGGTATCTACAAATTCCGAATAAGGCAAATAAGTACGTAAGTAAATACACATAGTAAAATATAAGTAAACACACATGCAGAAAATAAATGTGTAGGTTGATAGATATATTTGGTTGATAGGCATATTTAAACACTTAAACGGAGACTACAGATGTAAAACCGGCCAAAAAAGTAGAAATAAAGAATTGCAATTAAAATTACAGAGTAATAAAATGCTAAGCAAGTATGCAGAAAAAAACGATAATGTCATAGAAAAATATATACATCTGAAAGGTGAAATTAATAGATATGTAATCTCAAATTAAGCATATTAAAATTTGGATTTATGTTTGCAGTAGGAGATCAGTTGTTTTTAGAGTTTATTATATTACTAATTTGAGGGGAAGTAATTATATTTATAGCTTCGCTTGTGCAGAGGCGACATGACTTATAGCCTGGAGTATAGGTCTTAAACTTTTTTTAGGATAGTCCATTTAATTGAGAAAGGGGTATTGTTAGACTTAAGTTGTTTTAATTAAAGTGGTTACAAAAGTTCTTTGGTTATTATTAGTATTTTGGGTGTTAAAATAATTGTGGTTTGATATTCTCTTCTAAATTAATGTTGAAGTAGCGCCGATATGTGTATGTACTTTATTAACAGCTCGAGGTCTAATGGTAATATCAATTTGCTGATTTGTACTGGGGAAATAGTCTGAATTTTGTTCATTGTATTGAACAAAGGGCGAGACAATGACTGTAGAAAGACCGTTTTGGAGGGGGTAATGAGTGTTGTTAGTATTAGGATGGCTGTTAGGAGAATTATTATTATTATTATTATTATTATTATTATTATTATTATTCCTAGCTGTATGATTGTAAATAGAGGGGCTGCGTGAAATGTTTACTGGGTTAGTAACTATATCAGATGGAGGGTGGGACGAGGAATAACTTGATAACAAAATATTAGTGTCTGTTATTGAAGGATTGCATGGGAACTCAGTAATTGTGCATTATATATATATATATATATATATATATATATATATATATATATATATATATGCATCTTTACATAGTCTCAAAATATGTTGTTTATTTATTTATGTTCATGTTTAATTTTAATAATGTAGTTTTCTAGAGTCTTAAATCAATGCTTGCGTCCGTATAATATTAATAGAATCGGATTTTCATAGCTTATTCCGCCATGGTATATCGAGATTCATTCCAGTTTGTGTCTATCTGTAAGAGATTTTTTATTGTATTGCAAGCTATACATTTTCTTTTTTATACATGCTGGACAATGCTTCGATAAACCTACATTAACTTCTAAAGTTTTTATCTTACGTTGTCTCTGCCATAATTTCCGATATCTTTCTAGAAATAATTTGGGTATAAAAATATCGGAGAAACCAATGCCAGCAATAGAATCTTCGGATTCAAACTATATGATTATGATGATGATAATGATGATGATGGCGATAATTCACACAATATTGTGATTACTTTCAACGTCGATCGCTGTAAATTGTTTGCCTCCCGTTCATATTCTAATCTCTTGATTCTACTTTTAATTCAGTCACGCTGTCCTAGTCAATTTTATCATTAACACCCTAGGAAATTTTTAAAAAAATTAAAAAAACCGAAATGTCCCACTTTTAGGAATAGAGAATATACTATTAATAATAGTGTATTAATACTACGAGGGGCGTTTCAAAACAATTACATCTTATTTTTTTTTATTTCGCCTGGATAGATCAACAAGATTGCAAATTGTGTACAATTACTAGTTTTTTTTTCTATCATTGTACTTCTTAAGTATTACACTTTTAGGTTTCCTTCAATTTAATCGGGCGAGGCCGGAACATGGGTCATGCTTGTATAATGTATTTTGAAAGCAGGTTTAGAATCAATTGTATAATTAATCATTACTAAACGTTGATTTCAAGGACAAATTCTGAACCGCCGACAAGGCGCTTTATTTGTCCTTTTCTTAATTGCATTTACTGTCATAAAATATTAGCTAAACACTTGAACCGATTTGTTCGTTTTTTTCTCATATTTAAAAAAATATAGTTTGTTATTATTATTAGAGCGTGTGCATTCCTAATTGCAAGGTCACTGTGGATAATAATATAAAAAGAAAACTTTTATAAAATAGATGCAGTTTGCTTATCAAACGACCCTTACAAGTATTCATTTAGATTCCCATAGCATATAAACAGATATTTATCCACGTTGAAAGAGAAGAGCAAGCCAGATATAATAAACGCATGATTGATATGAGATCTTTGGATTAAAACGCAACAAATATTCGGCGTACGATCGTTTTAAAAATGTTTTGTAATATTTTATTTCATTCATAACGTCCCTACGTCAGCGTAACTAACAAGGTCACACGTAGAGACTAAATAAGAAAAACATTACATTTTACTATTTTTAAAGAGACGCGTATAAAAGTAGTACAAGTTAAAGAAAACAATTAGATATAAAGTGTTATGCGAGTTTATTTACAAACCTCAATAATATGTTGTCGTCTAGTACTGGCCCAAAAGAAAGATAGAGCTAGGAACTTAGTAAAAACATGGCATACTGTACTGAAAGATCAAATACAGTAAAATAAAGAGTGGCGTGACTGCCAAATGTCAATATATTGTGTATAACCCCGAGAGACATATAATCCCCGTCGTCACAAAAAGTAAGAGAATTCATATTAATCCGTAATGTTGTTCAGTTTTAGGCGCAAAGGAGACTAACTCGCTTGAATCTTGTAGCAACAACATCTATTTCCTTATTGGTACAACCTTGAAGTCACGCATGTGATCTAGATTCTAAACCATTGCACTACACAAAAATTTCTATCACATATACAAGAAATTGACAATATAAAGAGATGCCAAGTATCAATGCTGGAGTCACTCAGTAGTCAATCTTGAGCCCGACTGTCTTCCTGATCTTCATAAATGATCTCTAAAATTCTATGATAATGCGTATAATATTGTGCTGACGACACCACAATGCATGGCATCACTTCAAAGGCCGTAAACGTCAAAGTTCTCTCTGATTAGCGTTCCTCTGATCTTGGTCACGTTGTGCAATGGGAAAAGAGGTGGCTGGTTACTTTTAATGCATCTAAAACCAAGCTTCTATCTTTCCATCATCAACGCTCTGATCCCCGTCTAACATTAATTGAAATGAATTGCCCTCGTCTTGGAGAAGCTTTATGTTTTGACAATTTTATTAGGTTTGACCCTTACTCCTCATCTGAGATATAACATATACATCAAATCTGGTGCCAAGGCTGCTGGAAAAACGGTAATCCCGTTATATCGCTCTAGTAGATATATTACTGCTGATAAAGTTTTCTATCTATATCCGAGCCAACTAAGTTAAATAATGGAGGACTGTGTCCACATCTGGATCTGACCTGCTAGAAGGAGCTAATCCTACCATGATAGAGACAAAATAGGCTTTGTAGCCTAGTGAGGGAAGCCCCTTTCACTTCTCTGCAACCTCTTTCCCACTGAAAAGACGTTGCGAGCCTATCTCTGCTTTATCGTTATTTTCATGGCAAGCGCTCGTCTAAGCTCCAATCTATTGGCTCCCTGCCCTGACTTTCACGAATAACATTCGTCTAACTGAAAACAGTATCAATAATTCCCCCTCCTTTTACGTGTGCCGAAACGTAGACGTAGATTCTATGAACAAAGCAACTTTCTTAGAACTGAACACCTATATAACTCTGATCCGTTTTTCTGCTTCCCATCTGACTACAAGATGGTTGTTTTCAAGTCCAATGTAAACAATTTCTTTATGAGCCATTCCTTTAAGTAATTGCATTTACCAAATTTCCACTACTAATGATTACTATGACATTTCTTTATGGATTACTGTACACCCATTAACCATATCTTTTAGTGGCCCCTATGCCTTGAAAAGTGGTGACACCTTTGTAAAAAAAAGCCTCGGTTCAAACAGTTAAAGTTGGAATTCTTGTTCATGAATGCCGGTTTTGAATTTACGTAACATGCATTTTTGCTATTCTATTGAAATAGATGAAGATCGTAAAAAAACCTCGCTACGCTCTTTTGTTGAACAACACGTACACAATTATATTAATTTGCCTGTATATTTCTGAATTGGAAAGTCAATAGTAACAATTTTTATTCAATCTGCCCAAATTTTGTGGCCTGCAGATCGACTCATATTGTCTTAAAGGGACCTTGAGTTAGACTAGACTGATCTAGAACGTTTTAAAGACAATCATGATATCTCGAATGTTATATGATTTCTCATGTGACCGTTCTCTTTCTATGTTTTAGTCCTGATTTTCCTACTGTTGACGTATTTCGCGTGCATTTACACAACACCCTCTCTCAAATCTTAATTTTGATGGGATTTTAATATATTTTGTTAAAGGTTTTTGATTTTGTATTAAGGTTTTGATTACAATAACGTCTGGAGACTTTTATTTTTGCGACAGGCTATATTTAATTGATGGTGCCAGTGACGACAAGGCAAAACTATTGCGCGTATTTACAGTGTTTTGGATGTCCTGCTTCATTTAAGCCGAGTATAAATAGCGGCACTTTTACTTTTTTATCTTATTTTTCCGCGAAGGGCCAATATGAAATGTTGTCGGGACCCTACTCCGTAGTTTTAATTTATCGTTTGTTTATTCTAGGGTAGAGGATTCAGATTACATTACTTTATGCGGACATATATTCACATTTACCGAGAGCAACCGAAAAACAGTAAGGTATGTTTATCCATTCCAAATTTGGTTTGCGCCTTCGCTCGTCAAATTTGTATATTTTGACAAAAAATGTTATAGCTAAATCCTATAAACTGAGTTGCTGCATGCAGTCCGTGCTAAATTGTGTTTGTTTTAAAAGCTTTTAAATGCAAATGAAATAGAATTTTATATTATTTTTTTAATGAATTTTAGAGTTAAAATCCTTCGTCAGATAAAGAGTTCTAAGATGTTGTTGATCTTTTTATCTCGTGTAATAAAATCAAGATTTTACGTGGGCAATTTGGTTACTACTCGCGATTCTCAGAGCTAATTGTGTAGCACTTACCAACAAGTGAGAAAACGGTTGAAAAGGGCGGATTAGAACGTCGTTCTTGCAACACAAATTATTCCGAGTTACAGAAAGCAATGTTACTTGAAGAAAAACTAACTTTCCACAGATGCACAGGTACGACCCTACTAATGACACTATCAGTCTCGCTCAGAGATTTTGTAGCCCTGAACTGACTAGAAGAGACTAATACTTTCTCATGCTTCAGGAGTAGTTGACCCTTAATCGTTTTGTCTCCCAGTCACGATTCAGAGACTAATTCTGGTAGCAGACATGTGATAGGCAGGTTTGGACTGGGATGAGGCACTACCTGAAGAAAGAAATATCTTTCTTATGAACTGTCTCAGCTGCATTCACTGCCATTCCAAAGAAAATCGTTTAATGAAAATGGAGAGGAGGGGTGAGTTCGTTGCTCTTCGACAAGCTAAGGTTAAATTACAGACAAAAACTCTGCCAGCCATCGAATTGTTGGCTGCCTTCCTCGCTATGAAGTGCATTGGTAAGATATTGGAGACCTATGGAAGAATGAGAACTGTAGAATTGAATCTGGCCGTTGACTCACAAATTGTATTGACTTGGTTAATGACGAAGGTAACCAACAACAAGTGTCTTTGTAAAACACAGATTAAATGATATCATGTGTATGGAGGAACTGATTAAGAAAAAACATAATTTGACTATAAATTATAAATATGTCCCCTCCAAACAGAACCCAACCGACTTGATAACCAGATGATTTACAATAACCAAGTGTACAGAAAATTGTTCCTCTTGGTGTTCCCGACCGGTTTGGTTGGCAGACAAGACCATTTCCTGGCCAAACAGTGATCTTGGCTGTTTGAGTGCTGATAACAAACAAGTGCTACGCGCGGGTCTCTTTTGTACTCAATAGGGTGGGGACAGTGAATCTATCATTTTTTTGAATATATTTTCGAACTACCGAAAACTATAGGGGGTCATGGCCAAGGTATATGAATTTGTCAACAAAATTAGAGGCAAACTACAGAATTTTAAACGGTTAGCAACGAACTATCTTTTTAAATAAATGCAGGAGAAAAGACTCCCTTTGGAACTGGATTTCTTGCAATGTATAGAAGGAAAACCGATTCCTGCCAGAGTAGGCCAATTGGACCTATTCTTGGATTAAGACGGATTGATTCGTTTAAGGGGTAGGATGGGAAGAAATCTCACACACAAATACGAGGTATTGAGTCAGTTGATTTTAGGAGAGAATCATCCATTGACGGCTCTGATCATAAAGGACACATATAAAGAAGTCAAACATCTTGGGACCCGTTTGGCTGGAGTCTGGATCCCTCAAGGAAAGCAAGCCGTCAAAGTCAAATTTAACGATAACCCTTTTACTGATCCAAAATTAACGAATTTACCCAAGTGTCGAGTCAATCTAGTCAGACCATTTTTGCACACTGGTATGAATTACATTGGTACTGTTGGTTGACAATCTTAGTCAGCGGTCTAAAGTTTACATATTACTTTTTACATGCATGGAGATAAGAGTAGTGCATTTGGAATTGGTAGAGGACATGATAATCCGTTCATTTCTTCTGGTATTTACCAGATTTGCCAATATGTGGGTTTACCATCACACTTATATAGCGATAACGCTAAGTCCTTCATTGCAGGAGGAAACCTACTTAAACCGGAGCTCACTACAGAAGATTTAAAATAATAAATACATGATTTACAATTAAAAACATTTAAGGATACCACTACATTCTCCTTTGTATGAAGGTGTGTGGGAAAGGCTGATTAAGACGTTGACAAAATGACTTTATAAATCTATACGGAGATCAGTGTGCTCTCAGACTGAACTTCTTACCACGGTCTCAGACATACAACGCGCAGTAAACGATAAACCTCTGGCTTATATAATCTCTGATCAATCCGTCTGGGAGGTAATTACACCTAATCACTTCCTTCGCCCAGACTTGAATCCCAACTTTCTGGTGCGTTTGGAAAACATCGATATTAATGAATTCGAAGTACCCACCAAAAAAAGATTGATAGCTTCTCTTAGAAATAGAGATGGGCTACTAAAGGAATTTAAGAGAATTTGGAAGGAGGACTACTTGATTTCTCTTAGATAGCAACATCTAGAACTGAATATTTCGACCATTAATACTATCAAAGTTGGAGACATTGTGTCTATCAAATTACCCAACAAAGCAAGGCCCTTCTGGGCATTAGGAAGAGTCATTAAACTGTTCTATGCAGATGATGGACTGGTGCGTTCCGTTCAAGTAATGCAAGGTGATGGAAACGTACACAATCACACTATAATCCACTTATATCCATTAGAACTTCAAGCTGTACAAAACTTGGATGTGAATGAAGAACTCTTGGAACCAGAAGACGATCAGTAGGATGAAGACCCATGCCAAAATGACTAACGACTTTGGATTTGCCCTTAATGCTATCTTCCTGATGATGGGTCGGCGATGATATGTTTTGACCAATTCAATGTATGGTTCCATTTTGGGTGTGTAGGGATAGAAGAGGAGGGATTGTTCTGTCGCAGTTGTTTAAGGAGGGTTACATTTAAAGTATTGGACATCTATAAAAATCAAATGGAAGTTGATTTTCAATTTGTCTGGGGGGGGGAGTGTGTTGGAAATACGAGAACAAGACTTACCGGCTGTTTGCTAGGGAGAGATGGAAAGTTTACCACATAAATTCCCGCCAATTTTATAGCTATAGGTGTGGTTGTACGATCGTTCTGATTGAATGTGCAAGCATATAATAGGCTCTTCTGCGAACGATCAGGAAGACTTTTGGCGCCAATTTCAGTTGATGAACAGATTCTTGTATTGAATTGACTTGTTTTTCCAGTGGATTTGATTTCTGATAATCTTTTACAAAACAAAGGTAATACATTACCAAAAGCAAACGGTCGCAACATACCTTTTTGCAATCTATTTCCTAATTTTACCTGGAGAAGTTTGAGTGGCTTTTTCCCACTTCAAAAACTAACAAGAGATTCTACGTGCATTACCAGCCAGCGCGATCTCAATAACACAACTTTAGGATCGACTTTTTTATTGCTAGGAAAAAAGGGCAACAATATTAAAGAAGTCTTTCTCTGACAAAAGTTAATTAATCCGAAATGAATTAGAAAAATAATTAAATAAAATTATATTTCATTTGCATCTAAAAGCGTGTTTTAAAAACACCCTGTTAATTTTAATTTTTCAACACGCTGACACATTTTTAACGTTATATTTGGCGAACGTTCGCCTATCGGCTGAATAATATAGACACTTAGAGTGTTCTTTGCGCATTAACAACCAGACCAATTTCGACAAATATAAAACTCAAGGATGGAAGTTGTACTTCCAGGGAACAAAGAAAAGATCAACAAATCTTAAATCTTTCTCGGATAAGGGATTTTTAACCCAAATTTATTTAAAAACAAAAGGAAGTACAATTCTGTTTATTTGCACCCAAAAATTTATTCTTAAAAAATATTATCTGTTTATTCGATATTATTATGTACTCATTAGGAGTAGTCATATCGATCATTACCCAACATTTTTATTTGAGAAAAACGTGTGGTGTTCTCTGGAGCCTAAGTTCAAACAAGTCTCAGGTTTCCAGAAATGTTTACCTTTTTCGATAACCTGTGGAAAAAATATGTTATCGCTTACTATTGATTTCTCGTTGGCAGCGACCATTAGTCTTTACTCTAATTTGGTAAGAATAAGCAGCCTTAATATTCCAATCCTCTTTTTACTCATCCAGCTAAGATATGGCTAGTGGTATTTCTGTTTGGTCATTCCAAAAATTTAGACCGACACTTATTTGATGGGGCGCCACTTTAAGGTGACATACACACAAAGAGAAGAAAAACTAACATAAAAGTATATAAATAAGTGGACGCATACAATTATACACTTTCAGTTTTCATGATTCCATGTAATGTTTTTTTGGAGTTTACATCTGTAGCCGTTATTTAAGTCCAGTTTGTCTTTACTTCATGTGTGGTGTTAGACCCTGCATTCCTTAATAATTCTGCAGGTTTCATTATTGTGATCCGTTGTAACTTCTAAGTCACCAACCTGATTTCAATCTCTCCCATTATTTTTTCAAAGTTTTTTTTCTGTATTGATCCTAGTGCTCTTACTATTTTTCCTGTTCTCTTGACTTTAATAATTTTCCAGATCACTTTGAGCTCTCTGGACAGTTCCAGGTATTAGCCCAGCTTCTCCGTCTCTTTGATTTTCACTCTTGGTCTTCTGAAAAATCTGTCAATTATTATTATTATTATTATTATTATTATTAT
>NC_136494.1:12102530-12145030 GCF_053919585.1 Euprymna scolopes
ATGTACTGGTAACCTATATCTAAAATTTCAAATTTTTAGAATAAATAAATTCGGAAGAGTTTGGTAGAGTTCTCAAAGGTCAACTCGTTGAACTTTGATCCCTTAACAGCCAAATTTCTGGCTTAAAACGGATTAGAAATTTTTTTCCTAATCTCAGTACGCGAAATGTCAAGTTTCGAGTTTGTAGAGGAAAATTTTACATTATTGCGTAGGAAAATGTACACAGACATACACGCGTTCACTTATATATATATATATATATATATATATATATATATATATATATATATACATATATATATATGCGTGTGTGTGTGTGTGTGTGTGTGTTATTTGTTTATTTTTGCGATACGTTTGAAATGAATTCAATTATTTACGAAAGTGTATTTTTACCTAAATGCGAGTTGGGAATAATTTCCCCTTTAATCAATTGGTTATGCCCATGTAGTTAAGGCTAATATGGGCTATAATATAATGGATCATTTTTTGCGCCATACCTCTTTAAAACTGGTAACACAGAAGCGGTATTCCAGCAGTAAGGAAAGCAAGATTCTTTAAGACATTTGTTGAAAAGTTTGGAGAAAACTGAAGCAACATCAGCGAAGCATGTTGTTCATAGCAAAACCTTGAATAGATCGAGTTCATATGCTTTTGAGTTGTCTAAATGTGTTATGATACCATGTACCTGAGAAGGGGTGATTTTCAATTCATCTAATGTGGCGTCTGTCTGCAAAGAAAAGTTCGGGAGGGAAGGAGAAGTCTGCCGGATCCAATGTGGAGGTTTGCCTTCTCGGATGCTGTGCAAGCAATCTCATGAGTTTTTGATAGTTAGGGGGTCGGTGGCTGCCCATTATTTACTACACTGTTGTGGATTTTCAAATATCACGGGTTCCAAATTTCTGTGCTACGATGTGTCAGTGAATAATTATATTTAAATAAATAAAAAAAAAACAATATATATATATATATATATATATATGCCGCTCCCTATATATGGTACCAAATTGGTTAAAAGGGAAAATTATATCAATATCGAATTTGGTAAAAATGCACTTTCGTAAATAATTGATTTCATTCAAAACGTATCGCAAAGACAAAAAACCAATAAGATCTACGTAAATCACGATATATCTGAACAGTTAGCGAAGTGGACGAGTGGTAAGAGTCTAGGCTTTTTACTCCGAGTTCTCGAATTCAAATTTCGCTAGATTCTTCCACTATTATGAGGCGTAGACGACGAAAAAAGTGTCAGTGAATAATTTTATTAAAAAATATATAATATTCTGTATTAACTTAGGGTAAAAAAAACGTATATATATATATATATATATATATATATATATATATATATATATATATATATATATATATATATATATGCGTGTGTCTGTGTGTGTTTGTTGGGACCCAAATACTTCGCATGTGTGGGGGTTTATATAGTTTATATTTTTTTCTAATGAATGTGTGTTTTCAGAGTGTATACATGACCTAACTGAATGTCTTGTTTTTCTACATTGTTTGGACCATATGTTGACTTATGTGGACACTTTGTCTTTTCGTCCACTTGGATGAAGGTAAAACCTGTTTGACAAGGTTGTTTCAAGAAATCCAAGACGATGATTGGATGTCTATAAACAAATTATTTAAGTTCAGAAAGACTGAGAAGTGAGTATCTCCTGTCCCTAGAGTTCTCTAGTCTTTATTTCGAAACACGGCATCTTCCACCCAGAGTGAAATACGATCCGTTACACCATCTGGTCTGTTTGTCGTCTTGAATCTAACTGGACACTTGCCCCAGCAAAACGGAACACGTGACAGACCTGTCCTAGCGGCCAGCTGTTCAAAGATTCCGGTGCAAAATTGACGAGTTCATAAGTTTTCAAGGACAGACATGGTTTGATAACGTTATAAAAAGATACCTTCATATGCCTTGTTTATTTCGCCGGTTAGAGAGATAGATATATACGTATATAGATTAACAAATAAATAGATATAGAGTACATGGATAATTATACAAACTCATAGATAGACTAATAACAGATAATTCTCTCTTCTGCGAGGACAACAATATAACACACACACATATACATATGTATATATACATATTTATATATATATATATATATATATATAAATTTGTAAAAGGAAAACAAATCTTAGAGTGAATCCCACGTGACCACACGCCCCGTTCCAAGATTAAAAAAAAATACCGTAAAAACAACAAACGGACTTGCACTTTCTGATTTACTGCTCCAACAATACCATGGAAAAGAACGAAAGAAAGAAAGACTTAATACTTTTCTTCGAAATATATTTATGAATTTTAATATAAATTCCAAACAAAATAAATGTTTGTTGATTTTGTAATAATGCGTTGTTTTGGCTTCAAACTTATATAATAAGTATTTTATTTTATTCAAACTTAACCAGTGCTTATAAGGAACAAAAATCTTAAAATTTATCAATATTTTAAACATCGATGAATGTATAAAATAGAATATGCGTCTGGAAAGTTTAATTCAATATAGTTAGAACTCTATCTTCTATAAGAAGTCAATAAAATATAAAAGACGTCAATAAAATATAATAGAAAACATAAAATATAATAGAAACCATAAAATATAATACAAACTATAAAATATAATACAAACCATAAAATATAATAGAAACCAAAAAATATAATAGAAACCATAAAATATAATAAAAATCATAAAATATAATAGAAACCATAAAATATAATAGAAAACATAAAATATAATGGAAAACATAAAATATAATAGAAACCATAAAATATAATAGAATCCATAAAATATTATAGAAACCATGAAATATAATAGAAACCATAAAATATAATAGAAACCATATAATATAATAGAAACATAAAATATAATAGACACCATAAAATATAATAGAAAACATAAAATATAATAGAAACCATAAAATATAATAGAAATCATAACATATAATAGAAACCATGAAATATAATAGAAACCATAAAATATAATTGAAACCATAAGATATAAAAGAAAACATAAAATATAATAGAAATAATAAAATATAATAGATACCATAAACTATAATAGAGACCATAAAATATTATAGAAATAATAAAATATAATAGAAACCATGAAATATAATAGATACCATGAAATATAATAGAAACCATAAAATATAATAGAAACCATAAAATATAATAGAAAACATAAATATAATAGATACCATAAAATATAATAGAAACCATAAAATATAATAGAAACCATAAAATATAATAGAAACCATAAAATATAATAGAAACCATAAAATATAATAGAAATAATAAAATATAATAGAGACCATAAAATATAATAGAAATCATAAAATATTATAGAAACCATAAAATATAATAGAAACCCTAAAATATAATAGAGACCAAAAATATAATAGAAATAATAAAATATAATAGAAACCATGAAATATAATAGAAACCATGAAATATAATAGAAACCATAAAATATAATAGAAACCATAAAATATAATAGAAAACATAAAATATAATAGAAACCATAAAATATAATAGAAACCCTAAAATGTAATAGAAATCATAAAATATAATAGAAATAATAAAATATAACACACACCATAAAATATAATACAAACCATAAAATATAATAGAAACCACAAAAAATAATAGAAACCTTAAAATATTATAGAAATCATAAAATATAATAGAAACCATAAAATATAATAGAAACCATAAAATATAATGGAAAACATAAAATATAATAGAAACCATAAAATATAATGGACTCCATAAAATATAATAGAAACCATGAAATATAATACAAAACGTAAACTATAATAGAAACCATAAAATATAATAGAAACATAAAATATAATAGACACCATAAAATAGAATAGAAACCATAAAATATAATAGACACCATGAAATATAATAGAAATCATAACATATAATAGAAACCATGAAATGTAATACAAACTATAAAATATAATAGAAGCTATAAAATATAATACAAAACGTAAACTATAATAGAAACCATAAAACATAATAGAAACCATAAAATATAATAGAAACCATAAAATGTAATAGAAATCATAAAATATAGTAGAAACCATAAAATATAATACAAACTATAAAATATAATACAAACCATGAAATATAATAGAAACCACACAATATAATAGAAACCATAAAATATAATAGAAATCATAAAATATAATAGAAACCATAAAATATAATAGAAACCATAAAATATAATGGAGAACATAAAATATAATAGAAACCATAAAATATAATGGAATCCATAAAATATAATAGAAACCATGAAATATAATAGGAACCATAAAATATAATAGAAACCATAAAATATAATAGAAATCATAAAATATAATAGACACCATAAAATATAATAGAAATCATAAAATATAATAGAAACCATAAAATATAATAGAAACCATAAAATATAATAGAAATCATAACATATAATAGAAACCATGAAATATAATAGAAACCATAAAATATAATAGAAACCATGAAATATAATAGAAAACATAAAATATAATAGAAACCATAAAATATAATAGAAACCATAAAATATAATAGAAACCATAAAATATAATAGAAATCGAAAAATATAATAGAAACCATAAAATATATTACAAACCTTAAAATATAATAGAAACCATGAAATATAATAGGAACCATGAAATATAATAGAAACCATAAAATATAATAGAAACCAGAATATTTTTCGCGGGTAAAATATAATAGAAACCATAAAATATAGAAATTATAAAATATAATACAAACCATAAAATATAATAGAAACATAAAATATAATAGAAATTATCAAATATAATAGACTCAATTTATCGATAAATAAATGTTACACATTTGCGTTCATCATATTTCACACGGATTCAATATAAGTGTGTTTTGTTAGTTGTGCTGTTTTTGCGTGTTTTGTGTGTGCATAGGAACAATATGTAGTATATGTTATCATACTAACCGTCAAAATGTCTGTCCTTGGGTCGTTTATGACCGAGACAATTATTATTGTGCACCTTTTTGGGGAGCCGAATTTCTCTCATATTAAAAACCGACCTCGTGTCTAATGCTGCTTTCGTGTGGAGGCAAGTAAATGGAAACACAAGCCGGTTTGTGTATGGCAGTCATTTTAGGATTGTAGAGTTTAGCATGAGGATTAAGAACGTGATTATATAATGAACCTATTGTTTATTTTATCATTATCATTTATTGAAGCATTTAACCATACATGTCCAATCGAATCGTACATACTTGTGTACCATTGAATTGTGGCATGTGCATTCAACCGCCAGTTTCACAAAGTCGATTTAATGATTTCATATTATCGATGTAATTTTTCAAAAAACAATAAACTATTGTTGAAAAAAATATTTATTAGAAATCAATTTCAACAAAGTATTTTGCCGTTAATTTTGTCTTAAAAAATGAGGAACGCTTGATTAAATTTAATTATACCTTACAATGTCTTATATTATACTTCTAAAATTTCCTAACAAAAAAACCTATACCTTCGATTATAAGTTAACTGAACAATAAACGATTTGAAGACAGAATAATGGAAACAATGATGGTCATGTGTTATTTCATTGACGGAGGCGCACACTTAAATAAGTGGAACAAATACGTTGAGGACATTTCAAAGGATGCTATTAAGAATATAAACTTACAATTATCAAATGCATGGAGTATTTGTTTTACATCTTGGCTGGGAAATATATCTCTTTTATCATAACCTTAGACAGGGTCAATAAAGGGTCTCGAAGTTCATAGGTTTCGTACTGTCGACCAAACTCCAACTGGTGCCCCTTCCTTGTGTAAGATATTGGTCCGGCAATGCCGATAGGTGTGCTAATCGACGAGTAATATGTTGGTTATAATATTCGTAAAAAGAATACTATTATAGCAAAAAAAACATCTGGGTTTGACCTTTACTCCTGATCTGAAATGGAACACATACATCAAGTATGTTGCCAAAGTCGCTGGTAAGATGGTGGGATCCTTCTACCGCTCAAGAAGATATCTCACTACTGATGAAATTCTCTATCTATACAAAAACAAAGTACGTCCAAGGATGGAATACTGTTGCCATATCTTGGCAGGAGCTGCTAAAAACAGCCTATCCTGCCTTGACAGAGTACAAAATAGACTTCGTGGCTTAGTGGGGGATGCTCTTTTCTCTACCCTGCAACCTCTCTCCCACAGAAGAGACGTTGCGAGCCTATCCTTGTTTTATCGTTATTTCCATGGCAAGTGCTCGTCTGAACTTCAATCTCTTGTCCCCCCTCGCCAATCTTTCACGAAAAACACCCGTCTAGCTGAATCCACTGTGAAAAATGTCCTCCACTCTTTATCTGGGCCTAAATTAAAACGCGGATTCCATTAACAAAGCTTCTTTCTTAGAACTGCACGCCTGTGGAACTCTGTTGCGTCTGCCTGCTTCCCACCGGACTACAACTTGGATGTGTTAAAGTCCAACGTTAACAAATTCCTAATTAATCGCCCCCTTAAGTAAACACTTCATCAAATCTCCACACTAACGTAATGTACTTGCAATAACTATTATCCCTGAGTGGCTTCCGGGCCTTGATAAGTGGTGATCATTCTGTAAAAAAATATTTACATTATTAATAGAAAATTCCTGTTAGAACACAAACAATAATATAAAAATACGTTTCCTCTTGGCGTAAACTTACGTGGAGGTCACTTCAAAAAGCGTGACCTTACGGTAGAGCTCGAAAAACACGTGTAAATGGTAGTTAAGGATCTGAAGTGAGAAGGAGCAAACACTGCCGGAGTTGAGTGATGGGGAAAGACGGTCCACAAACTGTGATGGCTTACCATAAAGAGGATGTAGATGCGTTAGTAAAGGACTAGCGTTGCACCATTCCAGTAGGAAAACATCGGTAAATAAAGTTACTGAAAATAGAACCCGAGATTTGTTTCTTCATTAAGATAAATTTACTTTGCAGCTTTTTTTCGAAAATCCGTCAAACAAGATCAAAGACGAGCCATGTATGTTTCTCCGATTAGCCCGATGTTTCAACCTCAGAGAACAGTTATCTGTCGCTTTTCGGTTGTAAATGTTACACATGCGCTGTGAAACTGTATCTGTGAATATATCAACACTGTCGTAAGTTTTATATATGAATCCTTTCAACGAACAGCAGAAAATGAGATAGACGAAAACGCGTATATACGCATGTCATATAGGCAACTGCGACACGTAACTACAAACGTACCTACATATATTCGTATAGATATTCTTTAGAAGCACATTTTATACTACTAGAAGATGCCCGAGTTTAGAAACACGTGCATAATATATACTCCGATAGTATACAAAAGTCTCAACGTTGCATCTCTGTGTCTGTTTTAAAAGTAATTTAATGGTATTTTCTCTAATAGATTCATAGTAAATTCTCATTGATACACAGTAAAATCCCACCCCATTCATTGTAGATTCCGAAAAAAAAAATACTTTAAAAGTTTTCCCACTCGGCACTTAGATTTCGGAATCTAATTATCGCGTTATGTTTCTATCACATCCTACTGAACCTCCCACAGTCGCCTGTTAAACAAATCTAAAAAAACTCGCCCATAAGCTTACAATTATAAGATACTTTGCTAAGGGTCGAAAACATTGTTTTTGATTGAGATTGTCGGACTGACTTCCTCATCTTGGTTGCTATCCTCACAACGTTTCGGCCGTTTTGCCCTCCGGCCTTCATCAGATATTTTATATCGAACTGGGGAACCGTTTGTTAGGAGTCTCGAACCAAACCCTTTAATCTTGACATATAGTGACATATGACCGAGTGGTCTTAGACGTTGTATCAAATTTACAGTTACCTAAATGTGCTGAGTTCAATCCTGAAGGAAGGCAGTGAAAAAGTAACATTCAAAACAGAGAATCAGCAACTATGTCCCAGAGCCTAGCTGGAGTCCGAACACGGTACCCCCGTAATAATAATAAAGGGTTGGGTTCGAGACTCCGAACAAACGGTTCCCCAGTTCGATACAAAAACAGCTGATGAAGGCCGGAGGGCAAAACGGCTGAAACTTTGTGACGATAGCAACCAAAATGAAAGTGTAAACGGCAAGGAGAAAAGCAGAAGGAAAGAAAGTCAAATAAACAAATAAATAGACGGCTATGTTCGAGAACAAAAACGGTAGAGAACTGTCTATTTAATTATTTATTTACCACTCTTCCTCTCACTGTATAAACAACAAAATTACCTCTATATCTGGGGTCTATAAAGTCCGTTAGTGGTATACAACTTTGATTAATTACGGGGGATAACACCTATTCTTTATAAAACGGAAAAAAAGCGTTTTATCCAAAATGGTGGAAGTGACCAGAACGATAGAAGGGGTTTGTACCGCAGTTAGATATGATTAGTTTATTGTGTAGGTAACTAGGGCTACTTTTTATTTGTTATTATTTTTTCACTATATTCAATAAGTGTGATTTTATTTATTCTTTACTTTTTTACCAGAAAATATCCTTACTTAATTTATTATCCTATTGTGATAATGTATTTTATTACATAGTTATTTTTTAACACAAGCGCCGCGGCCAAGTTTTTTTCGTACTGCATTATAATTTGGGTTATATATCGTGCAAGGGAAGTAACTGTACTTAACCTTTTTATTTATTATTGATATATTATATTATTATATTTTATTTCTATATATTAACGAGTAAAGGCGCATACTGGGCTTAATTTATTGTATTTTTATTTGATGGCTATTATTACTTTGACAAGCACAAACAAACATCTAACGTCGTATGTTATGACGTATATTGTGATCAGGCAATATATATATATATTTATTATTTGAGATTCACCACTTATAAGGACCTGAACGCCATTCGAGGAAAAGGATTAATGAATATGAACTGGTACTAAAAATGTGTAAATTTTGTAGAATTTGAACATTGATGTGAACGGCTCATCAAGAACTTAAAAGTTACGATGTGGGTGTGTGTGAGAGTTCCTTATCCATAAGTTCCGAAATGGCTGGGCATATCTTTTGCAAATTCAACACGAAGCTAGTTTGCAAGTCTCGCAGTGTATTAGATATTTTTTTACAGAAATTCATCTAATGAGAATCGATAATCGAAAAGATACAGTTATAAATATATTATTTCTTTATTATAGATAAAAAAAACATTTTTGTTGAAGAATATTTGACGGTTAAAGGAAGATAATTTTCAACAAAGCAAGGGAAATTAAATTCTCAGCAAATCATTTCTTCTACAAAAAAATCAGAAAGATTGCAATCTGCAGGTGATGCTCTGTTATAGAGTGTTCGACTACAGATCAAATGGACATAGCCGGTCATTTTAGTTGAATGTTTTTCTTATTAATGCTTCAATTCACGATACAAAAGAATGCCATTTCAAATCGTCGCAAATAATTTTTTGTAAATTTTAAAACAAAACATTATTCAGAAGTGACTTTTCCAAGGCATTTATCCGCAAACCCAAATATCAGCTGATATAATATGGTAAACAAACACAGACGAATGATATAATAACCATTATTTTTTTCTGTTTACTTTTTGCGAATTAGTCCACAGATTAAATAATTAAACGTAAAATATGAGATTCAATAGATTAATTGCTTTATATTAATACGTACGCAATCTGCATAAATAAATATATCACGATTAAGTGTATTATACGACCAGGCAATCCGCGCGTACACCTAGTATATATATATATATATATATATATATATATATAGAGAGAGAGAGAGAGAGAGAGAGAGAGAGAGAGAGAGAGAGAGAGACAGACAGACAGACAGACAGAGAGAGAGACAGACAGACAGACAGACAGAGAGAGAGAGAGAGAGATACAAAGGAGCAAACCGTATTATGTGCTCATCAACGTTTCGTCTTTATTTCGAGACTTCCTCTGGATGAATGAAGTTAAGAAACAAAAAATACCAGTACAAAATATTTGAAAATATTTCACGTGCAAAGTGTGACGCTGTTCTATTTCAGAAAAACGGAAAAAAGACGTTGGAAATTCAAAAAATAATTTACCTATAGACACAGGTTAACTCTCTCACACCATTCAGCCACCCCATGTAATAATTAATGCATATAATATCAATCAATAAATTACATAACACTCATTTCATTTCTGTTACAAACCTTTGAATTTCAACAGATATATTTCTCTCCAGTAAGAATATTAACTACGCTCATATCTGTTAAAATTGCATTAACGACTATATGACGTCACTAAAATTTCCCTCGCTTTAACAGCGCAAGTCCCCCCTCTCCTTTTTGAATATTCAACGTCTTTTTCCGTTTTCTGGAATAGAACAGCGTCACACTTTGCACGTGAAACATTTTCAAATATTTTGTACTGGTATTTTTTGTTTCTTAACTTCATTCATCCAGAGGAAGTCTCGAAATAGACACGGGACATTGATGATCACATAATACTAGTTGTTCGTTTTTATTTCTCTATTTTGCCGGAATACTATTTCCATATTTCTCATCATATATATGTATATGTATATATATATATATATATATATATATATATATATATATATGTACGTGTGTGTGTGTTTGTGTGTATATCATATGTATCGTCATCTGCTTTAAAGACATATATGACGTATATGTACGAACAAACAAACAAATAGGAGTACCTATTAAAAAAGCCTCCCCACGGGACAGAATTAGACACTAGGGTCGTTTTAATGTTGAGTAAAAGAAAAAAAAGAAAAATTGTATAATTCCTAAAATATTTCCCAATCCGCTGACAGAGAACAAAACATTTAAGATCAGCATATGAAAACAGACACTGCACTTTGATCCTGACCCGAAGATCGGATAAGGGTTTTCTTATAATAGATCGTCCTACTTACACGATTTCACAAATAGCAAACGAAATCTGAAGTGACGGTAAACGAAGCGATGTTTATGTGAGCGACTAGTCTGCCATAAATGTGTGAGCTTAATTGTGGTGTATCAGACCTGGTATTGTTGGCATTGATAGTGGATATGATTCAGAAGAAGATGTACAATCGATGAATATTCTATTCTCTTATTTTAACGATCAATGTTGAAATATTTCTATTTCGTGAAAGGAGGTTCATGTGTTTGCACATTTCTTTCTCTTCGTGTTACTTTGCAACGGATGTTTTTCCTCGTTGATTGCTATTTTTTATTAGATAAAACGGCAACATTCGCGTAGGTTAAGTTAATGCAATTTATTGATAGCTGCATAGTCTTTGGAGAACGGGAAGGCAGCAATTTGCCGTTTAATAAATTAAAAATAAGTATTTTCAGGAATAATTACCCGAAGAATATATATTCAAACAATACTCATCCTGTTGTACTTCTGGTTCAATCATAAAGGATATACAAGAGCCGTGACCTTTATTTCTTATTAGACCAGAATGAAGTTGTTACAATTTTGACGCTGTAAGACTCTAAAGAACTCCCAATCATAGACGAACATCAGAAGAATTCATCGTCATCGAATTCCTCTTTGCAGGAAAAAATGAACCGATCGACATTTAATGGCGCCTGTCTAACTTTTGCAAAGCCGATGCAGTTACTGTCAACACACTTAAGGGATAGGTTCGTCGATTTAAGAGGAGCAACAGAGGAGTCGGTTACAAAGTACGCTATTAAATTTTACGATCTAATTATTAAAAAAGGATATTAAGAATGATAGTGACTATGTAGAGATCTGAATTTTTGATACTAAAATGGTTCAACGCCGGTGTTCATATCCTTTTAAAGATTTAGTTCTTTAGTAAAACAATAATAGAAATTACTTTTGAATGACGTCCCTACTTGTTCAAGTTCAAATGATATTGTGAGATACACCTATACATAAAAGGAATAACACAACTTTTTGATAAATTACAAAGCATACATATATAGTTACAGGAAAAAAACACTGATCTAATAATGGACACAGACATTTACTCATATGAACTTAATTGTTGAGATTAGAAATGACCGAATATGGTAAAAAACAACTTAAAAGACCAAAATATGTGCTGGGTGAGTCATTGTTTTTTTTTTATTCATGACTGTTGTATATTTAATGTAGAGTTTAGCAACGCTTTGTCGTTTAATGACTATTAAATATAGTAAAGTATTACTCCTAAAATATATATATTCAAACAATACTAACCGTGATATGTTTTATTTCTTTCGCTACTGAGAAGGAATGGCGTAATAAATACAATATCAATAAAATGTGAGAAATGATTTGAATTTTTATTTCAGAAAAGTAACCTTCACATCTGTGTTCGAGTGTACTGCATGACACAACGGAAAATCGCGAATAATAGCAGAATTAATGAACCATTACTGGGGGTTCAAGAAAACTGCACTGCTACTTTTTTGCATTCAAAAATTATTTAAAAAAAACATTTCCTTAATACGGTTACTCATGAATATGCGAGCGACTACATAAAAGTTAACTAATTTGCATACTCCTTGAGAAAAGACGCGGCAATTAGTAACCTAATCATCTTTACAATTTATTATAAGATAATGGTGTTATTGTAATATTAAGGATAATTCTATTTATGCATATGTTTTGCATTCTGAATAATGTCGCAGAATGTAATACAGACATGTTTTAGCACTAAAATATTTATATATGTGTCTACTTATTTATCTATCTATCCATCTACTTATATATATATATATATATATATATATAAAGCTGAATGTGTGTGTATGTGTGTGTGTCTGGTCTCGAATAGGCTCCCATATGGTTGACTATTTAAAAAAAAACTGATTACATATAATGATAAAAGATATATCGAGACACTGGGTATGTTTGATCTGGTATAATGATGATTCATTAAAATTGTGGGGTCTGCGTTCGCGTCTGGTTCACAAAGTATGGGAATAAAATTTTAAAATTTAAAAAAAAACGTTTACAAGTGTTTTTGATATAGATGTATATAAGAATACTTTGATAAGTATGTTTTAATTAAATAGGGATGGTATAATAAAATTGTGGGGTCTGCGTTCGCGCCTGACCTCCATAGAATGGAAACACGCACAAACTTTAACAAAGACTTTTCATATCTATCTGTGTAAGTATACTTTGATAATTATGTTTCTGTTTGAAGAAATATGATATATTAAAATTATGGGGTGTTCGTGCGCACCTGACCTCCATAGAATGGAAATATGTCACAAAGTTTTACAAGGTCTGTTTATATAGATCCACAGAATATTGGAGTGTGAACAGGTATGGTATAATAAATTTTGGGGTTTATTTATTTTTTTTTACTTTCATCATATTTTGCTTTGGTTTTGATACCCCCAAATTCGAAGCTATGCCTTTACAACCCTTCATTTTCATAACCTATCATACTTTCATAAATCAAAGTCCATTTTCTGTAGGTATTTTTTGAACCCAGTCACCGACGGGTGCTTTTGCTAGGATATATATATATATATATATATAGATATATATATATATATATATATATATAGATATATAGATATATAATTGCAATCTCCTAAAATGAAATGGTGTATTCAATGGAAGTAAAGGAATGTGTGTAATGAAAATATCTTCACCTTTGAAATGTCATGTAAAGATTGTTGCTTCTATTATCTTGTTCAGTAATATTTTTCTGCAAGTCGCGTGCCATTGGAAAGATTGGGCTGGTTGATATTTCGCTAAATGAAAATTAATACGAAAATTTTCAATTTTAGTACACGCGGTGGCATCCCTGTGCAATTCTAGTTAATTAGAATATTCTATTGTATAATTAATCGCTTTTTTTGCTATCAGGACAGTTTCGACAGACTTGTATGTGACTATCTTACTTGGAATTTTAAGTTGAATAACGTTCATGGACATCTTGGTTTTGAGCTTCAAGATTAGTTCGTTTAAACTATTCAGCAATTGGAATTCATATAATTAATTTGAGTATCTGGGAAAACTTTTTCGACGGACTTTTTATTTGCAGAAGTTATGTGGCAAGACTTTTCGCCCTATACTTGGATCAGCCGGCACTTTCCAGTTTCAATTTTCAACAATTGACGAGAAAATACCTATACCGATCGATCGTTCTGCAATTAGACACGCATGTTTTGAGTTTAGTTTTATGTCCTCATATGGCGCCAAAAATAGAATATTTGAGGCAAGCATTTATTTTATCTGCTGATGTTAATCTGAGAATTAAAGGTAACGTTTACTTACAATCTGCTGTAAGCATATTATTGCATTTCCGAATAGTCCGACATTGCCATGCAAGTCTTGCAAGGATCGATCAAGAGCCTTAAGTGATTTTTTGTGTGCATTCATTTCAAACAATAAGCTAGCATTTTTTGCCATATATTTCCCACGTTGGAGGTTTAAGAGATATTGCACACGAGAGTCTTGCTAAATTTAATGTTTAATGATAATTCATGACTGCACAGTTTTTTTTACCTTGTAGTAAAAGAGCTAAGACTATTCCATTTTTTGATCGAATGGATGCCAAAATCAGTTTTATTAGGAAGGTTTTACCTGTTTCTCCCGGGTCTTTTAGGAAAAATATTCCTCCAACCCGTTAATAATAGTGCGCATTGTTTGGTCATAAATTAATATTTGCTTAAGTGTTAATTTATGCATATTTGATTGCAAATACAACAAAATATCTCTTGTGTTGCAATTCTGTTCACCACGCAAAAAAGTAGAAAAAACTGTATGCATTTGATAACAAATAATATAAATGAACTTTTTGCAAGAGTAGCGGTTACTATAAAATGTAATGAAATGGTATTTTGTTACATTAAGTCCAAAATACCGGTCACATCTCAATCGTCGGCTTTTGTAACTCTTCCGTTGAAAAGGAATATCACAGTAAATTTTGAGGCTGATAAGTAGTTTAGAATGTTAAAAAAATGTGTTATACAGCATATACGCTAATATAATTCATTCACAGTCGAGGGAGTTATGCCTTATTTCACTACCTTTAATATCTTAAAGAAACCCCGATAATAATTAGTATTGCAGAAGTTATCCGGCAAGAATTTTCGCCCTATACTTGGATCAGCCGTCACTTTCCATTCTTAATTTTCAACAATTGACGAGAAAATAGTGGATTGTGGGTGAGGGTACACGACCTTAAATCACAGTTGGTTTTTTTTTCTGTCGCTATGCATAAACGGATATATATGTAAGTTTAACGTAAAAAAATATCCTTACTACTAAAGCGACTAATATCTAAAGATGTATGCGATTCTTATTTATAAACGCGACAATTCTAAGAGTGATTAAAACCTTTCAGAATTTTTCAGTTCAAAGAAAATATATTTATTATTATTTTTATAAATATATGTAATTACACCGCAATAGTTCAATTTCAGATCATGAGTGACGGTCACTTCTAGAAGCTTGTCAACGCATGGAGCATTCCCAAGACATAAGTCATTTTCAATTATAGCAAAATGGTGGTCAAAGCAATTATGATAAAAGGAGAGTAGCTAGGTTTTTAATTTAATAAAATTAAGGAGCAACCTTTTCCCATAGCACGATGTTATCAAGTTTAGAAATTGCAAAGTTTAAATAGTTTTTAAAATATGAGAACAACGCTTGGTTGAAGCTTGTTCAGCAATATGATTGAGCTGCCGTCCCAACCAGTTACCTCACTGGACTCAGGAGTTGGGACGAGCAGACATTTCTATGTCGAATAGTGTTTTCAATCACAGACGGAAATACGGGGATAATCGACTCTGATCGCAAATGGTAGAATATGCTTTAAGATACTTGGCAAGTGTTTCCCATATCTTGAGGAAATTACCTCAAGTACATTAATGGTGGTAGGTATAGAGGACACGTTTTCGTCTGGGCCCTGTTTGGTATTCGCCAAAATCATTCAGAATTAAGCTGCGACTCAAATACTTTAGTTTGACGTATTGAGCATATGAATCTCTTACATATTTTATAACTATTTTACAGTTGTTGCTGGCAGTCCAAAAGGCGGCTATAGTTTCACAGTAATTACGTTGTAAGCAACAGAAATAATGACTTCTGTGCGCAATGGCAGCGCCATCTATTTGTCTTATTTAACAAACACCGATTATTTCTAATATTAGTGATTAGTTTAGTTCGTTTTGTGCACCTTAAAGACGTCACATTCCCAAATATAAACATACTGGAATACAAGTTGTAATCGTGTCTTACAGAATAGTAGATAGTTCAGAATTGAAACTTTTGATAATAGCATTTAAGTTTCATATGTAAACACAGTCGGAGAAAATGAATCAGGGAGGGCATTCCAATGTCAGCGGTTTAAGGGAGAAATAATATACGATACCAGAAAGTTTTCCGGAATCTCAGAACCTCAAGTGTTAATGTTTTGAATGTCTGACTAGTATTGCCACGTTTTAACAAAACTTGATCTGAAAAATATGAATGCGATCAATCTCAGAACAAAAGGCTTAGTATCAATATAAACACAGAAAACTTAGAGACATAAGATTGGCATCATGAAGATATTTGATCCTTTTAATTTATGCAAAAGACAACACCATTGCACATGAATTTGCATAAATGTATTTTGTAGACTTCTTAAGAAACAACGCACTGTTTTTTTTTCGTTTTTTATGTTTAATTTTAAGTGAATGCAACTATATATACAGTCATGGTAAAAATTATAGAGTAACAATAAAAAAAACTAGATAAAAAACGCACAAATTTTTGCTTTATTTGTTCAAAGATATTACCATGTAGAAATTGCCAGAAAGATTGAATTCAATGAAGTGATTTCTAACAACAATTAAAAGGTACAAAAAAAGTTTTTTTCAAAAACGGAAAAGAGAAAGCCGCAAAAAGTTCACAACCGCTAGAGAATACATATATTTGAAGAGAGCATCCTTTTCAGATAGGAGGAAAAGTTCTTAATAGATTGCTGCTGAACTTAGAGAGGATGCAAACAAAAACAATTCATCTCGAACATTAAGGAGGTTATTAGAAGCCTGGCTTAAAACGATGCAAACAAGAGAGAAGCCGTACGTGTCTCACGCCAAGAAGAAAAAGTCAACTGTAATTTGCAAAGAAACATAAACATTGAGTACTTGAGGATTGGGCCAAAATTATTTGATTAGACGATAATCACTTTAACAGCTTCTATTTCCTAAACATTGATAGGAACAATTGAATGTGTTATGTGAATAGCCATCTATAACATATATTTAAAATTGTGAGAGCAGAATGAACCCCATTATTTATACTAACACGCTGGACCAGATTTAGCAAACTCTTTGACAAAAATATTTAATAATAACATCCCAAGTGAGGTAATCCTCTAACAAGACTATGCCCTATATCATACATAAAAATTTGAATGGGTCAGTTTGAGAAAAAATTGAATGTAGCAATGAAGTGGCCCCCTCAATCCCTAGAACCAGATTCCATTGGATATTTACATATACGATAAAGATTGAGAATGCACAAATGTTCATAAAATAATTTAAAGGCCAAACATCATGACGAGTGCAAGAAATTATAGCCTACACCATGCACACATTTAGCTAATATTATGACAAATGAATAAAAGCAGTTATAAAACAAAAGAAGAGCGTGCCAAATATTGATTGTTGTAAAAGAGATATATTAATGTCAACACCACTATTCCTAACATTGAAATATATTAGTTTGAATTATAATTTCGATTTGTCATTGGTGTTTCATAATATTGACCATGCATATATATATATATATATATATATATATATATATATATATATATATATATATATACATGTATATACATATATATATACAGGGAAAGGGAAAGGGCGAATGATAGAGAATCAAGTTCTAGACAAGAAAAAATCATAGATATATATGAATATATTAGTCAGTTCAAGAGGGAAAAAAGAAATGAAAAAAGTTATAAACACCCATCATAACCCTTATTTACACAGATGCTATTCCTTGTTGAACATACAAATAAATTTTTATATGACTATATTTATTTGATCTTGCCTATAATTGAATGTTATGTTTATGCTTCATCACCATATGGTACGCTTCTTACAGCTTGACAGGAAACTATATAAAAGAGAATGTTATATTGTTTAAATATATATATATATATATATATATATATATATATATATATATATCAAATTATAGGGATTCAATCAAATTAAAAACACCTTCATGTAAATCAAGGATATTTTATTATTCTATGTATGACAAAGAATACTTAATAAATTTTATCTCCTATCCCTTTCTAAACATGACCTACTAGAGCGGCTACTCAACCTATTTATAGCTTTTTATAGCTTGTTTGAACTTCGCCTATAGATGTAACTTTCTGCTATATGTATATACATATATACATATATATATATATATATGTGTGTTATCTCACCTTCCACATCCGTCTCCTTATTTTAACCCCCCCGCTACCCCTATCTAACTATCCCATCTACCTAATGTTTAATTCCAGTAATACTAATGTGTTTAATAAAATGTTCCCACAAGACCTTAAAGAACTTTTCACCGGCCGATAAAGGGTGAATACCATAATATCTATTTGCTAATATTTTCTCCTCTGAAGAGGTGGTAGGCATCGAAACCCTATAGAATAAGGAGATCTAATTTCTAAAGTATTATTTCTCTTACTTAGAATAATAAAAGAAATCCTTGATTTAAACAAATGTTCTTTTTAATTTCATTGAATCACTATAATTTGCTTTATTTGCTCTATCCTGTATATCGAGCAATTCCTATTTAGATGGGATTATACATAGAATATTACGACCAGTAATATTTTGTAAATCTTATAATTGCAGGTTTCCATACCAGCTAATCGATAGATAAATTTAAACACAATATAATTTCCTTTCGAGGAAATCAGTTTTCTTAGTGCAGACCATATATTAGTTGACCAGTTGGGTACAAATCCCCAACACAATAGGAGCTTTCTATAATATCCAAAGGTTACACAATGGTAACGAGCGAGATTAGAGAGTCGCCGATGTAAACCCATGCTCTCTACCGATATAAGTTAGGATAATCGAACAATTGCTAGCAACCTCAAAATGCATCGCTTGATTGCCACGTATATCAGTGACTTGCCCAGAATTATGAATACAAAGTTTCCGGCAACGGTCATGGTCTTTTGTGTGGTTTCCACATAATGTCCCATCATATCTTTTAAGTCAGCTTGAAAGTCAACACTAAAGTGTACCTGAATGTGCTGAAAAGCGGGATAATCACCTGGTACTATCAGGTAGCCGCTGGCTGACCCTAAGTGTAGCAGTGGAACTCAGCGCTTGCCCACAAGTCTTAAAAGGTCTCAAAGGGTGTGCTACACGTTTGCACCCCTCTGTTACTAGCCCTCTTCCTTGTTCAACCTGAATCCGATGGAATACTTTGTTTGATAATAGGTCATGAAAATCAAAGATATGACCTGCGACAACAACAAGGCCAACCTGATCGCCGCCATAGATATCAGCGCTATAACATAATCAAGTTATCTGATTAAATTTTTTCAATAAAAATATTAAAATAAATCCGTAGTGTTTTGTTCACTAGGACGACAATTGTATCGCTCACCCTGTATGTATATGTGTATATATATATATATATATATATATATATATATATATATATATATATATATATATATATATATATATAACTTTTAAAGTAATTGTACATTCCGAAGTCAAATATATATTTCGTTTTTTTGTTGTTTTATTTTGTTTTTGTTTTTTTACAATGTTTTATTTTGCCTTACAGGTGTTTTTTAAATCGGAGAAACATAAACTACTTTTTAAATATAATTGATATGTTCCTCGGAAAAATGGTAAAAAGTTGCCATTTTTCAAATCCCCAATTAAATGCCCCTTCATAGTTTCGAAATGTTTAAATATATCGGATTCCAAACATGCGTTCGCTTCGTCTGGCTTTATTTCCCTAGGAATAACTGAACACTTTGCCTAAAATAACGAGCAGTTACTGCAGTCACACTTCATATCAAACAGTTGGAATTACAAAAATCCTGCAGTTAATTTCCAGAGCTTTTATGAGACACTGTAATTTGGTCATACACGATCTAGAACATCTCATGAGAATTTCAGCACTACCAGGATTTTTACTGATATTACAAACAGGTTTGTCAATTGTACCAAGATCCGAAGCTTGCATCTTGTTCGACGTCAAAGGAGTAATACTTTATCAATTCCATACAGTTAAACTGTTTTCTCTCTCCTAGATCCTACTCGTGCAGTTAAGAAATACAATCCTCCTTGCTCAATGATTTTTCTATATGAACCTTGTTTGCCTGGCAAACGTTTAAGCAAGTTTTCATCACTGAATCTGATCAGCGAACTAATATCATATTAAGTGTCTTGCAAAACATCTGTGACTAATGTATTCACTTCACCTTGATGAGTTTTTGTTAACCTAGTTTAGCAGATATTCTTCTTTCTTATAGCAATCACTTTGTCTTCAAGACCAAAGAACGTAGAATTATATATTTCTTTACTAAATAATATTGCTCTCTCATAGAGATTTTGTTATTACTGGTATTTATAGTCCTCAGATAAATCATCCTCATATTTCATCATGCTAATGGGTTACTTACACAATAAGTTTTTAGTTTCATTGCAAAAAGAACTCTAAGAGAAACAGGTGAGAAAATAGATTTAATCATATCTTACGCCCAGGCGGCATGCTAGTTTATTACATTTGTAGTTATTGCTAATTATTAACATATACATAGATATACTTTGAGGTGACTGTGATTCATTGATTAATGACACGAACTGCCACCCTGGGTGTTCCACATTAAACTGCTGTTTTTTACACTTTCACTTAATATGTTACCAGCATTCACCTTTATCCCCTGTAAGTACCTGATGGCGTCATGAAAATAATTCTGCCTAGCGAAATATCGGAGGAATTAATACTAACATTATGGTTATTATATTCTCTGCAAGCACTTCCGCCCTGGTTTGCTCTGACCCTATGTACTGTTATTAACGTTATGTGAATATGTATATATTAAAAAAGTCTAAATATGTACGGTAATGCCTTTCTATATAATAGGCTTCCTAAACTACCATGGAGAAAAGTAGGTAGATACAGCGGGCGTCAATTTTTTTAAAACTTTTATTGTTTTGGGCTCAACGGTAATTAAAATGTTTGACTCATGTCCAAGTAAACTACATCTAAGATTTCAAATGTTTAGACCCTAAATTGGTAAAGGAGTTTGGTAGAGTCTGAAAAGGTGAACTATATAAATTTTGACCTGTTGAGAGCTGAATTGTCGCCCCAAAAACTGAATAAAATGCTGGCTGCATGTCTGAGTACCTTTTTTGTAAAATTTAAAATGTTTAGATCCAAAATTGGCTTCATAGTTTGCTAAAGACCTTTGCAAGCCAAATTACCAGCAAAAACAGTATTAAAAATCTTGCCATATGTCTGAATACCTTTTATGTAAAATTTCAAATGTTCAGAGCAAAAGTAAACCCCAATTATGACACCTTAAATATATTTTTGGGGGGGGGCAAATCAAATTATGAAATTATATACAAATTATGTCCAAGTAAACTATAACTTACATTTCAAGTGTTTAGACCCCATATTGACGGAAGAGTTTGGTAGGGTTCACAAGGTCAAATCATTAAATTCCTGGCTGAAAACCGATTTAAAAAAATTTTCAAAATCACAATACCCCTTATATCAAGTCTCGAGTCTGTAGACCGAAAATTGACATAGTTCTTTTTGTAGGGAAGTGTACACAGACAGACATTTTCACTTCCATAGGTATATAGATATATATATTTCAATAAAATAAAAATGTTCGTGCAAGTGAGGACAGTTCTCAACCTATATACTCAATGAGTTTTTGATTTAACGTACAACGTAATAAGACAGGTGGCAAACTTTATAATCAGTTTTTATCTAGAAGAAAACGGGCCGCTAAGAGGTTAAAAATGTTCAAAATTGGTCCTCGGACGTGTCATCGAATTCTTTATCTGTGTGTAAAATGTTTCACAACTGCGCATGCGCGAATCGTTCATATGAAGGGTTCTTCATGTTAAACATAATTATGATTGAAAACACTTTTTAAAAATCGTTTCAGGCAGGCCCTATTGGTCTCGTACTTTGCTTAGATTTTGTTTAGATCTAAAAGCGAGTATTTTTCTTTCTTTACTTACAAGAAGTAGAATTTTTTTATCCGTTTATTTATTGCGGACTATTAGTTGTAATTTCACGACGTTTTGACCAACTATTCCTCTAGACTTTCGTCAGATGGTTAAACACGGCGGGATAGGAAAGCCGAATCTCCTAACTGCATCCTCAGCAAGTAGGAAGGCAAGAGGAATAATTGGCCGAAACGTCGCAAAACAAGAACTAAAAGATAAGTATAATAGCCTGCAATAAATAAATTGATGAATAATACAAATTTCTCATCTCAGTAAGAATTCCATTATTTAAATAAAAAGAAGTGAATTGCTTAGAATTTTTTTAAAAAATACATAACATAACACCCGCATACACATATCTCAGTTTTGTTCCGTTCTTATTATACTCCATGTTTCTAAAATATGTGATCTTACGTTTAATACCGGGCAACGTCGGATACGTCAGCTAGTAGCTGTTAAAATTGCTAAGTATTTATTTACCTCGAGTTCCTACCTCTTTTCTGCAAGATATGTTTCCCGCAAAGAAGACCAATAAAACATACGCCCACACCACGCACTGTGACGTATTCTTTTAAAATGAGATTCATTGAACGGAAAATATCTGACCTTGACACTGTGTGTTATATTTTATATCGCTGCGCAAATCTCAGGAGGTGGATTTCCAAATGTGGTTTGTGGAGTTAGCGGAACATGGAACGAGAAATGAGATTCACTTTGCGAAAGGTCAATGTATAATCTGCAAAAAGGTTCGGCAAAAGATACACAAACAGGATGTATTAGATTTTGAATTATGATCGACCTCGAACGATTTATAAATTGAAATAAAAGATAGTTTGAATGTGCACTTAGATAGGAAATAGAGGTCGTTATGCATCAAATGTTATAATTGGAAAGGAATATATATATATATATATATATGTATATATATATGTATATATGTATGTATATATATATATATATATATATATATATATATATATATATATATATATATATATATATATATATATATGCCAAAAAATAATGATTGATTGGCTTTAAATGCGGGGGCCGCTCTAAGTTTGTAAAAAAAAAAGACAAACGACTTTAGCGCAATAAAAGTGGTGCATGAATGTGTATTTGAAATAGACATATGTTAAGGTAATTTGCGGACGCCGCTCCCGTTGGTCGATGGATAGAACTGTCGATTATCAACAACGCGATGCATCTAAGTTCAAACCATTGCCTATGGAAAGCTGCTAGTCTAGCCGAACAGATAAGATGTGATATAACGAACAGTACTCACTGTGGATGGCCACACACACACACACACACACACACACACACACACACACACACACACACACACACACACACACACGAGAGAGAGAGAGAGGGAGAGAGAGAGAGTGAGAGAGAGATTCCATTACTTTACAACCATACATTTGCTTTAACACTCACAAAGTGCATAATCCATATCCACATACATCTCTATCTATCTATCTATCGATCTATCTATTTATCGATCTATCTATCGTTCTACCTACCTCTCTATCTATCTGTCTATCTATCAATCTACCTATCTATCTCTCTTTCCCTCTACCTATCTATCTATCTATCTATCTACCTATCTATCTATCTGTCTATCTACCTATCTACCTATGTATCTATATCTATATATATATATATATATATATATATATATATATACCTATCTATCTACCTATCTATCTAACTTTCCATCAATCTATCCATCTATATATATATATATATATATATATATGTGTGTGTGTGTGTGTGCGTGCGTGTGCGTGTGCGTGTCCGTGTGTGTCTGTGTGTGTGTGTGTACTAGTAGGGTTCCCGATATTGCCTGGCCGTAAAATATGTTTAAATATGATATGTTGATTAATGGAGATTCCGTATTCATTATTATATCGTATTGGACCAATATATAATGAATATTTTAAAATTAAAAAAATATATATATGATTCGTGCGCTACCATTCCGAATCGAAACCAAAACGTTTAGCTTAAGATGTATTCTTGTCTTTGCCGTTAATGATTAAGATATGATGCCATTTTTTGCTGGAATCGCTACTACGTCATGCATGCATATTCGTTATGCTACCGTTCGACCTTCACCTGACAAAGTTTTTTTTTGTTTAATTTTCACACTTTTGAACCGATTTCCCATGGCTAAAACCAAAATATAATATCTCGCATGGGTTTAAATACGTTATATATTCTAAATTGCATGTTTGTAGAACAAAAACTTTAGGAGTTGGAAGGCAACATTTTTAAACAAAAATATGTAAGCATACAAAATAGGTGTAAAAAGAGTTTTTTGTTTACTAAACTTATTTACGCACATATTACGCACGTATAAATCATACAGAATACCTGCATGAATATAATTACCCATAATAGTTTACAAAACGATCACCTTATAAGAACGCCCAAAACACTAATAAGAAATTTATTAAAATTAATGTTTAAAAGAATATGCGAATAAACTAGTAATTTTGTTCATGACTTCAATTCGAAAAGCCATATATAAGAAAGTTGTACTTTCGATTAAAATAAAGAGAAACAAAAACGTTTTAATAGTAATATCAATAAATAAAAACAAATTCATATGCGTATGACATATATATATACATATATATATATATATATATATATATATATATATATATATATATATATATAAGTAGATTGTAGTTTGCTTGAAGCATTGTTGAAGAAAATTATAAGGTAAAATTAAAAGCCAAGAACAATGCGAGATTTTTTTATATAGAGTAAAATTAAATGAAAACAAAAGAAATAAATTTATTTTTTTTGTTGTTTGTTTTTTCTTTTTCACACAAATTTTAACTCTAAACAACAGTCATTTTTTTTCTGTTGTATTCAATGGTGTTATAAATCTCAATATATTTCAGACCTATTAGTCCTTTTTCAAGAGAAGACAGCGGAAGAGTGTTCACGTGGCAAACTCTGCGGCTGCTTTTCCAATTTTGAACACTCTTCCGCTGTCTTCTCTTGAGAAAATAGGTCTGAAATATATTGAGATTTATAACACCATTGCATACAACAGAAAAAAATGACTGTTGTTTAGAGTTAAAATATGTGTGAAAAAGAAAAAACAAACAACAAAAAAAAAGAAATGTATTTCTTTTGTCTTCATTTAATTTTACTCTATATAAAAAAAATCTCGCATTGTTCTTGGCTTTTAATTTTACCTTATAACATATATATATATATATATATATATATATTTATAAAGAGAGAGAGAGACATAGAGAGAATCGAGTAAGAGAGATAAATATATTGATAGGCTAATAATATATATATATATATATATATATATATATATATATATATATATATATATATATATATGAATATGGAGTATGTCGTATATATCATATCGGTAGATATGTAAGGCATATATACATATTTAGATAGATAAGCAGTTTGATGGCTAGGAATCAATCTTATATATACATACAGAGAGGTATTAGCTGTATGTGTATTAATCAATATATATACATAAATATATATATATATATAAATATATATAAATATATATATATATATATATTCTTTGTTTTATTGTACTTTACTCGCATTTCCTGAACGCACACTTTACCTCTATATAAGATACATAGATATTTGAATGTTCTATAAAGTTGTCACTTACCTCCCAAAGCTGAATAAGCGAACTTGAGAACATAATTTTCTTTTCACTAATTGACAAATTAAATATATTATAATATCAATTTCTTGTGCTTTTTTGCCGGATTTTAGGACAAAACTTCACTTTGTCTTCCTGTTAGCACTTTAGGTATGTTAACCAGGAAACTGCCATTTCTACTAAAAACCAGTATGAGTTTCTCATACAACAAATCCATATTTGGAATTTTACTATGGAATCAGGTGTTACTTGTAAGGAAAATATCATCCTGCTAGGTTTTACTGC
Source organism: Euprymna scolopes (assembly GCF_053919585.1). Lineage (NCBI taxonomy): Eukaryota > Metazoa > Mollusca > Cephalopoda > Sepiida > Sepiolidae > Euprymna > Euprymna scolopes. The sequence continues at coordinate 12,128,702 of NC_136494.1, forward strand.
CATTTAGTGAAAGTGCCAGGTTCTCTCCAGGTATGCATTGTGTGTTAAAATTATATATATATATATATATATATATATATATATATATATATATATATATATATATATATATATATATATATTATGTTAACGGCCGCCGTCGTTCGGACACTTTAGGGTGTCTAATGTATTCGCCCGAATCGATCTTTTATTAGTTATTTATTCCCTTTATTTAAGTAACAATTATTTTGTAACCCGGGTGAAGGCTTGGTTTAGCTAATGGAATTAAAGCTAGTATTTTTGCTTGTTTAAAATCTCCCGACAGGAAAACATTTTCATACTACACTGATGAATGCGTAAGCATGAAACATAAGTGTCTTGGTATAACCGAATTAATAATTAATATATATATATATATATATCTATATATCCGTATGTGTGTATGTGTGTGTATATATATATATATATGTGTATGTGTGTATGTTTGTATGTGTGCGTATGTATGTATGTTTGTGTATGTATTGATTTGTGTATGTGTGGATGTGTATTTGAGTGTATGTGTACATGTGTGTATGTGTGTATGCGTGTGTATGTTTGTATGTGTTTTAATGTGTGTATGTGGATGTATGTGTGTATGTGTGTGTATGTGTGTCTATGTGTGTGTATTTGTGTGCGTGGGGGTATGTGTGTGTATGCGTGCGTGTGTAGCAATCGCTATGCTGGCCGCAACATTTCACAGTGATCACCGTTTTTACACACATGCATATGAAGAACGCGTAGGAACATGAAGTCGTGATATGACAATCACACACATAAACCAAAATGATCTATGTTACGTTTTCTCGATGGGGATACAATAAACAGGTTCGAATGTCAGCGAAGGCCTGTATATAAAGATTTGCCCGCCAATATCATTTTTTTCTTTTCAATTTATCATGTGCCAGCACGTGTTTGAGAAAATTCCGTCCCGGGAGACGTACAAACACACGTCAGTACTTTGCGCGCGAAAGACATAACTTTTAATATTGAGACAAAACTTAAATTGAGACAGGATCTAAATTTTCTTCTAAAAATTCATGTTTTAAACTACTTTTATGATATGACACAAAACCATGAATTCGCTTATTTAGGTATGGACCGTTCTTCTAAAAAAGCCACATGGATTTTAATCTCTCGTGCGGCACGTTTATCATACACAGATCAGTAATTTCAAGCCTCGTGCCCTTTCAATAACGTTCACTCATGAAACATATCATTATTGAACCTTTTTTGTCAACAGAAATGTAGATGCATGGACTCTTTAAATTAATATTTCTCACACGCGACCCAAATGTTCATTATTTTATATATATTCACAGCGACCTTATACGTATATATAATATATAGTTATACACATTAGTATCAATATTGATACGTATAGTTTACTCATATTATGAAGTAATGCATAATACTCGAAATAGAGCCTGAATCTATGAAATTACGAAAATTAAAATTCATCAAAATTTATCGTTCAAAACCAAATCATATTTTTCTTCAGAAGGCTGAGAATTTCTGTGAGTGTGACGCCTCCCCCGAGGTGGTCATTAGGACTTTTTTTCTCTGGATTCTCGGCACGTGTCGTCTAGACTCCTCGGAGGTTGTTACATAAACCTGGTATGATGAAAGCGAATATCGAAGCGGCAGACAGAAAGAAAGACAAGCAATTGTAGTCTATCTACAAAAGCTTAATTTTCACAAAATGATGTACACAATGTTTTTACAATTCTCATTCAGATATTGTTAGTACTTTTCAAAGTCTCAACTCTCTTCACAGACAGAGACAGACGGATGGATGAGGTGAGGAGCGGTCAGATCTCTTCTAGGATTCAACAAGCAATCTGCTTTGAAACTCTCCACTCACTCTGCGACTACACTCTGACTAATTTTCGCACGACAGTCGTGTATATAGTAAGGTATGTAGATAGGATGGAAATTCTCCCCAGCCAATAAGATTTCGCCACGAAATCTCCAGGAAATCCTAAGCATTTAGTGTTTTGCGTGGGTACAATTCCCACACTGAAATCTAAGTACTCATTCTCCATTTTCAAGGACAGATGTAAATTCTGACATCCGACCCTGGGTTCATTTAAGGCCAGACAATGTTATAAGTGAAATTTCCTGTTATCAATTTTAGCCGTAAAAATATATTTCTCTGGTTCTCAAACAATATCTATTTTGACATGAAATAAAAAATATATATTTATCTTCTCTATCTTCCATCCTTGGTTTATCTGGCGTCACCTGGGAATACAAGGCTACCTCATCGTAGTTCTAACGCTCCCCAATGGGGGATTACGTTACAGAGCGAACATTTCTTGAAGCTCTCTATTCTAATATGTTCTGTAACGGTTCAACTACTAATCTTTAACTTGTTTGACTAAAGGAATCAGTTGGTTTATTGCGTAAGAAGAAAGAATGATGAGTGTACTTGGCATATATGAGCCGTTGGACAGAATGTAATGTAATTTATCCATATTTTTATTTATTATTGAACTTTCACCCTAAACAAAGAATAATGTCACTTTGATGTAAGGGGCTACTATATGATATATAATTTGCAGGGATAATCTCTAAGGGGTTAAACAGACAGATACCTGTTTACATTACATTGGAACTTCTGTCTGACAAAACAAGTAGAGAAGCACGGAACCGGGAGGGAATTCCAAATTCTAGCAGTCCGAGGAAGGAAAGAATTATAGAAGGTTTTCTGGCATCTATCAATCTCTATTGTGTAGAGATGTGATTTAACTACTTGTCAGGTTTGTCGAGGGTATTTACACAGAGGGCCTGTAATGACTTGGAGTTCGTCGAAGCACTTACCATTAATATACTTGTAAAAAAATAGTAGATATACAACATTTCGTCGATGGAACAGAGGTTGAAACCTAGCTGGTAGTAAGGGACTACTAGCAGACGCACCGACCAAATGTGTAAGCAATACTTCATATATGGGCGAATGGTGGCCTTGTAGAAGGGTGGGATACTTTCAAACCTAAATAGCTTCCTAGTCCGGTACAGAGAACCTATTTTGTTTGCAGCATACTACGCAATGTGAACGTAATATCGAAGAATCTAAATGAAATAGTTTCAGAAAGTATCATTTTCCATTGCTTTCAATGGTTTAGCAGGTTTATTGCAACTATTAAAGGAATGTATTAGTCTTGTAAGAATTAAGGCGACAAATATTAGACTTGGCTACATTGAATGTTATCATCCATTTTAGCAGCTGTAAGTCGATGGACTACGCCATGATTATTTAAGGACTCAAGGATTTTGGCGAAAAGAAAGAATAGTCTAATGAGCTGATAATTTAATTGGTCAGTTCTTTTTCAAGAATTTTTATAAACTAGTACAACATGAGCATTTTCCAGCAATCATTGAAAACACGATTCGTTAAAGCATTTGTTATTAAGTTTGGAGAGAACTGGAACAAAGCCGGAGAACTTTTTAATAGTAAGCTGAAATGAGATCAGATCTAGATGCTTTTGAAACGTCTATTTTTTATTAGATTACGTACTTACGAAGGGGACTAGCCGATGATGATGCGCATGGTTACGAGCTGGTTTGTGCATGACAGGCCCTGTGGGAAGCCAACATGCTCTTCCCAAAGTGTAAGGGAATCTTGAACCTCTTGAAAATGATTCTGCTTAGTAGTTTGCCTGGTATGGATAGCAGCAGGACTCCTCTCCAGTTATTAAAAAATGAGAGATCACCTTTCTTTGGAAGTTTTACGATATGTCTTCGCTTTTCAGTCCATTGGTACTCGTTCTTTTTCCAATATTTTAATGAGAAGGGGGTGCAGCATCTAAGTTGAAGTCTTGATATCAGCCTTGAGTGCTTCAGGTAGTATTCCATTAGGACTTGCTGCCTTGCCCGACTTGAGGGATTTTATTGCACTAAGGATCTCTGCCTTGTTGAGAGGGTTGATGCTGATGCCCAGAAGCTGAGTTAGTGGGGGGATGTCTGGTAGGGTGGGGGATGCTTGTTTGTTGAGCGTTTCCTGGAAATGCTCTGTTAATCTTGCTTTCTGGTCATCTTCTCTTGCGATGGCATTCCGATTTTTGTCTTTCACTGGGCTGCGTGGGTCGCTGTTCTTCGGGAGGAGTGTCCTGGTAATTTCATATAGTCTCTTAATGTTACGTTTGTCTGCTCTGGTTTCTTCTTCCGCGAGGATCCCCTCTATGAATCTTCCTTTTTCTCTACGTATACTGTGTTTCACGTCCTTGTTTGTCTCCCATTATCGCACCTGTAGTTTTTTTTCCTCTATTAGATCTTGTCTCTGATTGATAGTGTCTTTAAAGTTCTTCCTCTCCGTGATGAGGTCCACGGTGTCCGTTGTTAGCCACTCTTTGTGCTTTTTTCATTTTCTTGACCAGGATTGTTTTGCATACTGTCTTCCAGGTCTCTTGAAGACTAATCAACTGCTCTTCGGATTTCATTAGCGTCAAAATGCGAGGTTGTAGAACTGTCTTAGTGCTGATTATAATTTTCATCTTTTCCAGGCGAAGTCCAAAGGCATTTCCTGCCATAGTCATCTTTCGTTTGTATTAGCGAAATAAACAATGTGATTGATGTTTCGCCTGTACAAACCTTCCATAAACAATGCGCATATATATATATATATATATATAGAGAGAGAGAGAGAGAGAGAGAGAGAGAGAGAGAGAGAGGGAAAGAGAGAAGGAGGAGAGAGATGGGAGAAGGAGGAGGAAGGAAGAGAAAGACGGAGAGAAAAGACAAGAAAATAGAAGTAATGTGAGAACGTATTTTGATGAGGGAATTTTCTGTGAAACACTGTTTTTCAAATCAATTGAATGTAAAATAAAAACATGCGTTAATCGCGGGATTCACAATCCAATCACAAATAAAATTTATCACTAGAATCAAACAACTTGGTAATTGTCTGTAAGGCAGCCTCATTCTATCAATATATCTTTGCATCAAAAACCCTATTTTAATTATTCTTCCGTATTGCACTTCCGATTTTCCAACATTAGATGCTCTCAATGCTTATTTAATAAAACTGCGCACGCATTAAGGACACGGATTATTCCTGATAGCAAACGAAACAGGAATTCATAAAACAAATGTACGGTTTTATTTCTAACATAATATAACCGTTACATGTAATCAATGGCGGTATTCAATTAAAATTAGTTTCGTTTTGATGGAAATGGATTTACAGTGTCAATCAGTAGCACTTCACTTGTTTTTTTGTTTATTTTTCATATCAATCGAGTTAATCTTTATGACAATGTTTCGCAATGATTAGGAATGGAAGCTAATTATTCATTTCTTTGATCAACAATGCATTTCGATTCGCAGGTGCGGCACTATTTCCTTCTAAGAGGCGTTGTCCAATAGTATGGTAATAAACTAATGTTTGCAAAAGAATTTTATTTAGCGTGATAGTCACACTTATAGCTCTCTGCGATCTATGCTCAGGAACATCCCACCTGCAAACCACGACCCTACTTTAATAGCATATTTCAAAATGCAACCGATAAACACGACGTTAAACTGACATAAATGGTCACTTCAACAGCCAAGTCTAAAAGTCAATTACTAAACACTACGCACAGCTGATAATTCAACAGTAAAACCGAAAATCCAACTGTTAAACACGAAGCATTGCTGGCCTAAATCACCATTTAAATTGTCAAGTCAGAAAGCAAACTGCTAAACCTGACGCACAGCTGATAGAAAAAATCACTAACATAGTCAAGTCGAAAAAACAATTACTAATACGAAACAACTGACTTAACTCGCCATTCACTAGTCAAGTCCAAAAAGGCGAAGTTCTGAAAAATCAGGCTCTTTATTTAAATTCAACCGGAATTGTCTAATTTGCATATTGTGTATGCATATAAAAACCATGCCATTTCATTTTTTTCGTCTTTTCTGGCCACTCCTGCTGTCTGAATGATAAAAAAGAGGTCTGTAACAAGTTACATCATTTAATTCTATTCAGAAACTCTTAATTGAATCGCACAATCACATTATCCTTGCTTTCATGAATAGTATTATTTACATACTAGGAGTAGTCAGACAAGCCGTTTACAAAGATTGTTCTTTGGGGACAGTTTGTGGTGTCCCCTGCAATCGGAGTTACAACAATTATCTCACGACTTCCAGTACTCTCCACCTTTTCTATTAAAGTTTGCAAAATTTTTTGCGTTATCGGAGAAGTCGCTTCCCATTGATTTCCCCTTGCCGGCGACTATTGGTCTTCGCTTGAATTAGTGTGGTAATAAATCACCCCAATGTCTCAGTCTTCTTTGATATTTATCCCGCAAAAGTCTGGATACTGTTTTCTCCCCTTGGTCTTTCAATCATTCTAGACCCTCATTATTTGGTGTGTTGACTATTTATGGTGACACACACAGAAAGGAACAGTTTTTTTTTTATTGCATGTCATGCCCCTTTGTGTTTTGCATATGTTGCTGGTCATGCGTCCAGTTTCTGTGTAGTTTATGTGTGCGGTTTCCTTAATATTTCTGCAGTTTTTATTATTGAAATCTGCTGTATCTTCTCAGCCATCTTCTGATTCCAATCTTCCTCATTCTGTTTTCAACGTTTTTTGATATTGTTTCTAGCGCTCCTACTATTAGTGATGTTATCTTTACTTTCTTCATATTCCAGATCTCTTTGAGTTCTCTGGGAATTCATGTGTATTCGCTCCGCATCTCAGTCTCCTTGATTTTCATTCTGTTGCCTACAATCTGGCAGGGCATTTCCTCTTTGTTAACTATTATGACATCTGGTCCTCTTGCTTGAAAGGGTGTATCTGTTTGCCTCATAAAATCAGTACTACTACCAGTTTATACTTATACCATTTCTCTGTGTATTCAGGGTACAGTTGTTTGCATCATTGCCAATGTACTGTCGTCCCGACTTGATCGTGTCTATTTTCATATTCTTTTAGGGCTAGTTTACTGCATTCACTTATTATGCTGTTTATTGTATCGGCTTTTTGTCCGCAGAGACTGCAGTTGCTGTTTTCTTGTCTCTTGTCAGTATTTTCTTTGATGTAAGTGGATCAAATTGAGTTACGTTGTGCAGCTGTTATTAGTAATTTAAGTTACTTTATAAGTTTTTCTTTTTGTAGTCATTTTCAAGTGTTTTCGTTATTCTCTTCTTTTGTGATCCTTATAGTTTTTTTTTCTCTTTCCATTTTCCTTTTCTTGCTTCGTCTTCGTCTCTTTTTGATTCTTGGCTTTTCTTTCGTTCTGCATTATTAATTTTCTTAATTTTTTTTTTGTGGGTGTTGTTTACACAATATTCTATACATACCAACCCTCTTCGTTCGCCATTTCTATATAGTCGGTCAGTTTAATCATTAGGGTATTGTCAGGAGGTACTGGTCTTTAGGTGGATATTCCTTAGCACTTCTTTGATCAAGATTATAAACGGCCCAGCGTATATTATTCGTGACACTGCCCCTGTGTTTATTCTTTTTACTAGGTTTCTACAATATAGTTTAGTTTCGAGGTAATTTTTACCTTTCCTATTTTCTCTTTCATTTCCATTGGTTAAATGTCGTCTGCTCCCGACTCTCTCAAGTATTATATCTATCATGTTAATCTAGTGTCCTTATTTCTGTTTAATTGCTGTTTAGTTGCTTCTAGTTTTTCACTCCTCATCACCAGCAGTGTGTACTTTTCCATACCGAATTCCATTCAGATATCCTCGTTTAAGTCTCTTGTCATGTGTATCGGCGTGCCTAGTAATGTCTTTGTTTTAGCAAACAGTCATCCATGTACAATATGTGGTTCATTCTTTCTTCTGTTGGTTGATTGTATCCAGCTTGGCATGTTCTTAGTATGTTCTTCAGGGGCATCAGTATATTAATGAAGAGTAATAGTGGTAGGGAATTACCTTGGAAGTTTCCGCTTTATTTTGAATTCGGTTATGTATTTTCCTTCGCCTGTGAGTTCAAGTCTCCATGTAACGATTGCATTTTATTTTGAATTGGTTATCTTACCTGGTATTCTCATTCATTCTTTTATCTTTTTTTCTTGTGTGGTTCTATCATATGTCTATCTATATTTCTTATCTATCTTTCGTTTTCCTATTTTCAGAATCGTTAGGTCTATGTGTATCATGCGCTCCTTTTTTTCCTTTTTGGTATCCTATCTCTTGTGAATGATACATTTGTTCCTCACTTGTGCAGTAAGCATTTTCCGCATTGTAGGTAAGCAGGTTATAGGTCTAAACGTTCTGTGTATGCCCCATTTTCTCTTGCCTTTTGCACCAGAGTTGGTCTACCATTGGTCATCTATTCTGGTACACGTGCTTCGTGGAGCATATTTACAGGTGCGTAATAAGTTTTTATGCAGTTTTGTGAATTTCCTTAACGAATTGGCATGTATTAAGTCATGGCCTGGTATTCTACAGTTGGGCAGTTCTCGTAGGGTTGTTTTGAGGGGTTCTTGCTGATTTCATTCTATATTACCTCGTCGTAGCTCTTATTTCATTTCTTTGAATCATTCTGCATTTCTATTATAATACTTTTGATCTTCTCATATCTGGCTCTAGTAGCGTTTCGTTTCTGCCGTGCTCGGTTTTTCTGGTTTTCTTTTTCCTCCATTATGGTAAAATTCTTTTCATTAGTTTCAAAGCTCCAGTTTTTCTTGGACTGTTAAGATATTTATCTGTATCGTCGTAATCTCGCTTCTTTTGCTGCTATTCTTCCTTAAAGCCTTCCTGTTTCTTGTTCGGCCTCTCCTTTCTGGTCACCTTTCTACTTTTCTATTTTTCCTGTTGTTTTTTTTATCTTGTTTATGGTTTTGATTTCTTTCTTTAGTTTGTTGATCTAGACTTCCGGCCTCAATTCCTATCCAGGATATTTTGGTCCTTTTTATTTGTCTGTATATTTATCTACCTTAAACTTGATACTGCCTTGGCCCCCTGTATAGATATTTTTTATCTCTGTGATTGTCTCTGTTAAGATGTATGGGATGAATTTGTTTACCTTCTCGGTTTCAGTCTCTATTGGTTTCTTAAGGCTGAAATCTTTGTTTTCTCCTCGTTCACACGTTCCCTTATGTTTTCTACTCCAGCAACTTCATTTTCGTTAAGATCTGTTGTTTTATAAATCTTCGTGTCTATGTTTCTTGTATCCACGTTTTGCAGGTACTCTTCCTTGCGAGTTCCAATGCGTTGGACACCATTAAGGGGAGTAACTTCGTCTGTCCTGTCATTTGTCTTTTGTTGTATTTCATTAAATTCTAGATTTGAAAGCCAGCCTCTATTGAGGATGAGTTTAACTTAGTCTGCAATTCTTTGTTCTGATGTATTGCAATCACTATGTCCCATAACTCTTTCATCCGTTCGCAATATGCTCAGTTATTCGGGTGGCTGGCGTTCCATTATCAGCCTGTTATCATTTTTCGTTTCTTTCTTTCTTCAGTTTTGGGGTCGGTGTTGGCTACCTTGACTCTCCCGTGTTTTATCTGTATTGTGTTAGTACGAGAAATTTGAGTGGATTATTACATTGTTCTGTTTCGGTGATATTGTTTGTAGAATAAGAAGAGGCAACATTCGTAGGAGGACCACCAGGTCCTCCATATTGACGAGGGAAGGAGCACCTGCCGTTGATTACACGCTGATATTTCTTCTGTTTCCCACGTTGCGTATTATCTGTAAATTGTATATTTCGCGTTGTGGTTTTTGAGGCAGCACAAAGACCAGCGTTGTTTTTTTTTTACCTACGGTTATTTGACAGGGTTGGTGTTTACCTCTCTCGTAGATAAGAGGCATTTTCCACTGTAACATACATAGAGAAGATGAACAGACGGCATGAAGATGACTAAAAACACTAAGTATTATACTTTGTATAAGTCGAAATTTATACCCCGTAAGAAAAGGGAGTTTGAGAATATGTCTCTCTTACACGGGTTTGTGTAGGTGCTAGTACTGTGGAAAATGGGTAGCATTTACTACATAATTAATATTTTCGTTCTTTATTTATTTTTGTTCCGTTTTCTTCGATTCCGTGTATACTCTCTTAAGATAACATTACTTCCGTCAGTAAGCGAGTGGCCAATCAAGATTATAGTCTATATGACTAAGCTATAACAGAGATGTGTTAAAAGTTGAACATAAAATAATTGTGAGTAGTTAAGAATGTCATGTTCTTCTACAGAAATATGGATATTAGTAGAAGAATCAAAGAAAGCAGTATGAAAAGGAATGAAACACATTAATGTAATAACAAATAAATGGTATACAAGAGGAGAGAAAAAACACACACAACCCCAGTGGGAATTTCAGAGACATTTTTCAATACAAGAATCTGCAAATAATTTACTTTAAACAAGCGCCATTGAAACTAACGTTCTTCTAACAACAAGTGGAATTTATTTGATATTTACCTGATCATATCTTGTTTAGAAGCCATAATCTTTCCGAAAAACTTTCTTCGACGCGTTAAAGTTAGCAGTTTTATAGAGGTTGTAGTGGGGTGAGTATACGAAAGAGAAGGAGAGAAAGAGAGAGAGAAAAAAAGAGACACAAGGAGAGACAGGGTAAACATAGGAGGCGACTACTCGAGTTTAGCGTCATGTGGATTAAATAAATACTCCTATCTGGTTCGAGGCAACAGAACAACCGCTTAACCGCTTTACAGGGAAAAATAAAAATGGCAGCTTTTTTCTGGTGGTCCTCATGATTGTGTACTGAAATTAATTTCATAGCGAAAATAAAAGCAAGCAGATACTATTAAGAAGGAAAGAAAAATAAACACAAACCTCGTGAGAAATTCACAGAATTAAGAAATATGTTCCTATAGAAGAATCTGCAAAAAAGTCACCTTAAGCAAGCGCCATTGAAACTAACGGTCTTCTGAAGACAAGTGACATTTACTTAATACTAGTCTGGGTGCCCAGCGTTTCCCGGATGTGTGTAGGTGTGTGCTGAGAAGAAGAAGAAGAAGAAGAAGAAGAAGAAGAAGAAGAAGGAGAAGAGGAAGAAGAATATTATTAACAATAATATTAATAATAATAATAATAATAATAATAATAAATAATAATAATAAACAATTCGGTATATGGTCCTAGATATGACCTTAAACTATATCCGATGGGGAGGTCCCAGCTTGAGGGCTTTGGGGAGTTTGGAGCCACCCTTTAATTGTCATTACTCCCAGGTTCACTCTGACCCGGTGTTGTAGGACCTGTTAGCGTCCTAACTATGGGATAAATAGAAACCGACATTGAAAAAGACATATTCTATTAAAAAAACTTTTCTTCAAAATCACTGGATTTGGTATTAAATAACCTGAAAAAGGTTGATATGGCATAAAATAAAAACAACCAACCAACCCACCTAATTCTTTGTAAGATAATGATATATCTGCTTTCATTTTACACCTAATTTGAATTGTCTTTAATCAATGTAAAGGTATGCCCCAGAAAGGAAAGCAATAAGCAGACTTCAGTGATCGCTGGTAATGGCCGTTGTTAGTCAATAATATGAATGAGAGTATCTATTTACAATGCCTCCCCACGGGACAGAGACACAGGGTCGTTTTTTAACGTAGAGAAAAGGTAGAAAAATAAAAAAAAGATGTCTCATTCGTGAAGGACTGTTTCTCCACCGAAAGAGAACAAGAAATGGAAATGCGGCATCTGAAGAACAGATTCTGCACTTTGATAAAGGGATACTCAGGGAAAATAAAAAGGTTGATGGATAAAAACTCAATTGAATAAAGCACAAAAGATTATGAAATTTAAACGAGGATGTGAATACCGATGATTCACAGAGATTTGCACGACGTATTGGGATATTGATTTATCATATTGAGGATAGTTTTAGCAGATAATCAAGCGGATGGTAAAATGAAGAACACAAACATGGAATTAAAACGGAAAGTTGTAAGAAAAATTAAATACATTTTAGTCACTCCATAATGCTGTTACCTAACTCCCCAGAAACTGCAAGTTAAGCCTCGTACATAAAATAGGGACAAAATAATAAAATAAGACTGTAAACAGTTTGTATGTGGATAGGTAAACCTACATTGGGTTGAGACATGTCGTCCACCAGAAAAAGAATAGAACAATAACGAAACGGCGTAATACGTTTGAAAAAAGAGAAAGCCATCTTCTCTTATCGATAAAGTAAAACGGAGGGTAAAACGACTTGTTTCTTATTTATTTTACTATACTGACAATCGTTTCATTTTGATTTAATGAGTTTTCCAAAAAAATTACAATTACATTTACCAAAATGATCCAAGATGGAAAAACTAAAGTATATTATAAATATTAAAGAATTAATATTTATAAAGTAATCTAAACCATATTGAATCTTTCGATAGCTCGGATAATATCACCTGTGTGAGCTATGTCTACAGGCGAATCGCAGTAATTTCTTAAGTAGCCTAGTTGAACCAGATCGTTGATCTCTTAATGATTCTTCCGCTGGAAAGAAAACTAGACGGCACATACACCCGTATGCTAAGAACAATATTAAATATATCTTGCAAAATCATCCCACGAAGCAGCAACTTTATGGCAATCTACCTGCCATATCTAATGCCATCAGAGAAAGACGCCTATGATTTGCCGGTCATTGTCTGAGGAGCAAGCATGAATTTGTAGGTGATGTATTGCTATGGACTCCACGACACGGACGCGCAAGCAGAGGACGACCTAGATCCACGTGGATCCAACAAATAGCACACCACGCCAACTGTGAACCTGAAGATCTGAGGAAACTGATGGAAGACAGGAAACTTTAGAGAGGAAGAGTCACATTGGTCCGGCCAAGGAGCCCGTCATGATGATGATGATGACTCACAACCAGATGTAAAAGATCGATAAAACCAAGTAGGAGATACAGCTTATAATAATATAATAATTCACTGCTTCCCTTTTTGTTATCAAGTAAGATCTTTGACTACCTAGAAGTTTCATCAGATACATTTGTATGCAAAATCCGATCCCGCATTTAGCTAATTCCTACTCTCTGATCAGAAGGAACGTATTTATTCGAAATTCCACGGAGTAAGGACTATCCACTTATTAAGTGTTTCCTTTTCAGGTTAAATATGTTTTTAACTCTTTCTCAAAGTGTTTTAACATATTATATTAACTATTTTCTCTTATATATATATATATATATATATATATATATATATATATATATATATATATATATATATATATATATACACACAGAGAAAGACAGAGCGAAATATACATAGAGAGAGAGAGAGAGAGAAAGAGAGAGAGAGAGAGTGATAGAGAAACAGTAAGTAACAAACCGAATCCTGTGCTCATAGACGTTTCATCTTCATTCCGAAAGTTACTCTGGATGAATAAAATTTGGAAAACAAAGACACCAGTACAAATATTTGAAAAGTGTCTTGTGAAAATGTGACGCTGTTCATTTTAGAAACGGAAAAAGACGTTGGAAATTCAAATAACGGGATGGGGGATAAAGATTTCCTTGTAAAAGAGACGGAGATTTTTAATAACATCATATAGCTGTTAATATACATATATATTTTTAAATATGACGCAGTTAATAAATTTTATCTGGAAAAAATATGTCTGTTTAAATTCAAATATAGGCGTGTGACTAAAATGCAATGAGTGTTTTGTTCTGTAATTTTTTGAACGAGATTATATGTATTAATTATTAGAGAAACTGTTTCGATAATGTGAGAGGATTAATCTATGTCTACAATAAAATTCTATTTTTTAAAAGAAGTTTACTTATTAATGTGTTTACATTATAGAAACGTCCTCGCTGTTTAATTGCGCTTGAATTTGCGACAATCTCTAATTCAAGAAGTATCCGTCGTGTTTTATTGGAAATACATTTAACTATTTTTACTTGTTTGAAGCCAGAGGTATGATTAGGTTGCAATGCATGAGAGAATAATGTATTAGTGATTTGCTATTTCTTATATCCCTGTTATGTTTATTGAAGTTTTTTTCTAATTTACGCTAGATTTCACCAACGTATCTATGATGGCAATTTTAGCTAGGAATAATATATACGCCTGCATTGAAAACTGTTTTTTAGGAAAGGTTTTGTTGCTTTTAATATCTGTTTTATAGTTTGTGATGTGGTTGGTATGATTGGAATTCCTAGTTTGTTTAGCGTGCTGCACATTATTGTATTGTGAGTGTGTGTAGGTAAATAAGTTGTCTGTTTATGAGAGAAAAGTCTGATGTATATGAGTTTTGTTTATTTATCCTGGAAAATATTCGTGTGGCTTTGCGCTTAGCATTTAATATGAAATATATAAAATATTGCAAGGTTTTGAATATTTTTGTTAGGCATATGAATTCTTCGTCCATATATTCTGGATTAGAAATTCTGAATGAACATAAGTAGAAACCGTTTATGATAACTGTTTTTATTTTGTTATTATTGTGTGAGTAGTAATGTAGGTAATTATTTTCGTGCCTAGTTCTGCGGCGAACATTGAAGGACAGTTTATTATTGGATTTTATAATAGGTATGTAAAAAAATACAGATAACGAGTAATTATTTTCTGAAATTATTGAATGATTCGACTTAGACTAATTTATCTTTATCTTTTTCTAGGTGCGTGTTTTCATGAAGGAAAATAAAAATGTTGTCAATATATATATATATACAAAATCCAGGCTTGAGATGTTCAAAAGTAGGAACTAATGAATACGCGAGGTTGTTAGATAGTGTTCCATAACAAAAGCAAAATATATTTTTATATAAATTCTAAGGTAAAGAGTTACATTTGGTCGCTACGAACAGCCATTTGTTTCAGTCGAGAAGACTACGACAGGTGATCGTGATCTATTCGACGCTATAGAAAAAAAACAACAACAATTTCCTTTTGTGTAGCATCGAATGGTTCCGGGTTACTTGACAAAATCACATTGAATAAAACATATAGCGGTTTCTAGCGAGCCAATATAAATGTTTGCCTTCGAATTAATATATATATATATATATATATATATATATATATATATATATATTATAATTAATTCGAAGGAAAAAATTTACATTGGCTCGCTAAAAACTGCCATCCGTTTCAACCAATGATACTTTTTATATATATGTATATATATATATATATATATATATATATATATATGCATATGCATACATACATATATATACACATATATATATATATATATATATATATATATATATATATATATATATATATATATATATATATATATACATATATTCCCGGTTTCTTTTTTACATATACATATATTCCCGTTTTTTTTTTCATCTGCAAAATTATAATTTCTATAGTATGATTGGATTTACTGGACAAAAGTTATAAGATAGCTGGTTTTATAAGAAGCCATCGGACACAATCTATATCAATAGATGTAGTTTAATTTATGGTCTGTGTAATTTATTTGCATAGTAGACACTTATACAATATTTATAGACCAGATGAAACCTATTATTATTTAACTAAGTTTAGAATCTCATTATAAAATGTTAAATTAGTATTAAAATTAAGTCATTATTCTGAACATATTTTTATACTTCAGATAAACTTCTTCTTCTGAAGGAATTTCACCACTATTATTCTTATAATGTTAAAACTAGGCGTATATTTTCTAGAATATATGCACTCGTTTCTATAGTGACTGGGGGCAAACGGATGAACTTATGTATCATCTTGGTTTTTATCTCAAATAGTCTGTATTTTTTCCTGTATTTTATATATTTAATTTTTATGGGATTTGTTCTCATATCGTTGTTCTGATCAGTTTCCATTTTTAAGGGTAGCTGAAGTTGGCAAATATTTTTTTTTAAATATCTTACGGCTAATGACGTCAAAAACATTACTATCTATTTTGCAACGCAATATACACTTTGGATTTTAACAGGTGCCTTTATTCTCAAATAGACATCATTTTAACGTTAAAAACAAAACAAGTATATTTTAAAATATTGTGCAGGTATTTTATTTTATTCAAATAAATCATCTATAGGAAATCTTTCATTAAAGGATAAGTATTGATCAATATATACTTTGGTTTGTTTATATATATATATATATATATATATATATATATATATATATATATATATATATATTGAGAATTTAAAATTCAACCAACAAACTTATATATTGCTCGATTCTTAAATATTGAGCTTTTTCAGCTTTTGGCTACGATCTCCTTGAAAGTATTACTTTAAGTAGTATCCATCAGGATTTTTCATCTGAATTCTATCAGTGTCGTATCTCGCTTTTAATATGCATAGTGATAAGTAGTAATAATGTATATTTAAAAACAATAACAGTTTTCAAATGCATAAAATTCTAGACTATTA
>NC_136494.1:12150030-12160030 GCF_053919585.1 Euprymna scolopes
TGAACATCGGTGGGCGAGATGTCCGGTATATATTGCAGATAAGACAGAGTCTCTTAGCTCAATTTGTGCAGCTTCTGCAGCATCAATTGAGGAACACGCAGGCGGACGTTGTCATCGAAGAGAATCTGCCCCTTCGTATTGATTAATCTCGGGCACATCCGCTGGAGTTTCTGATGCCTTTCGTCAATTTGCCCGCAGTACTTCTCCGCTATAATCGTTTCGCCCGGATTCAAGAAGCTGTGATGGATGAGACCGACCGCAGACAACCAAGCTTTCAGCATAGCCTATTTTGTGTAATTTCGGCGTCGGGAAGTTTTGTGGAGCTTACCTGGCATCCAACCACCGTGTATACCGCCGCCAGCTGTCATAGAGGATCCACTTCTCAGCACAGATGACAACCCCTTTGATAAATGGGTAATTTTTGTTGCGCAGGAGAGCAGAAGACAAATAAAACGACGTTTTTTTATTATCGTTCAATTAATGCGGCACCAATTTATCAATCTTTGTAGATTTCCTTATGTGGCTAAATGCCGAACGACTGTTGAGTTTTCGACCTCCAGTTTAACATGATCTTTTCGAGCGATTTTGCGGGAATAAACTTCAATTATGGCTTTCAAATATCAACCGCAGTCGGCCGGCCGCGACCGTCTTCATCTTTGAGGCTTTACTCACCATTGAGACATTTCGTGAACCATACTTGTGCCTGGTCCTCGACATGACCTTAAACCATAAACAATAATGAGACCCCATTTTGCGGGCTTTGAGGAGTGTGGAGCCACCCTTTAATTACCATTGCTCCCAGATCCACTCTGACCCGGAGTGGTAGTACCTGTTAGGGTCCCAACTATGGGTTAAATAGAGACTGATTTGAAAAAAAAAAAAACCAAATATATTATATTAAAATCTTTTTCTTCCAAATTACTGGATTTGGCATTAAATAACCTGAAAAGTATTGATATGCAGTAAAACACAACCAACCAACCAACCAACCAACCAACCAACCAATCACACTTGTGCCACACGTTTCTTAGTTGTTTCTATGATGAACGTACCACTGATAAAACGAGCTGCTTAGTAGATTGTCGGCATTATTTTTACTGGAACAAGAAAATTGTGCAGATTTGAATTCTGTCCAAGTTGTCGAAAAGCTTCAAAAACTGAATGAAGAGATTGGGAACGCAAACGAATAACATGATTCTACAGAGCAGAAAACGTGCTTCAAAATGATATATAACATTACTATATATATTAATGAATTAATTCAGAAATTATATATAAATATAACATATATGAGAAACCGATATTGTTTCTGCACCAACGTAATAGCTATTCATTCTTGTCTGAAAATGGAGTATGTTACTATAATCGGGAGGAAGCTGCTCAAAGCAGCCTTTACTAATTTTACAGGGTCTAAATCTGGTTTCGAAGACAGACAGATTATGTTTACTCATACACCTTGCAAGCTATTAATCACAGAAGAGACATTGCGAACCTATCTGCTATATAGTTAGTTTCCTGGCAACTGCTCAACTGAACTATTAATTATCTCACATGTCAAATATTTACATCAAGCATTCGGTTTACTTATAATCACTCTCAACAAGCCACCATACTTTCAGTCTAGGTTAAAATTAGCAATGCCCCTTCCCGAGAACTTTACGCATTTGGAACTCTGTCATACCGGACTGCTTTCAAGCTGAAATTAACATGGTTTGCTTCAACTAATATAAACGAGTTATTGTTGAACCGTCTTTTTCATGATCACATCCTATCATATGTACACATATTAAAGGTTTACACCCTATAAACACTTTTCTCAACACTCCATCCCTGCCCAACATAAACCCAGGTGCCAAGGACAAAGTTTCTTTCTTAGAAATGCTCTCATGTGAAACTCTTTATCACATTACTGCTTTCAAGCTGACGACAATGTATTCAAGTCCAATGTAAACACGTTCTTGTTGAATCGTACTTTTAAATATACAAATGCTACCTAAGTTTCACCACTATCGGGCATCATGCTATTGTATTATTCATCAGCATACACTCATCAGCCGTTAGCAAAGTGTTCCTTGAGACATTGATAAATGTTGACTTATTTGTATAAAATAACCGTATGTCGCAGGAACAGAATCAAAACAACGTATTTCACACGTTCTAATCCAGTGTTAATGTGCAAATATATTCATATCGTTCTTAAGAAAACGGCTACAAGTTTACCCTTCATTAGAGAGTTTTCAATCAAGTGCGTCTTTTATGCTTTATTTGATACTTGCCCGGCTGTTTGGAGATGTGTATCTAGCAAAAACAAAATAGTACTTAGCTGGCAGGCTCGCTTAAATCTTCTCCGCCAACGTAGGGGCGAAACACTTGAAATTTTAGATATAGGTTACATGGATATAGATCTGACTATAATATATAATTTCATTGGAGCCAAAAACAATAAATGTTAAGGAGTCATAAATGGGATCAATGTTTAAAAAATTGACCTCTGCGGCCTCTAGCAAATTACTCAGCCAATGTTTTATCTAAACATTAGAAATTTTACATAAAGTGTATTCAGACAAAGGGAAAGCATTTTCATCGTTTTTTTGTTCTGAAAACTTGGTTCCCAAGGGGTCAAAGTTCAAAAGGTGTGACCTTTACGGTGTGTTACAAACTATTAAGCCAATTTTGGGTCTAAATATTTAAAATTGTACATAAAGGGTATTTAGACAAGCAGCAAGCTTTGAAATGAGTTTTTGGGCGAAAATTTGTCTGGCAAGAGGTCAAAGTTTTCAGAGTTTATCTTTGTAGAATCTACTAAACTCCACTGCCTATTTTGGGTCTAAACGCTTTAAATTTTAGATATAGGTTACTGTCACATAGACCGAACATTTTAATTTTATTTGCGCTCAAAACAATCAATGTGAAGGGGTACAAAATTCGGGTAAAAGTTAAAATAGATTTGAGGTCTGCGGCCTCTCCAACTTTCCTCTTAGATAGTTAAGGACGCCTATCATATAGAAACGTATCACCGTATATATTCATACGTTTTATATATGCATGTGAACATAAAGTTATTAACAGTACATAGGACCGAGTAAAGCCAGGTGGAACTGCTGGTATATCTATAAAAGTGAAATTGCCTTTGTTTGTCTCTGTGTGTACATATCCTTTCCACAATACGATAGCAATTTTTAGTCTACAGACTCGAGATTTGACATAAAGTGTAGGGAAATTTAGGAAAAATTTCTTTTATCGGTTTTCGGCCTGAAATTTGGCTGTCAATGTGTCAATGTTCAACGATTTGACCTTTGAAAACTCTACCAAACTTCTCCACAAAATTTGGATCTAAACACTTAACATTTTAAGTGCAGGTTACTTGGACATGGTTCAAAACTTTTCATTTGATTTAAGTCATTACCATGAATGTTAAGGGGTAAAAAATTGGGTTCAAATTATGAAAAAAAATTGGACCTCTGCTGTCTCTATTAAATTACTCAGCCAATTTTTGTCTAAACATTTGACATTTTACATAAAGTGTATTCGAAGATAGGGCAAGCTTATTAATCGGTTTGGGACGAGAATTTGAGCTGTCAAAGCGTAAAAGTTAAAAAAGATTTCACCTTTGCATTTTCTAGCAAACTACTTCGATGATTTCTGGTCTAAATATTTTAAATTTTTCATAACAGATTATAAGACATGTTGCAAGAATTTTAATAAGTTTAGAGGCGAGAATTTCGCTGTGAAAATTGAAAGTGTTTACCTTTGAAGGCTTTACCAAACTCTTCTGCCAGTTTTTGGTCTAAACACTTGAAATTTTAGATGAAGGTAACTTGGACAGGGGTCGAACTTTTTTTTTATTTGAGATCAACAAAATATCTTAAGGAGTCAAAATTGGGGATAAAGATTAAAAAAATACTTGTGCGGTGTCTAAAAATGTTTCGGGGAATTTCTGGTCTAAATATTCGAACTTTTACATAAAAGGTATTCAACCATAAGGCAAGTTCCAACCAGTACATTGGATCCAGGCAAAGCAGGAAGAACTGTCAGTTTTAATTAAAAATAAGACTAAGATAAACTTTCTAACTTCCTAATCAATTGCTACGTATTACTCCGTTGGGGCCATTAGCGCCAAGTAATCAAATGAAAATAAAATACAAAAAACTTATTTCCTGGAATAATTTGATTACGTAATATAAACTACGTTTTTGTATGGAAGTAAACATCAGTCAGTATCTTAAAAAAGTCAAATAAGTAAAGTTAATTTTCTTTAAAAAATTTGATATATTTACATGATAATACTCTCTATGTAGACATGGTGCCGTGGTTCAAGTAGCTGTACACTCTTTTGCGTTTGGAGTGGGTATGGTAACTGATATGCAAAACTACATAATGTTCAGTTCACTCGTTTAGTAGGAAACCAAGTACACAGGCTTGCGCGCACACAAAAATGCTGCTCACAGTCATATACAGACATGCACACAATCATATATATATATATATATATATATATATACATATACATATATATATATACATGTATGCATATACATGTCTGTCTATATATATATATATATATATATATATATATATATAAATATCTCTATATATAGTAAATATCAATTTATAAAAATAAATATGGCAATTAAGTTAAACAGAATAGTCAGCGTTTCCTTCTCGTAAGAATTCACCAGGCTTATGACTTATGCTTATGTAAATACTGAAAATGTACGCAGGAATTTATAATTTCGTTAAATAATTTATATGATTAAATGAAGTATACATATATACATATATATATATACACACATATATACATATATATACATATACATATATATACATATACATATATATAAATATATATATATATATATATATATATATATATATATGTATATATTCCTTCTTTATAAATATATACTTATCTGACCCACTAAAGAATACTTAAGGATAGGCACTGCGGAATAATAAGTAAAAGGCAATCAGCTAACGTTTATGCAATGTTCATGATTTTGCCCGTTCAACACTCTGAATATATATATATATATATATATATATATATATATATATATATATATATATATATGTATTCGCATGCTACCTGAAATTGCATAAAACAATGAATAGTAAAGGAAACGTGTCGTTTTTTAGTATTATTCAAGACCGTTTAAAATATCTGTATGCATATAAAAAACTTCAAGATATAACGCTGTTAACCGTATACATTTAATACGAATGTTTAGAGAACAACATGTTTATCCGACTTACATCTGTCAAGTGTGATTTTTTTTTAATTTTGACCAATTAGTTGCTATTTGTACTGGTTATAAAATGCATCGAATTTGTTCCACTAGTTCAAATCGTCTATCACCTTTTAAGTATGTAAAAATATTGACAGAGTAGAGGCGGCTCTCAACACAATCATGATATTGATATAATTATTTATTGTAACTGCTAATTATATAAGATGCACTCCCATGTTGCATAGTCGTGAAACAATAACCAAAACATATTGTTCTCCAGTATAATACGGTACCACTGAAGCTGAGTCTATAAGAATGTGAAAACTTAGAAACAACGTTGTTTAAAATAAAATGTACATTTGCGCATGCGTGTATCGTCCTCGTATAGTCAATTATGCCCGTCAAATTCAATCTAAAAAAGGAAAAATTCATTTCTTTGAAGCTGCATTTGCAGGTTTAAAATATGCAATTTAATCAATAGATCACAATCAAACTTCAAGTCTTTAGACTAAAGAATTGACAGCGAGGTTTGGCAGAGACCATTCAGCAAAAAGACACATACAACATCCATTAAATATCAGGTTGACAAGAAAGTTCTCGCGGTTTTCTTACTTTTAAATTCAGGTGAATATTTCGGATCAAACAACAGTTTATTAATCGAAATCAGCACCATCGGAATCAAGACATTTTTCCTACGCAAAACAAGTTTATATATGTCAGTAATGTAAGAACCTTGCGTTCTAGTAGCGGTAAAATTGCAGAAGGCGCTTGTGATATCGCTAAGCTTTTTGAAGCATTTCTCACGCGGAAAGTTATTGAGGTGCTTGAAAAAATGATAGTCGTTGTGTGAGAGATCTGGAAAGTATGACAGATGAGGTCGAGTTTCGTAGCACAATTCATTTAATTTCTTCGATGTCGGTTTACTAACGTTGGCTAGAGCATAGTTGTGGAGGAAAAAGTTGGCAATTTCTGTCGAATAATGATGGAAAAGTGTGCCTTTTCCGTCGAATAATGCTGAAAGAGTGGACCTTTTCCGTCGAATAATGCTGAAAAAGTGGGCCTTTTCTGTCGAATAATGCTGAAAAAGTGGACCTTTTCTGTCGAATTATGCTGAAAAAGTGGGCCTTTTCTGTCGAATAATGCTGAAAAAGAGGATTTTTCTGTCGAATAATGCTGAAAAAGTGGACCTTTTCTGTTGAATAATGCTGAAAAAGTGGACCTTTTCTGTCGAATAATGCTGAAAAAGTGGGCCTTTTCTGTCGAATAATGTTGAAAAAGTGGACCTTTTCTGTCGAATAATGCTGAAAAAGAGGATCTTTTCTGTCCAATAATGCTGAAAAAGTGGGCCTTTTCTGTCGAATAATGCTGAAAAAGTGGGCCTTTTCTCTCGAATAATGCTGAAAAAGTGGGCCTTTTCTGTTCTTTTTAAAGTGTCTGATACATTTCATGCATCTGACAAGAATTCCCTGAAGCAGCGATTTCGCCTGTATTCAAAAATGTGTAATACAAAGATCGGTCGCCACATAAATCTATTTTGGTGCAACGCTCGTTTCGGAAGTCTAACTCTTGAGCTGAATGTCGCCGATTTTCGTAAGGAACCCCTATATTAATCGGAAGCCACAACCTGTTCGCGAAACAGGTTCTTGTTATTGCGTAAAAAAATGAAGATACAATTTCATAACTGCGTTTCTTTTAGTAGTCGTTCAATTCGTGAGATCCCCAATTTATTACGTTTTAACTTATTCTTATCCTTCTCAAATAGTTAGAAACTTCGTATAAGTTAAATATAATTCAGAAACAAACTCTCAAACAGTTGTCCGAGGATTTGCTTCGAATAAGGCTATTAATTGGTCGTCATCAATATCCGATGGCCGATATTTCTAAACAACCATTCTGCTTCCAGCAGTTGTTTGTTGACCAAATGCTTTGTTTATATCTTTTTTTAATTACATTTTCACCCCAAACAAGGCACATTGCCGCTTTGTTGTATGAGGCTACTATCAGGGATATAGGCATCAGGAGTACTGTGTAGGGAGTTATGCAGCAAGATGTCGATTCATTTTGTAGTTGAACTTCTGCATCTCAGTACATTTGGGGAAGCAGAGACCCGGAGGGGAATTCCATAGTCTAGCTGTCCTGGGGAAGAAATTACTGGAGAAGAAGACTTTCTTACATCTAGGGATCTCTACTGTGAAGGGGTGGGATTTAGGTGCTTGTATCGTGAGCTGTTTCGGCTTAAGTTTAATTGAAGAAACAAAATGTGCACATTTGTCATTTCTCGTATTATATTCAGAGTGTCAGAAGGAAGACGTAAAACGATTAAAATTTAACGAATTAGAGAGAGGGGACAACGCTATTTGAAATAATATATAGACAGAAGTATTATGACCAGAACTTAAAAATCCCGGAAGAAATTGCTTCGCAACATAATACAGCAAATTCCCACCATTATCAATTACTAAACCACCCCCTTATATGCATAATCCTTATTCTCCAGCGGCAATTGGCAACATTCTCCAGTGGCAATAGGTGGCACTAGCAAAAAGAAGTAATCAACTTTTTAGAAGAAAAGAACGACCACGCGGCTTGTTTTATGCAATAAAAATATGTATTTAAAGTTTTAAATTTTCGGCTGATTACAAAGCCCTCTATCAGGATATTTTCCAAAACAATACCTTATTATTTTATTTTATTATTTTCTATAGTGTTGTTCTGTAGTGTTATTTTCTATAGTTTATTTGTCGGAGATGGTAAGTGTCTGTTGTCAAACCCAGTAGAGAGGCGCCCGTTCCTGCGCAAATGTGTAGCGATGAGAAGTAATTTACTTGTTAGAATCACGGAGAAATTATCCGGTTGACTAGAAAGTATTGCGGAGACCTTAGGGGAGAATTTCACTCTTGTCGACTATCAAATATTTCCTCTAAACTCGAAATAAATTATTAGTGGTACGTCTCATTGTTTATTTGTATCGGTCGCGTTCGTCGGAAATCGTTTATTTTCCTAAATCCGGTGCAACTTCGATCTTTGCGTATCGATTTAAACTGAGTAACTCAATATTACAAAATAATCATCTTTTATGTAACAACGCATACTCGGCTGATAAAACTGCAGCATACAGTAAAGAAAAATACAGACAAAGAAATTTCTGTACTATTTAGTTATGTAAACAGACAGTTTCATTTACTCCTAAGCTCAAACGACTTACATTATTTTTCGTTAAAAAGCCAAGTCGAAACTGAACTATGAATACGTCTTTAATAGTGTAATAATTATTATACACATTAATTTATTTTCCGTTATTAAATATTTCTAAACTAAGTTTGTCTTCATTTTCCATGTTTTTGATGGATAATAACTGGTTGTAAATTTCATTCGAACTTGATATTTATGACAAATACGAAAAAAGCAATGTTCCAAATACTTTTGCTACCCGCTATATATATATATATATATATATATATATATATATATATATATATATATATATATATATATACATGTTTTCAAACATATTTAAACCGATATATATATATATATATATATATATATATATATATACATATATTTTAACATATCTCCACCGAAATATATATATATATATATATATATATATATATATATATATATATATATATATATATATATATATATATATATATATATATATAGTGCCGGCAAAAAGAAAGTTCGCAATTATATTTTTTGCAAGAACTTCAAATTAAAGCTAAGTTTCATGTAACTGTTTAAACAACCTATACCTCATTTTATTCACCTTTTTCCCGTCTATAACTTTACCTGTTCATATTTGACTTTTAATTGAAATATTATAGATTCACGTCAATTAAAAAAAAAAAAATAACTTCAAATTGCGGAGGCAAAAAGAAGGTTCGCCGCATCAAATTAGTTTAAAACCAGCTTTAATTATTGCCCCAAATCAGTTTAAAATAATCAACCACCACCAACAAAGGATCCGTAATCGTAGTTTTTGTTGTTCCCGGTTTCACAACGTAGCATTTAGACCATATGCCACAACTTTCCCTTAGTGATCGTTAATAGCCCATTAGTCTCCAACTTTATGTTTCATGCAATCGAGTCATCGTCTGCAGATAGAAATGTGATAAGAAAACGGTACGAAATACTGCAGAAAAGCACCCGAGCGGCAGTGTTCGTGATGCCCTTTAATCTGGTCATACTAGCGTTACGTCTTACAGGGAAGACAATGGTATCAAGATCTGCAGCCTAAGAAACAGGAAGAAACATATTTTAAATGGCGCCCAAAATCCAACAACAGTCCAATCTTATATAAAAAAAAGTGTCAGCTTTCTACTGTCAAGAATATATTAAAGGAATTTACTTTGCGAGGATATGTTGCAAGACACAAGACCATGATTTCTGTAAAGAACAGAAAGCGCCTTCTGGACTTCCAATGAAGATTATTACTCTTCATATTGGGAAAAAGTGTTTTTTAGCGACGAAAGCAATGTCAATATAGTAGACAGTGATGGTAGGCAGTACGTCCGTCAGATGAAAGACAAAGAAGTTAATCCTAGGTGCTCAGTTTCAACGCTGCAAGGTAGTGGAGGTTCAATTTTGGTGTGGGGGATTATTAGTACCAATGGTCCAGGGCATACAGTTCGCTTGCAAGGTCGTATTACTTCGACTTAGTACATTAATATGTTGACTGAGTATTTTTCACCCTACTTCGGTCGGGATTTGGATGATTATTCCATACACATGCAGGAAAATGCTTCCATTCACACAGCTGGCAA
>NC_136494.1:12165030-12255030 GCF_053919585.1 Euprymna scolopes
GAAAGGGCGGCGATTTTTGGAAGTGCACACACGCAAATGAATCTGGGGATTTCTGGTTGGTTGAGCAGACTGCCAGGACCACCCCGTCACCTTAGTATAAGAACGGACACCCAGGTCTAAATTGTCAGTTTGAAGCCAACTCTCGAGAAATACACACGCTCCAAGAACGCCCCAGACCCTCTCCATTCATCCTGACCGCCTTCGAGATAACGAAAAAAAGATTTTCTGAGAACTTTGTATGTTTTGTGAACTGAACGTTGTATATATGTAAAAAAAGAACTTGAACTTTTGTGAAATTAACTTTTTCGTTGTGAGAAAACTATAGTCTGTCTTTCTTTTCCGCCGCACATGGGAAGCTTTTCTTTTCAGCAGAAATCATCACGATGCTGAAACACTTAGAATCCATGTGAAGGTTTCCTCGCAGACTAAACTAAAAGACCATGACCAACAGTTCGACCAAGCCAGAGGTCAGTTTCTGACCTGAGGGGGGAATCCTGTCACACCCACACCCACACATACACACACACACATATATATACATATATATATGTGTGTGTGTGTACGTGTGTGTGCGTGTGTGTGTGTATGTATGTGCGTTTGTGCGCAATCATCTATCATCTACATACAACGGATAAATTATTCCGAACTGTTGCAATAGACCAATATGTACGACCGATAGGTACGACCGTGAAGTGATATTTTCCTTTTTGTAGTGCATGCAAGTCAAGGTTCCAACCTTGACATACAGTCTGACAGAAACTGGATTATTTACATGTCCTTTTGGCAGTCGGACTAATGAAACATCTTCTGTATAGCACTAGGAGTACACCCTCCTAGGGCTTTCCTCCCGACTTTCGGAAGGAGCAAGCTTATCACTTGTGTCCTGAGGCGACCTAACCGGGAAATGGAGACGAGACTACTCGGCCTTATTTCTGCAAGGCTAGTGTGCTTGTGTTCTTGGAGAGCTGGCCTATATAAACACATTTCAAACTTGCGTTTATTCCTTTCAAACCAACTTGATTTGAATTTTGAACTTAGGAATTCATAATCCAACATTTTTAAATCGAAATGTAAGCTGAAAAATATAAAATAAATAAAATGTGTCGTACGAAACCACTTTAAAATAAAGCGGTTTATGCATAAATAACACAACCAAAAGATTTTAAAATGAATTATATACACATAATAAAGGAATAAATTAATAAGAATAACTCTAAAGATATAATGAAGCAACAATTAAAAAGTGAGCAGAAAATAAATCATCCTAAATAGAATTTCATAAACAGTGGTGTCCATACGCAGAAAAAATGGTTTAAGGGATAAACGGAACTCATTATCCACTCTAGAAGCAAGTATTATTGACAAATATGAAGATGGTTTGATTGTTTCAGCTTCTAGCATTTCAGGTTCTTTGTATAAATATATGAATACCAAATTAATTGAACTTTTTCAACGGAACTGGGAATTAATTCGAAAACTAAATAACCGCAGAACTTATAAACGATGAACAATATCAAATATATAAGAAGCATAATAATAAAGTTTATGAGACAATTTCATACAGTTCACATTAGATACACATAACGTGATTAGGTAAAGCCGATCGACGCTTTGTTCGAGACGTTCGGTCTAAACGATTCCTAACCAGAACGTGGACGGTCGAGAGAAGAAAAATTACCGATATGCTTAATAAGATCCAAGTCGAAAAAGATATTGACAAGATTTTTTGCGGAGCTTTTGAAGGGACACAAAAATGGGAAAGAGATGGAATCTGTAGACAATGACCGAGAGGTACAGCTTCTTGGTGGTCAGTGTTCATTTATAGTAGATGCAAGTTAATTATGATGTATTATTTTCTGTTTTCCTGATATATGTCACATTTTTCTTTTACTTATGTATTTTTACTTATAAACTGTTGCTTAGTATTTTCTGTGAACACATTCCCGCGCTCTCTCAGTCAAATGATATTATTTAATTTTCCCTTCCATATTAAAAACACTCGATCAGTAAATTACTGGATCACTTGTTTGTCTTTTGTCATGCAATAATTAATATGCCCAATCATTTAGAATAAAATAACAAAATAACTTATTTTCACGTACGCTAAAAATAGAGTTATTAACATTTCATTTAACTTAATGCAGTTAATATTTTAGTTTGTTTCAGTCAAATGGTATCGTTTGCCTGATTGTAATAAAAAAAAAATTATCCTCCCAGGTTTCATAAATCTCCGAAACCTATATACTTGTGTCTCCGTATGTTAATTAGTTTTTCACTACACCGATAATAGGTCAATTTCGATCCGTTTTCCCGGAACTAGATCATATCGCCCATCTAGATTAGTTTTTGCAATTACAAAATTATCTTCCCAGGGTACAGTCAACTCAACCTCTCTCTCTCTCTCTCTCTTTCTCTTTCGCCCTCTCTCTCTCTCTCTTCCTCTCTCTCTCGCTCAGTTGTATTGCGGATACCAAATTGAGGCATGTTTATAGCCACGTATTCAATCGACGTATCGCATATGCTATACAACGGGGCATCACACGGGATTTATTCCAGTTCGTATTTACATAAAGGTATCATACTTTATAAGAAGAAGAATATATGCGTCATACCTTATCCTTCTCCAGGAGTTCTTCTGCCGTCATTACTGGGCTCTGTAAAAAACATGCAGCCATCAAAACCATAATCGATTGAGAGACCGGTTTTCTCGTTAGTTGTGAAACTAAAAAAAAAAAACGACGACGGTTTTATATTTTACAAAATATAAATGTATTTCAGTGTTTCACCGGCAGTCTGCTTAAGTGTTTACATTCATGTTTTTCATCCCCGCTTCCCAAATTTGACACACGTGTGCTCACTTTCGTGACCAAACTCAAACTCCCGACTCTTATCTTCTTGACCTCTGTCAGTTCCGTTACGTCATCGAAAAATTACATTTGTGTAAACATCTTAAACGAGAATCACTTTTTTACATTCCAGAACAATTTATTGCCTAAACAATAAATAGCTTCCAATGTAAGTTATTTAACAATATCACTAGATAGATTAATAGACAGATCGACAGATAGATCGATAAATAATTTAACGTTTAACCCTGTTAATGTAATATATATATATATATATATATATATATATATATATATATATATGTATGTATGTGTGTGTATGTATGTATGTATGTATTTATATATGTATAATTCAGAACCGATGCACCGTGGATGAGATTTGTGCTCAACTAAGCTCCGTTCAAATTGAAGTTATTTATAACTTTTAATTCGACTTAAGGAATAACTTTGTCTTAGTGATATGTTCTTATTATGTCAATAGTACATTGTTTAGATGGGAGAACAGATTCAATGATAGCATAATTAGGCGTGGTGCGCGTACGCGTTTACAGGAGTTTATCGATCTATTGAGGCTTTATGGGCGAACGACAAATGTCTGCAGTGCACCTGTCGGCTTCAAAGGGCTTTGGAATGGCAATTCATGTAAATACATGAAATAATAGCACTTGTTATGTGATATTCAAATACAAAGTAATCATATATAATAAGACGGAAAATGGAATAACCGCCGGTTATCAACATTCGACAAGTATTTATACATAAATGTAATTAGTCAGTATGAGTCGTATTGTCTTTCCCAAGTAGAGCCACACATAATTACAGAATGGTAAGGAAACGGTATGATTTAACTTTAGGTTGATATGCAATGGTTGCAATAAGTATCCGATACAAAGCAAAAACTTGATTTATTTTTATTACACGAAAACAAAATAATAACAAACTGCTATTATAATGTATTTTTGAATGATAAATGCACTTCTCGTATCAAGAATCTGATATAATTAGGCATTCACTAGATAATTACATAAATGTCATATCTAAGGTTTAAAACGTATCCAACACAAAGAAAAAATAGTATTAGTATTTACTAGTATGGATTTTACTCGCAATGGAAGCTTGCGAACTTCAACAATAACTGGAAATTTAACCAACTTTTCTTGGCAGATTCGTTTAAGTTTTATCAGGTTCCTCGGATCTCTCTTTTGGACCATCTCTCGCCACAGATTTTCAATTAGGATGAGGTCACGTGATTGACTTAGCCATCCTAATACCTTTGTTTCCTTCTCCCGATACCATGCGGTAGTTTTCTTACTCGTGTGCTTGGGATCGTTGTTCTGCTGGAATATCTAGCCATTAGGCACGTTCTAATCCTCTGCAGACTTCGAGATATTATTGTCACATATATCCCTATACATTTGAGAAGTCATCCCCTCTTTAATAATGTGAAATTTTCCAGAGCTGGCTCAAGGGACACAACCATAACCCATTATACTTCCACCCCCAACCTTCCCTACAGGGAGAGTATTCTTTCGGTCAAACACTGAGGTTTTCTGTCTCCAGAGATGACTTACATTATTTCGACCAAATAACTCTATTTTCGTTTCGTCTGACCATAATATTTTATCCTCAAACTTGAATGATTCTCCAAATGTTCTTTGGCAAATTTTAGACGATTCTTGAAATGAACCGGCTTTAACAAAGGATTTTTTTTTTGGCTTCCTCGATTGAAATCCTTTCTTTCGAAGAACTTTCCGAATTATATTCTTGTATAGACGTGTTCCAGATGCTTCTAATGTTTTATGGAATTAAGAACTAGTTATTTGTGGATCCTGTATCACTTTACGGACCAAAAATCGAACCATACTGTTAGAAATTTTGGAAGGGCGACCGAGACGTGGCAGATTTTAATTGCATTAGTAAAACTGCCATCTAAGAATTGACGATCGAAATTAAGACATTGTTTAAAAAAATATACCCTGAACTATCTATATGTAGCTGAACAATTAATTTTGTTGCCTTTCCGACAATTCTCTAATTATAGACATTGTATAAACAGTGCAGAATAACTTGATCAAAACAAATAATAGTCCGGGAAGAGTAATCTTCAGTTACGTAGCTCTCAGAACCACTACATGGAAATATTTGGATAATTAAAACTGTTTTTTTATTTTGTTGGATATTTTTTAAATCTTAGATATGGCATGTATGCAGTGATCTTGTGAATGCGTAATTATAAAAGATTTTTGATACAAAAGTACATTAGAATTGCACTTTGTTATTGCGTTTGTTTTCGTCTAATAAAAATAAATACATATTTGCTTTGTAATGGATACTTATTGCATCCAATGTATACCAAGAAAATATCTACTACATGCGACTGTTACTTTAGCTTTATATCTATAAAAAAATAAGTACATTGTACGAATACTACTTTTGGTTGAAAAGCTTTCTTTTAAACAGACATCATACGAGTAATAATTTATCTTGAAAAGAACAAGAAATATGTACATTGCACGAGTGCTATTTAGGCTTGAAAAATATATACATCTTAAGGGTCCTCTTTTGGCTTAGACACTATATACATCGTAAAAGTGCTATTTTGGCTTGAAAAAATATATACATCGTAAGAGTGCTTCTTGGGCTTAAAAATATATGTACCTCGTAAGAGTGCTTCTTTGGTTTCAAAAATATATGCATCGTAAGAATGCTATTTTGGCTTGAAAATTTTTATACATTGTACAGTTGTTTGTTTGGCTTGAAAAGAAAAAAAATATATACACCTTACTAGTGTTACTTTACCTTGTAAAAAGCTATATTCTTTGTACGAACTCTACGTTTGCTTGAAACTAAAAAAAAAACTATATCCATCGTATGAATGCTACTTTAGTTTGAAAGGAAAAGACTATTTAACATCGTAAGAGTGCAACTTTGATTTAAAACAAAATGTCTGTTGACATGGTACAACTTATACTTTAGCTTTATAGGAAAAATCTATATATATCGAATGAATGCTACTACGGCTTGACACAAAAAGACTACACTATGTTGTACGAGTACTACTTTAGTAGTACGCCTAATAATGCTGAATGCCTACAGCGATCTTATACGAGTCTTTTTCCATTGAATATTCCCATCAAGCTATAATAATTTAATTCATAGTACATCTAATGTAGGTTAGACTCAAATAAATATTTGCTGATGGTTTACGAAAAAAAAATAGGATAATGTAGTTGATTTCAATTAACGTAAGTTCCACGTTAGATGCAAAGCATTAATGATTATTTAATGACTTCTCGTTTCAAAATAAAATAACTTGTCGCCTGGTGTATTGCCTCAACGTAGGGTAAAAGTTTCTAATGTGTAGATGCAGTAATGGTTAGTTATTAGAGTTAATTAAATGGTAAATATAGAAATAATAATTTGAATTTTTCATAGTGATAGTATGATTTATAATGATCAATTGATGTAACCCCGACCTTAACATATGTATTTGTATATAAATCTATTGAATAAATCAGAATATATATATATATATATATATATATATATATATATATGTATGTATATATGATTAGTAATTTGGGGCAGAAGATTCCCAAGAAGGTACTGTGCGCTAGATTGTCTAATGTCTGCACCTGAATTGTGCGTTTATTAGTTTTTTGTTTTTTGTATTTTTACATCGAAGTTACCAATTATCAAGGCCCGGAAGCCACTCAGGGATAAGGGTTATTACGTGTACAGTAATCAATGGGATATTATCGTAGTAATCGTTAGTATTGGAGATTTGATAAGGTGTCTTACTTAAGGGTGCGATTCATCAGAAATTTGTTTATGTTGGACTTGAAGACATCCAAGTTGTAGTCAGGTGGGAAACAGGCAGACGGAAGAGAGTTCCGCTGTCGTGCACTTCTAAGAAAGAAGCTTTGTTCATGGAATCTACACTTTGATTTAGGCACAGATAAAGAGTGGGGAAAATTATTGACAGTGGTTTCAGCTAGACGGGTGTTTATCATGAAAGATTGGCGAGTGGGATCAGGGATTGGAGTTCAGACGAACACTTACCAGCGCATACGTGACCTTTTAATACGGCCTTTGTCCTGTACGAAAGTACATATATATGACATAAAAACGTTCTTGCTCATAAAGATGATCGCATGATAATGTTGTGAATACTCGAATTTTGTTTAAAGCCATTTTTATATTTGCAGATCACTATTAAAGCAACGTTTCTACCTGCCCCTATTTGAAAAGATTTTTTTTTAAGTAGGGCCTGAAAAAAAAAGTCATAACTCACAGGCGCGCTACTAAAAACAGTAAATATGGTTATAAATATTATCATAGATTTATATTGTGTATTTATGGTCAAATCAATTTTTTTATTTAACTAAACCGTGTTACATTACATCTATTTGTAACGAAAACAAGTTAAAATAAGTAAAACCAAAAAAATATTGGCGATCTTTTGTATTCTTTGAATAGCAGGGATGCCTTTTAATATTTGACTTAAGACAGGGCAGCTGTGCAAATAAACGAATTTTCTTAAACTGGAAGGTAGAAATCGGATGGGCGGTTTACACGCGTAAGCAAGGAAGCTGATTTGAGTTTTATAATTTTAGAGATATAGAAATTAGTTAAAAAGTTATCAAAAATATGACTTCTGTATTATCGGCTAAAATCTAATCTAAGCCGTTACCGCTCCAGCCTTAGTCGTTATGTATCCCCCCAGCATCGCTACCTTCTGAGATACGTACAAACTGATAACACATTACAATTAAACGATTTTCAGCTACGGGTGTCTCATTTGTAGCAGGTGCCAAAAAAAAAAAACAAAAAAAAAACAAAAGAAAACAGCACCGTAATGTGTTTTTCGACTTACCCTTACAAGAAAATATTTTGGTTTAAATTTCACACCTAAACTGTAGATTTTGCCGACTAGAAGCCACATACAAAGTGCGCTAGATATCATATTTAAACACTGTAGACCAAATATTCAGAAAGAAGCTTGAAACAAAGTTTTCATACACACACTGACAAGGTATTTTATAGGTATATAGATTAGAATATTATTTACTAAAATTCCTACGCGAGGAGACTGTGAGACAACACCGTAATTATCGGTAAGGATAGAACTTTGGGAGGGAATAATTATTAACGAAAATATTTAAGCAATAACTTACTTATATAATATTGGAACATTACCATGTTATATTCTGCTGGGAAGCAGTGCCGCTCTATTGTGTGCTAGTGAGAGATAGTTCTAGGAAAGAAAATTTGCTTATGCAAATTTTGTTTAGTTTTAGATTTGTAAGTTAAATTATTGACAGATGTTGTAGCAATACAGGTATTAGTTCTTAATATTTTAGAAAGGAAACAAGGATGTATCTCAGTCGAGCCCATGCAAAGAAACTAGGACAGGGCAGAGATAGATGCGCAAATTCGCTTCTGTGAGAAAATGAGACTTTATCTTGCCTTGACAGAGTTCAGAATAGATTTCGTAGACAAGTGGGGGTGCTCTTTTCTCTTCTCTGTAACCTCTTTTTCACAGAAGATACGTTGCGAGCCTATCTCTGTTTATCGTTATTTTTATGGCAAGTGCTCGTCTTTACTCCAATCTATGCCCCCCTCGTCAAACATTCACGAGAACCATTGGTTTGACTGTAAACACTATCAATAACTTCCCATACTTTATCTGTGCCTAAACCTAAGCGTAGATTCCATGCACAACACTTCTTTCTAAGAGCTGCATCCCAGTGGGACTTTCTTCTGCTTACTTATTTTCCAGCTTACTACAATATGGCCGTCTTCAAGTCCAATGTAAACAAGTTCTTGATCAGCCGTTTCCCTTAAGTAATCCAATTTCTTAAATGTACACTTCTAACGATTACTATGATATTGCCTTTTCACTACTGTATACACTTTAACCCTTATCCTCGAGTGGTCTCTGAGCCTTGATGAGTGATGATTCCTTTGTAAAAAAAGCGGAATCTTCTGGGAGGCGAAAAGAATGGCTGGGCATATCTTCTGTCTAAACTTTTATAAACTTACATTAGCAGAATACTCTCTTACTTGGAAATTATACATCGGAATAGTCTCTCCCCCGCCGCTCTCTCTCTCGTTCTCTCTCTCTCTCTGTCTATATCTATCTTTCTATCTACTTATCTATCTCTCTTTGCGTTTTCTATCTCTCTCAGCTTCTCTCGTTATATCTCTACTTATTTTGCTTACCTTATTTCGTTGTGAGGATCTACGTAGTCATTCGAATTTAACGCATGTTAACCTAACGACAAAATGGTTGTCATCACACCGGATATGAATGATAACGAACTGAAAGAAAGACGCATGATTAAGTGGCTGACCTTTTTTTTCGGCGGAAGCGACAGCTATTATTTTCTTCGAGCGAATAGATTACAGTTGCACATAACTAGTTCCTGTTTACTTTTCCGAATGCTTGCGTCGATCTGCTGTTGAAAACAAACAATATTCTTTGTTTCTTTTCAAAAGAAACCTATTGGATAATTTGCAATTGTTTTTACCATACTAAAAGCACATACGCCCACGTTTTCATTACGCTATCAGTTAAATGGGTAAAACAAAAATATACGGCATAATCACGTAGACACGTCGGTTCTCATTAGATCACAGGTCCATATCAAATTAGTGACAACTTGAAAATACCAGGCGCTGTATGTTTAATAATGTCGACAGATTTTGATGCTAGGACACCCAACCTAGTTACACTGTCTACACCCAGTTCTGTCACTTAAGCAGGCTGGTTGAGACTAGCGAGTGAAGCTGGTTATACACAAACCAGGTTCACTTAAAACAAATCTCTGATTTATTATCCCATGATAATATGATGAGAGTAGCTGTTCCAACCGAATAATATCTAAAAGACTCGCAAACTAAATAAAGAGGGTTCACGCCATCATATCGTGTCAAAACCCATATATATAATACGCTTTTCAAAACGGAGCGATAACGATCAAATATCCGTTTTTAAACTGTCTTAAAAAAACTATATTAGGATATAAATAATTGTCTTATCGCAAATATATCAATCTTTATCTCAACCTTACCTCGGGCACAGATCAAAATGTAGTATCTGTTCTACGGATGCTGCACTTTAATTTCCTGTTCCTTCTCAGTGGAGAAGAAAAAAAATAACGACTGAGACATTTGTTGAGTTTCTTTCCTCCACGTTAAAAAGAAATCGACCCTGGTGTCTAACTCTCTCCTGTGGGGAGATATTGTAAACAAGAACTATTATATAAAACTTGTGTGTGTGTGAGAGGATTCCTTTCTCAATGGTTCTGAAACGGCGATCCTACCTTTGAAAATTTCACACAAAAGTAATTTATATGTCTTGTAGTTTTCTTAGATATGTTTTGTACAGAATTTCATCCGATAAGTATCAAAAATCGACAAAAATCCGATCATAAAATTATCTTGTTCATCTTCGAGATAAAAAAAAAATTACAGGGAGGGGTATTTTATTATGAACCAGCAAGGAAGATAATAAAATTTCTGCTAATTATTTCTTTTAAAACGAGAAAAAAAAACAGACTTATTATAATCTGATGATATAGCTTAATGGTAAATCATTCGATTACAGATAGAATGATCCCCTGTTCAAACCCGGATGTATGTAACCTTTTTTTTTATTAATGAGTTCAATTTACGATAAAAAAGCAACCATTTAAAAAGGTCAAAAATCATTTCTTCTTTTGTACATTTTAAACCTAAACAGTAATGGAAGTGAGTTCCAGGGTATTCATGGTCAAACCAAAATATAAGCTGACGTGATATTGTCAACAAACACAAACGGAATTTGATGAATGTCATTATCATTATTTATCATTTGTTTATTCTTTGTGCGAATTAGACCACCGAGAAAATTATTTCTCGTAATATATAATATTCAATAGATGATTGGTTCGACATTATCATTATTATTTTGTATATTTTATATTTTTTATCGAATTATTCCACCATGTTAAGTATTCCTCGTAATATATAATAATCAATTAAGGATATATTCTATAATAATACATACACAATCTGCATGAATTAAAATATAATATTTAAGCGTAGTGTACGACCGGATTACACCGGGCTGCCGTCTTGTTTATAATTATTTCACTAGATATATTAATAATCAGTTTCAACTTCACGCAATAATTATGAAATCCTAATTACATACGTGGTGCAATAAATAAGTGTCCATACTTGTTTCACATGAACCCTAGTATTGACAGGACACACATGAAACTATTGTCCTTTCAGCTAATCTCCTCCGGCTTAAATGCACTTGTTTTACCGTTCCAACAAGTTCTCGAAGGTCCCATCGAATAACCCTTGTCACAACCTTTTTCCTCTCCTCACTTGTCTCATGACGACATCCTCTAGGAAAGTCACCCTTAATAGATGTCGGTGGTCAAAAATTCAGAAACGTCATATCAATTCGGTACGATACCGAAAGATAGCGAAATAATAAAAAAAAGTGAAACATATTTTAAAAAACACTACAAAAATGGCACGGATTACTAACAATCTCACATTCTTTTGCCGGTGGCGTGACCTTAACCTAGTGGCACCATACTTTACGATGAACCTACCAGTCAGCTCAACACAGACGCAAAGGACCGCCAAACGAGTGGGGAATGATATCGTCTGAGACAGAATCTACAACAGTTGGTGGAAGAAAACAGCAATTAAAGACCAAAAATCTTTATGACTTTACCCTATTTACCGAGTTTATATCGAACTGATGACAAACCTTGAATCTAAGAATACCTGGGCATATACTATAGGAAAACATTTAATGAGGTGGGGTTTCGCTTAATAAAAAAAAACGAAATCTAAAAGCTAAGTACGTAAGATTCAGGTCATCCATTCACCAATAAGAACCATTGTCAACCAAAGTAAACGTAAGCTAACTCCCTCTGTGAATTTAGTGCCAAACAAATGGCCCCAACTTTGCAAAAACTATCAAGCGAATATATTTAGATATAGTAGCTCTAATAGAGAAGTCAGTTTTGAAAAAATAACAAGGCACAAGGGTGTGAACCGGTGGGAAGTGAGATAAGCACTTGATAATTCAAAGTTTGAATGAAGAATTATTGGCTATCAATCCGTGCGCGATGACGATGCTATCATAATACTACCACCAGACAAAGGCAATCCACAGTGTTAATGGATAAAACACAATATATAACGATATTGGCAGATTTAATAGAATGAAACTACTTAAATGTGAAAAAGAATCCGACCTTGAAAATAAATAGAAAGCTGTCACAGAACCTCAGTAATTATAAGAACCTAATACCACATGGAAAATACATCTAGTACAGTATTACAGCAAGCTACCACACCTATACGGGCTCCTTAAGATAGACAATGGCCGTGTTCCATAAGTGCCAACCATTTAGCTGGAAGCTATAATCACCCCTTATTATCGGCGAATCTCCATCATACGTCAAGAATTCAGTTGATATCGTGGATATAATAAATAATGCTCCCATCCATTCCAACCAGATGGTGAATCTATGTGTAGTGATTCTTTTCGTGCAAATAGTCACTAATGATACACTGACAGTGGCACGAGGCAAGCTGACTTTGGATTTCTCATTGGGAAAACGCACTTGCACCAAAATTTACAATATAATGGAGATGTTGACCTTCTGTGTAAAAACTACATATTTCGTGATGTGATCTGATATATATCGACACTAATATGATCTGGTGATGGGATAAATATTATCCCTAGTACTGGTTGATGCAGTATGGAGTACGTTAGGGAAATGGCATCAGGGTCAATACTACTACAGCCAACAATGTCGTTGCGATGTGTAGACGACACATTTACAGTATGTCTTCATCAGGTAGATGCCTATAACACCAGGCAAAACAATTTGTAGTAACAACAGTGAATATAAAGAGGAGATGGACAGAAACAACTATTCAAAAGGCATGACATCAACTCCAAGAGATCTGGGCCGGACACAAAAGGGCCCCACGAAAAACGCACCACAGTTTGTATACCATATATGAAGGGATTGTTTGAAAAACTTTTACGAATATGTAATCAATATGACATCAGGGCAGTATCCAAGAGTGCTTCAACTCTCCGGAACCACTTTGTGAGAGTCAGGCCCCCTACAGAAAAATCATGACTAAGAACTGTGTTTATGAAATCACATGTAAATGTGAAAAACTATGAATAAGTGAGAGGTGTTGCCCATTAAAAGTACGGATAAAAGAACAACGAAACGACGTAGTAATGAAGAGATTGAAAATCAGGTGTAGCTGACCATATCTGGAAGGAAAACGGAAACCGCTAGCATTATGGGACGAAGTGAAAATAATAAACAGATGGATCAAAGAAGCAGCCCATATTCTGAGGAATAACCAATGACAAAGTTACCTTGTATAGAATTTAATACGACATGGAAGATATATATATATATATATATATATATATATATATATATATATATATATATATATTATAAACAATAGAAAATATATACAAGAAATAAGTAATACATTAATATATATATATAAATATATATATATATATATATATATATATGGTACTCATGCAGAGAGTGATCCGTGCTGAAATAATAACGTTATTATTTAAAAAGCCATCCTTAACATAGGAAAAGGAGTGTTTTGTACCTATTCTGTACGTTAACCTTACAATTGAATAAAAAAAAAACATATCACAAAACTTTAATTAAACGTGGAAATACAATGTAAAAAATAGCGCGGCTCATTCTCTGCATAAGCACCATAAATATATATAGAGAGAGACAGGTAAATAGATAAGCACATAGATATACGTTTATATATAGTAATAATTAGGAGTAAATAGTGATATTTACAACTAGAAATTGTCAGCTATATCATTTGGCACAGTGGTAAGATTAATTCAAAAATCAATAGCAAAAAGTGATATCATCTTGAAAATTGAAGGTTCAATCCTCAGTTTGCGCAAACGAAACATACAAGTGAGAATAACTTAGTACCTCTATCAATTCATGACTGAGAAAACAAAGGGATGCTACTTGCATGAAGTAAATAAAGGGTTCCGCTCGAAATTCCGTCCAAATTCCTGAGTTTATCAGAAACATTCCCGAGTTCGACAAGATACACCTGAAGAGGGTCGGAGGTTATATCGACTGAAACATTGTGAAAATCAGACACAATATTAGACTAGTAATCAGATTAATTCAAACAATACGAATAGCCAATACGTATCTGAACAATTCAGAAACTTCTATAGGTATGTGTTTATTCAAGCACCCATGTTTGCCTAGCCGGGCAAACTTGAGGCCTTGTACGGAAAAATATCCAGTAAATAACACGTTGTTTAGTAAATCGCTTTTTATTTATTTCTTTATTTATTATTATTATTATTATTATTATTATTATTATTATTATTATTATTATTACTTTTTTTGTATTATTATTATTATTATTATTTTTATTATCATTATTATTATTATTATTATTATTTTTTATTTTTTATTTATTTTTTTTTTTTTTGCATTTCCATACACCAAACATGGATATAAATATCACTAAAACATTCGCTGGGACATAAACTTCATTTCGAACTGCCTGCCTGACTGCCTCTCTCTCTCTCTCTCTCTCTCTTTCTCTTTCTCCCTCTCTCTATCTCTCTCACTCACTCACACATACACAGTAAAGATAATAATTTTGGTGAATACCGGAAAAGTATCCAGTAAATAAAACTTTGTTTAGTAAATCGTTGTTTTTTTTTTTGTTGCATTTCCATACACCAAACATGGATATAAATATCACTAAATCATCCGATGGGTCATAAGCTTCATTTTGGTACCTAACTTTCCTGGATTTATTGCCTGTAGGCTGAGACAAGCCACACACACACACACACACATACACACACAGTAAATCGAATTAACTAAGGGAGATAATAACATCCGGTTATTACCCGAAAAGTATCCAGCAAATAAAACGTTGTTTAGTAAATCGTTATTTTTTTGTTTGCATTTTTTTTGCATTTCCATACACAAAACATGAACATAAATATCAGTAAAAGAACCGTTGGGTCATAAGCTTAATTTCGGTACCTAACTTGCCTGAGTGGATTGCCTGTAGGCTAAGGCAAACCGCGTCACACACACATTACGAAAATTCATAATAGGATATATATATATATATATATATATATATATATATATATATATATATATATATAGATTAATTAAAACTGTATGTTGAACTTTACAATCAAAATTTATATTATATGCATATATAAAGTTATATATATATATATATATATAATTTAAAGGATATTAGAATAATAGTCTAAAGAGCTAAGTGTATTTTAATGTAATAGTGAAATTACTAGTTTAATTAAAATACAGGAAATGCTCGTTGTAATTTAGATATATAATAAGCTCGATAGTTAAATGTCATAGAGCTAATTCAATATTAAGTAATGTGATTTATAATTTAAAAATTAAAAAAAATTTTTTTTAATTTAAAAATCAAATTTTAATTAAATTAAAAATCAGTTTCATAAGAAGGAACAACAACAACGACTTTGTTGTTGTTCCTTCTTATGAAACTGATTTTTAATTTAATTAAAATTTGATTTTTAAATTAAAAATTTTTTTTTTAATTTTTAAATTATAAATCACATTACTTAATATATATATATATATATATATATATATATATATATATATATATATATATATATATATATATATAAACCCCGAAAAACTGTCTTGTCAATCACAGGGATAGGAACAGGTTTAAAGTGAGACAAGGACTCGAGTATCCAAAGCGTCCAAAACCGAAACTCTTGAATTAAGAAGTATTGGTTATCACGTCCTTGAGTGGTGACACTTGTATCATAATACTACCAGCAGACAAAGGCACTCCCACAGTGTTAATGGATACAGAAGAATATTTCAAGACATTGGCAGATTTAATAGAATATGATGGTGACTTTAAAGTGAAAAAGAATGTCTAAAAGAACATACTTTCCATCACAAGACACAACCCGGTTAAGAAACGGGTTGTTCTTATTGATATAAAAAAGGAATGATTACAAACTATGACGGGTTTTTATTGGTGGTCTTTCAATTCACGGAGCCCACATTTATCGAGTTTTTTGTCTTTTCAATCTCTCTCAATAGGTATGAAATCCTCGTATATATATATATATATATATATATATATATATATATATATATATATATATATATATATATTTATACATAGTTATCCACATACAGTATTGTTGCGCTGTTTTACAGCTCATCAATGCGGCTAGCCAAGCAGCTACCTCAACCAGGATCGAAACCGGATCGCCCAAACGAGTCGGAGTTTCTAAAGTAAACTTTTTAATTTAGATAGACATATCTTTGATCAAATTAAGCACTATCAACGTCAACACACTTTTTCCACTAACCGAAAAATCTTGCGTTCTGGTGGTTATGAATTCGCTGAAGGTTTTTTTGATACATCGCTTAGGGTTTTGAAAGATTTCTTACGAAGAACGTTCTCCTGATACTGTAACTAGTAGTAGTCGGCAGGTGAGATGTCTAAAATGTATGTCGAATGTCAGAGTTTTGTAGCCTAATTTATTCAATTTCTGCATTTCAATTTAGCAACGTGCGAACGGGCATTGTCGTGGATGACTATTGGACCGCTCTATTGATTAATTCTGGGTATTCTTGTCGAAGTTTCTGATGCATTAATTCAATTTGTTGACTTTATCGCCATATTATTTTCGCTTTCATAAATGATAAGATCGGTCGCAACTCTGGCTTTGCTATGTTTCGTAAACATTTCTTAGAATCTACTCACTAATCTGTGCGTCGCCTGTTGTCGTAGAGAACGCACTCTTCATAACATGTCAAAACCCGGTCAGGAAACGGGTCGTTCTTACTGGTATAAAAAAGGATTACAATTCATGACGGCGTTTTTCTTGGTTGTCATTCAATCCGCGGGGCCCCAATTCGTTGAGCTTTTTGTCTTTCCAATCTCTCTTAAATGGATGGAAATCGTCTTATACGTTACGTCTAATTACGAAGCAAATTGTCGAAGAGCTGTGCGTGGATTGACTTGAACGAAGTTTCATAATTGATCGTTGTCAACATCCGATGGATGACTAATACGCTCATCACCTTCAAGACACCCATAGATGCCATGAAATGTCTTAAACCACTATTCTTCCTTGCGTTTAGTAGTTGTTACTTAGCCAAAACTCTTTGTTGATATATTGAACTTTTCCAGTACTTTTTGCGGTCTAGCGTGTATTGAAATCAGGCAATTTTGTGAACTCGTGTTTGTCCGTCTTGTATTCAAGGTTCTGGATAAAAATAATTGTTTTAGAAACAATCTTGATTGAAACGATTAGATAGAGCGAAAATTTATCATTAAAACGATATATAAAGTAAAGGATAACGAAAACTTATTGAAAATACATCATTTTAAATAAAAATTAATACTTATGCAAGAACATTCTTGTTAACCTCATATATATATATATATATATATATATATATATATATATATATATATATATTCATCCCTATACGAGTGGTCTTGCTCCTGTCTTTTTTTAGATTTCATTAAGGAAAACAAATTACTACAAAATAAATCCCTCGATTCCAATTTTGATGAGTGAGGGCGAAACATGTCAATTAACCCGTTTTGATTTTCCCCGTACTTTTATTTTTTAGTCGCTATCCATTTTCCTTTTCTCCTCAGTCTTTTTTTTTTTTTTTTGTAATATAAACTAAATTCCGAAGGAATGCGTCTTCTCTTCATGTTGCTTCAATAAAGTTTTGAACCCCCAAGAAAATCATGAAATATATATATATATATATATATATATATATATATATATATATATATATATATATATATATATATATATATGGGGGAGTGTTTGTGTGTGTGTGTGTGTGTGTGTGTGTGCATTTAGTTGTTTGCAAGATTTTACTGTTTGAAAAGTACAGGTCTCTGCAGGGTCTTAATAATTTTATTTACAGATGAAAATTAATGTCTGTTACGCATTTTTCTTCCATTAGTGACAACGTTTTTCGACATCATTGGCGTTCAGATATCCTTCATTATGACATTAAGTGATGATGAACAATTTTATGTTCGCTTCGTTACGCTTTTTTATTGTAAAAAAATGGGCAAACTGCTGCTTTAATATTGAATAAGATCTGGGATATAATTGAAAACATTGCTAAAGGGAATTCGACTGTTCGGTTGGTTTTCAAAAAATCAAAACGAAAAAAATATCAGCATCCAGGATTACACTCGCATTGGAAGTCCGTCAACATGTATTATTTGTATTTTAAAAACGAGAAATATATGTGGCAGTCCAATCGAATTCTTCAATGTCAACAAACCCGCAATTTTCAGTGTTCACTATTTACTGAAAAATATTTGCTGAGTGAAAAATCTATTATCACAAACTAATGCAAACGATACAATACAACTAGACATGTGTTTGTATACACAGTTTGTTGATT
Source organism: Euprymna scolopes (assembly GCF_053919585.1). NCBI lineage: Eukaryota > Metazoa > Mollusca > Cephalopoda > Sepiida > Sepiolidae > Euprymna > Euprymna scolopes. Next base: position 12,183,428 of record NC_136494.1, read on the forward strand.
TTTGTCATATGGTATATTGTTAGTATTGCCAATACAGACTTTATTAGAAGTCCAGACTTTGTGTTTATGCATCTATATTCTATTTGCTTTGCAAAAAAGATAATTTCATAAAACCTGACATTTACTTTAAATTCTTAGTTTGTTCCTGACAACTCTAGAAAATAAGCTCGTCGATTATTATAATGATTGTGTTTCGTAAGTCATAATATAGTTCTACCTAAAAGGTGTATTTAGAATTAAACATTTATAAGCCATAACTTACATATTTAACTTGATAGAATATAACTTTTCTTCTGAGGTTTTTGTTACCCGAAAGAGGAATTTGGAATCAAGAGGCAAGTTAGTGTATGGGTATAATAGTAACTGGATTATGTTAAAAGCATCAGGTGTTTGAGTAACGTAGACTTTTGTTATATGGGAAAATGTGTTGAGTATAGGCCTTTGACCGGGGCGGGCATAGAATGGGATAATCCACTCGATACAAATTGTAGGGAATAAGGTACTTAAAATGGCGGAGTTGCAACAGACAGAATAATTGAAAATTTAAAATTACGAAATCACCAACTTAATCCGGCATTGTTAAGAATAAGTAAATTCAGGATGACTAAATATAACCTGTTTTTGTATAGGGAAACAAACCGGACGTTATACACAGAACACATGTCTAACGAAATGGCAGCATCACTAGAGGATGACCTCCAATCTGTAGTGGAATGGGGACAAAAATGGATGGTCACATTCAATGCTGCTAAGACTACCACCAATAGCAATGGCTAAGAATACACTGCCTGAAATCACTTCCTTTAAACTCCTCGGCCTAACGTTTACAGTGGAAATGAACTGGAATATATACATTGAGAGCATTGGCAAGACTGCTGCAAAGAAGGTGGGCTCTCTCTCTACCGTGCCAGAAATTTATTTACACCTGAAAGTATCCTGTACCTCTATAAGGCCACCATTCGCACATGCATGGAGTATTGTGGCTGGTGCATTTGCTGCTTGTCTCTCACTCCTAGACAGGGTTCAAAAGAGAGTCGCCAATCGGATAGGTCCTGAACTGTTATCTAAGCTTCAGCCTCTGTCTCATCTACGAAGTGTTGCACCCCTCTGCCTGTTCTACAAATAATTTAATGGTTGCTGCTCTGACGAACTGCAAGCACATGAACCTCCTCAACGTGACTACACCCGACAAACCCGACAAGCAACTGAGTTCCGCCCCTTTACAGTAGAGATCCCTAGGTGTAAGAAAGCCTTTTACACCAATAGTTTCTTCCCCAGAACTGCATGTCTTTGGCACTTCCTTCCGGGATACTGCTTTCCTAAATGTACTAATATGCAGAAATTCAAATGTAATGTGTTAACAAACATCTTTCCACTCATCTCCCTTCTTAATGCCCCCGCAAATTGTCCTCGATAGTAGCACCCTACTTCAAAGTGCCACTTGCCTTGTTTGGGGAGAAGATTGTATATATATATATATATATATATATATATATATATATATATATATATATATATATATACATCCCAACATTTTATTATGCATACATGTTAAGACACTGCAGAATATTTAAAGTATACACGATTTACTGGCAGCAAACGCAAAACTAACATCTGTGTTAGCAGTACGGTTATGATGATAAAATCTACTATTTACACATATTAAACTACAACTCCCAAATTAGTCGATTAAAGTTTCCTTTAAAGGAAATCAAAGTAAGTAATAAGTTTATTCTAGCGCCTTTAAAATCAAGTTAACTTTCCTTGATCAATTCTTAAAATTTTTGTCCCGATAGCAAAACGTACTAGTATATGTTTGCAAGGGTCCTAAAATGCATTACCGTTGTTATCCCCTCCGCACAAACTCAATAACGTGTTCTTTATGGATGGCCTTTATCTATATTCCATTTCAAACGTTGACTTTAGTAAACTCTTACTGATTACACATATCTTCGCAAAATATATTGGAATAGATTTGTGCTAGATAAATCTGCCATATGATTACCCAGAATTGGGAAGATGTCACAAACGGAAAAATATACAGCTTTACAAGCGTACTGACTCCCAAGTTCTATAAAAAACATATACACTACGAATACATTACTACGAAAAATGCTACATAATGCACCATGGCTGTCTCAGAGAAAAAAGCAGAGACATTATATAATCCGTATACGAAGAATTTTCAAACCCTAGTTCACAATTAAAACAAATTAACTGCATTAACCTGGTTGCCATAGCATAATAAACATACAGCTTTGTCCGTATTGATTGGCCACAAAAGATAATAACATATTAAACACCAAAAACTACTGCCATTACAAAAAGTAATGTACAGAAATCAGTGTCTACCAACGCTGTATCTGTCGACATAAGCAAATGATATGCTTCTCTCAGAAATTCATCAAGAATAATATTGCAGTCTCAGGCAATACCTGATTATCTCCAAGTATCCAGCACGCCAATAAAACTATCACCATCACAAAACTGACAACATTTTTTGAGAAGACCGTATTAAAAAAAAGACGGAAAAATAAAACAATCCTGCAAGGGAAATTTCTCAGAAAGTCGCAAAAAAATATACGAAGGCATTCCATTGTAGAACACAGAAATAATAGGCTAAACAACAGCGTGTCGAGTATTTCCTGAATGGCAATCACATCAATATATAGATAACGAAGGCTGAAAAGCGAATCCTTTCTATCTGATCAAAGTGATAATTACTGCACCAAGATTAAAGCTTGATGACCAATGCTTTAATAAATATAAGTGGTGTCAGTAATGAGGAGTGCAGGTTCTGTCATGCAGAATCTGAGTGTGAGCAACGTGAGATCCGGCTGTAAAGTCATGCTGGGGTTCGGTTATGATAAAATGCAACACATTGTGCGGTGTAAATATTTCCACTGGGAAAACTGAAAAAAAAAAAAAAAAAAAAAAAAAAAACGAGTGTAATAGCAAGTCCTGGGAACAAATACACGAAAGAACAGTTTGAAATAATTGACACACCATCCATTATAACTATGAAATTTATACAGCTACGTACTTGGAACACGTAGCTTTTAAGCCTGATATAGTGCTATGGAACAAGAAGACGAAAGTAGAAACCTTAGTTAAAGTATTTGTTTTATGATAATGCCCTTAACAGAGCGAAGAGAAGGAATAGAACAATATACCGAGGCCTTATCATATGAAAATAGTCGGGAATTACAAGAATCTCACTATGAGAACATCTTTACCATTCCAGTGATCATAGGAAATATTAGATTCATGAGAAAAAATTTCGAAATCTACTCGGTTTTTATAACCGGCGAAGTGCAAAGAAAACACAAATAATGGTACTTAAAGGAGCGGTAAGAATCTTAAAAAAAGATTTCCTCATTGGAGTGACATAAATAGTAGGTGATTTCTCGTACGATACAATATACTTTTCCTTTCAATATACCGAGACCTTATGATATGAAAACAGGCGGAAATTACTAGGATCTCATTATAAGAAGATCTTAATAATTCCAGTAATTATAGCAAATATGATTAGATTCATGAGAACGAATTTCAAATTCTACTCGGGGAATATACCCGGTGAACCAAGTGCAAAAAATACAAATAATTGTATTAAAAGCAATGGTCTGAATCTTAAAAAGATTTCCAAGTTGGAGTGACTTAAATGGTGGGTGATTGTCTGGAATCCGGTAGAATGCCCCATCATTGGATGCAATATAAGTTTCCTTTCAATAAGAACTCATGTATTGTCACTGCATAACAGAGGACCTTTTGGTAGAATCTGTAAGGGATTAGAACTACTAATGTTTATATAATCGACCAAAAATAGCACATCTACACATTGAGAGGGGAAGGGAATTATATGATTGTTGCTTAAGGGAGTTTCAATTGACAATTACCACGTGTTTTAGGCTAGAATGAATATATATGCAGTTCCCTGTAGAAGCGCCATCTTCCCAATAGCCGGACTGTTTACCGTGCTTGTTTTACTGCCCTCAAGTAAATGCCGATTATTCAGCATATATCTTCCAAATTAAGAAAGTAAATGTAAGTAGAGAAACCGACAACGATGAATTCTAGTTGTTTACCAAAACCGAGCGTTTAAGAGAATTCTCCGAATTTCGGCCTCTTGGGCAAAACAATGCGTTTCCCAGTCGACCCACTCAATTCTTGTTTAGATGAATCGCAGTATCGGTAAACAAACTGAATATATGTTGGATTGCTTCTTAGCAAGAATGAAAAACTAGTAGAGAAATACTGTAAAATAACATAAAGATTGATCGCTTACTAGTAGCGTACTTGTCTACAAAGGGGAGCATATATTATTTATATCTTTTGTTTCGGTAGTGTACTATTGTGTCCAATTAGATCCAAGTACAACCCGCTAATGGATAACGGTTATGTGATTTTCAGTTGTATGTAATATAATAGGATACGAATAACAGAGAATAATTTTAATTTTTTTGATATTATACGTCGAAACATAACTGTTGTATTCAGCAATTAAATACTCAAGTTGTACGGTGTTCTATAGAGGGAAAGTTTTGAATATCTGTTCGGCAATATCCACACAGCAAAAATTACATGCTTTCTATCTACAAAATATAACTGCATAGAATATTGAGATTTTTATTTGTCTAAAATCTGCTGTCTTATTTTGGTAATATTTTGTTACTCAGAGATTGATATTCTGTGTGTGTGTGTGTGTGTGTGTGTGTGTGTGTGTGTGTGTTGTAACATGATATGCACAAAAGGTAAGCTTCAACATATAAAACACACAATCACACCACAAATAAAACAAGTGATCTATATTTCACCCATTAGATTAAAAAAAAAGCTTCTTCATGAAAAAAAAAATGTTTCCTAAGCTTATGAATTGCCATGATGTCAAATTTTCTGTTATAGATTTGTATAATAAAATCTCATTATAAGAGACGATCTTTACTTCACTTTTTGAGCCACACACCTAACAATATTATTCTACTGTGTCTTTTGTGTTTGGAATGTTTACTTTGTTACGTAACGTTGCGCTTACTTTTTCTTCAATAAAAAGCGCCGCACATCGAAATTAATACAGGTTCTCTTTTTAAACCATTACCAAAATTATTATACATAATAATAAAAAAAAATAAATAAATAATAATAATAATAATAATAATAATAATAATAATAATAATAATAATAATAATAATTAAATTACATTAAAATAAAACTTAATATCATATTCTTGTCCAGAGTTACCAGATCGGATTTTCATGGCCAGATTTCGCGAATTTATCTTGTTTAAAGCAATTTAATCTTCAGGAATAATATTTGTCTGTTTTTTAATGTAATCTGCAGAAAAACTAGGGACGGAACAAGCAGACTCTAATGGTCTGTTTATCTATCTATCTATCTATCTATCTATCTATCTATCTATCTATCTATCTATCTATCTGGCTGTCTTGCTGTCTATCTCTATATATAAATTCATATACGTATCCATACGAATATACATACGCACACACACACACACACACACACACACACACACATATATATATATATATATATATATATATATATATATATATACTAGCTGTACCATGCCACGCGTTGCTGTGGCTTAATTCGGTGTAATGGAAAATTGTAATAAAAAGAGAAAATGCATGTTTCTAATATTCTTAGTACAGCAATCCACACTAAAAAAAAAAAAAAATGAAAAAAATGATACTCTTGCAGAATTGGATCCTGATCCTCAGGATTACCGTCAATCATGGCTTGGGCTCGACCAACAATCAGTGGATAAAACTAACGTTGAAACGCTATTTGTTTCTTTCTTTTCTGTATACAAAAATGTGAGTTAGTAATTAATATTTGAGTGATGGGGGGGGGTTACTATACACAGATTCGAAAAAATTGTCCAAAAACAAATGAAAGCAAACGTAAGGTAAGTTAAATTTCTACGTAACTGGGTAATTGTTTAGTATTTTTTATGTAAGGTAAAATGTTTAATCGGCTGGAAAAACAGAAATGGTTGCAGACTGTTGAATACGTTAAGTTTGGGAAATTAAGTTGAAAACAAAAAAACTATACAATACAGTGTCAAAAACCCACCGAATATGTTAGCATGACATAGGCTGACATAATAGGTGGGTTTGTGACAGTATTTTGTATAGTTTTTTTAGTTTTAACTCATTTTCTTAAACTTAACATAATCAACAGTGTCCGCCACGATTTTATCTTTCAAATACACCGATAAACACTGTTTTTCGAGCTGACTAAACGTAACATTAAATGAAAAGTGTTTGTATTAACAGATACAAAGAAGCTGTCAAAAAATGAATATATAACAAATAAATGTTATCAAAGGCAAGTAGAGTAAATGTTCTACCTAACTGGATAAGATTGTAGTGTTGTTATGTAATGTATAATGTTTAATCAGTTCAAAAACATGCAGTGTTTACCGGCATATTTGAAAAATACAAATGGCGGCAGACCGTATCGAACACGGGAAATTTTGGGAAAATGAGTTTAACCTAAAAAAAACTATACAACATACTGTTAGGAACTCGTCAATATATGTTACTGTGATGTAGGCTGACATATCAGCAGTGGTTTTAAATTTTGATCGATACAGGTAACGACTTTTAAGAGTCCCTTTTAGTGATTACCTGGTTTGAGGATAAATGGCAAATCTGCCCCAAAAATCCGGTATTATTTTACTTTAAGGCCCGTCTCATGTTCGTGTATAACGAAATATTTTATTGTAGATGTCAGTGTACTAAAAACGAATCTGCAAACCGTTTCTGTCGCAAAAAGAAAGTTATCACGATATGAAGAAATTATTTTTTCGAAAAGTGGGTGATCACTTTTCAATTTAAATTTAACTTAGAATGAGCACCCACTTGTGGGGGGGGGGCGGCCGACCCCCCGCCCCTCTAACCAATTTAAGCAGGTAATTTTAAAGGATTTTCCAAGGGTAGAAAAAAAGCCCCCACCCCAAATATCGTGGCCACAAAGTGGGTGATCATTTTACGTTAAATTATTATCGAAAAGTGATCCTTCACTTTTTTAAACTAACATTTCTTCATATCTTGGAAATTACTCGTTTGCCTTAATTATAAAGGTTATTTTCGTTTTCAGCAACCACGAAAACCTTAATGAGTGGTAATTTTAAAGGAATTTTCGAGGGTGGAGTAATTCCTCATATTTACCTTTTTTTCCCCCCAATAACATAAGAAATTAAGAATTAGACAAATTTATGGTGCTAATGCACTTACCGATCCGTACTATTTTTTAAATCGTATTTCCAAGTTAAAGTTTTTTTTTTATTCAATTGTATTCTAAACTATTTTAATGCTACAGTACTGTTCCTTGTCTGCTTAAGTTTAATTTTTGTTTATTAAATTGTTAGGTGAACGAAAGAAATTATTTTTTCGAAAAGTGGGTGATCACTTTTCAATTTAAATTTAACTTAGAATGAGCACCCACTTGTGGGGGGGGGCGGCCGACCCCCCGCCCCTCTAACCAATTTAAGCAGGTAATTTTAAAGGATTTTCCAAGGGTAGAAAAAAAGCCCCCACCCCAAATATCGTGGCCACAAAGTGGGTGATCATTTTACGTTAAATTATTATCGAAAAGTGATCCTTCACTTTTTTAAACTAACATTTCTTCATATCTTGGAAATTACTCGTTTGCCTTAATTATAAAGGTTATTTTCGTTTTCAGCAACCACGAAAACCTTAATGAGTGGTAATTTTAAAGGAATTTTCGAGGGTGGAGTAATTCCTCATATTTACCTTTTTTCCCCCCCAATAACATAAGAAATTAAGAATTAGACAAATTTATGGTGCTAATGCACTTACCGATCCGTACTATTTTTTAAATCGTATTTCCAAGTTAAAGTTTTTTTTTTATTCAATTGTATTCTAAACTATTTTAATGCTACAGTACTGTTCCTTGTCTGCTTAAGTTTAATTTTTGTTTATTAAATTGTTAGGTGAACGTCCAGATTAGTTACAAAACACCCTCCTCTCCCCATGTTAAGAATGTCTTTTTAAATAATAACGTTATTATTTCAGCACGGATCAATAAGTGCACGAGTACCCAATTTCTTTAATAAAGAAAAAGCATTCATATTTTAGAATAGATGCAAAACTCCCTCCCCATGTTAAGAATAGCTTTTTAAATAACAGTATTATTTCAGCACGGTACCTTCTCTGCATAAGTGCTATCTTTTGTTTATTAAATTGTTAGGTGAAAATATAAAATAGTTACAGAACACTCTCCCTTTCCCATGTTAAGAATGGCTTTCTTAATAGCGTTATTTCAGCACGGTACCTTCTCTGCAAAAGAACCATGTTTTGTTTATTAAATTGTTAGCTGAAAGTACAGTACTCATGCAGAGAGTGATCCGTGTTGTAATAATAACGTTAATATTTAAAAAGCCATTCTTAACATGGGGAGGGGAGTGTGTATTTTAACCTTACAATTGAATAAAAAACATATAATAAAACTGTAATTGCCTGGGAATACGATTTAAAAAATAGCGCGGACAAAAAAAAACTGTACTTTACCAATCGATCTTATATCGCAAAACAAAAAAAAATTCAAAAAGCAAGCGACCAACCATTTTTTTTTACCGACTATAATAAAGAAAAAATGTGTAAATTAAAAAATTTGGAAGATAAACAAATGAATTATGTTTTTTTTTAATAGCGTTATTTCAGTACGGTATCTTCTCTGCATAATTACCATCTTTTGGTGATTAAATTGTTAGGTGAAAGTATAGAATCGTAACAAAACGTGCTCTCCATGTTAAGAATGGCTTTCTAAATAACGTTATTATTCTATTATTGATCCGTGTTGTAATAATAACGTTAATATTTAAAAAGTCATTCTTAACATGGGGTGGGGAGGGTGCTGGAAATACGATTTAAAAAATAGCGCGGACAAAAATAAACTGTACTTTACCAAGCAATCTTATATCGAAAAACAAAACAAAAAAAAACTCAAAAAGCAAGCGACCAACTTTTTTTTGGCCTTATATAATAAAGAAAAAAATGTGTAAATTAAAAAAATTTGGAAGTAAAAAAATTAATTATGTTTTTTGTTTTGTTTTTTACTTATCGAGCTAACAGAAAATTAAATATTTCGTCAATTCGTGGCTGTGAAATGAATCGAACCGGAAGTTCAGTTTTATCAGCAGAACAGATTCGAAGTAACGGTTAAAAAAATATATTTATTTTATTTAATATTTTAATTTTAATAATTCGCGAGGTAAATTTATTTTAATAACATAAAAACATACCTCGACACTAAAAATCGGTTGTCTGAAAATTTCAAATAAATTGGTAAGGTAGAAATATGGTTTTATTAGTTTAGAACGAACCAACATTTACATGTATATATATATATATATATATATATATATATATATATACATATATATATATATATTCTATCTCTTTTTCTATCGATTTATCAATCTATCTATCTATCTATTTCTCTCTCTATATATTTATATTTAAATATATACATATACATGTATATATATATATATATATATATATATATATATATATATATATATATATATATATATCAAAATGTGTGTATTTGTGTTTGTGCCTTTCCACAAATGCGACGGATCCTCACAAGATCAGTATCATTGTTAAGCCCAACGTCTCTGACGATAAATACCTAAAAATTGGCCAAAAACAGTAATTACTTCAGCCTAAAATGAGCAGTTTTTTGCAGGGAGGGTTCGGTTTTTTGATTCGACATATTTGCTAGTCATCGTATCGGTGGAAATCTCTAATACGATTGATTGTAGATATTTTAAAGTCGTAGGTGCGTTCGAAATGCATGTTTCTTTTTAGAACACAATTCAACTATGATACTTGACTTTTGTACTGTTAAATTGATTATATATAAATGATTTCATAAAATTCACAGATGAGTCTTTCATAAGCGGACGCGTCCGAAATGAATGTTTGTGTTTAGAGCATAATCGAACCATAATACTTGACTTTTGCATTTGACAGTTTTAGTGAAGCTATTATTGATATAAATTTAATAAAATCGATAGTAGATTCTCTACAGTGAAATGTAGACTAAAAAAATATTGCGAACGAAGTTAAATGCAAGTGAAGCTTTCGGTGGATGCCCAACAAGAGCAGGAAATTAATTTGATTGAAAATGGACGATTTTATCGATTTCTATGTGAGTACGAGTATTGAAAGATTGTGTATGTGATTCGTTTCATTAACTCCCAGACAACATCGAGTCATCCTGCGAGTATAATCTAAATCGTTCTTGTATCACATTTTGCGTTGATCGATTCTGATGTGCCAGCAGTTCTTTAAAGGATCGCTGGATATTGTGTTTCACATCTTAAGAGACTTGCATCTCTATTCGAGTAGGCACAATTACAATAATCCTTGAACATAAATCAAACACACTTTTCTCTAACGAAAAAAAATGCATTAATTTGAAGTCTGTATATGTCATTCCACTCTTCAGTTAATTTTAAAATGGATTACGCACAAAGAAGATCCATTGAATGCTGCTAAAACCCAGTGGAAAGGTTGCAGTATCGACCGGATTATAATTGACCTTGTCGATATCGTCAATGTCTTCTTCACAACAGCGACATTTTTTTTCATATCAGTAAAATTTTATAACATAATAACTTCAGTGGGCCTGGTCATGCCAAACCGTATCGTACGCTTAACTATAGTTTACTTTATGCATTGTTCCGTATTTATTATTAGAGAATAATTTTTTTTATTGAATTCAATACTGTATGTAATATATATATTACTGATTTCAAAAGTATTTATATATATATATATATATACTAGAACGCCCATGACCCGTTGAGGCAGTATGTTATATTAGCTATGGAATTCATGTATGAACGTGACACTTGTGGCGTAAAGAAATTTTTTTTTTTTTGACATAGAAGAAAAATTACTATGAAAGTATATTAAAATCAAAAATAACGAACGGATCACTCAAACATGAAAAACAAATCCTCCCTATTCATGTAAAGTAATCTATTTTTCCGAATAATCGCTCAAAAATTGAAAATTACACATGATTTTCCTACGAATCTATGAAAGTCATTTAGCAATAAAAACGCACATGGGCCTACCAGTGAGAAATATAAGAATAAAAACCCATATTGGAATCCTTCAACCAAGTTATAGAAACTTAAAATGTTAAAAAAATAATTAATAAAACCTGAAGCAAAAAAAAACTAACTAAATAAAATAAAATAAAACTAATATTGAAACAGATTAGTAAATGAGTCAACAACGTGCGTATCTAGAAATGTAAATAAAAATAAAAATAAGGAAGGAAAGTAAAGTGACGGATAGAGTGTAGCAGTAGTAGTAGTAGTAGTAGTAGTAGTAGTAGTAGTAGTTTTGGTTTTACTACAATTCTTTTTATGTTTGGCAATGTGTTAAAGTTGTTTAGTTGTAAGAAAATAGCGACAGTATAGTTGTAATAAAAATAGTTGCAAAAGAACCCCCACTCTTCCCATGTTAAATAATAATGTCGAAATAATAACGTTAATCTTTCAGTGCGCAGGTCAAAATCTGCAAAAGAAATGATTTGTGTTTATTTGCTTACATTGTTAACCGTCAATGTTTATGCACGCATGCACAATCGGATGTCGTCAACCGGAAAGTTGGTTACATCACTCGTTACATCACTCGTTACAAAGTCATTGGAGTTTTATAATTATATATATATATATATATATATATATATACATATATATATATATGCATATATATATAAGAGGTGGGTGTAGTTGGCTTGAAGCATTGTATAGTATGTAGTTAAATAGAATTGTAGAAGGCGGTACAATGCAGAAGTAACGGAAAGACACAGGCTGTAGCAGGTGGGAAATTTATTAATCCAACTTATAAATACATGTGTAAATATTCATATTTCCTATACGCAGTATATTTATATTTGCACAGTGATTACCAGGGAAAGTCGGTCTGGTGGTATGTCCGTGTAATATAATATTTCGAGAAAGATCTCGTCATCAGATATTTACTTGACTTTGAAAAACCTTTTGTTATAAGCAGTAACTATACCGCAGCAAATCATCGCTCGGGACTTGTGGGTAGTATATGGTTAAAACCCCTAACCCGAGCGATGATTTGTTGCGATACACTTCTGCATTGTACCGCCTTCTACAATTCTATATATATATATATATATATATATATATATATATATATATATATATATATATATAGTCCTGGTCTAAAACATAAGACCACTTAAGAAAGTAAGCGTTTACGCATATTATCGAATTTGTAATCAAACAAATGGTTGAAACCATTGCCAAAAGGGAAAATATGATGGAAAAAAATGAAAGCTGCTTCATTCGAAATCTTATCCCTGATTTAATAATTATTTAAAAAAAACAAAAACATTTTCACCTGGCCATAAGACCACTGATAATTTATATAACAAAAGGCAATTATAAATTACTAAAAAGAGTCTCAGTATTAAGTATAGCCTCGATTATTACTAATTACTTAAAAAATTATCTTCGGCATGCTTGGAACTAATTTTTTTTATCAGTTGCAAAGGAATTTTATCCCATATACTGAAAACTGAATCAGAAAGTTCCTTTATCGAATCATACAGGGTTCCATCCTTGAACACTTCTTTTGCCATCAATCCCCAAAGATTTTCAATGGAATTGAGGTCCAGAGAACATGCTGGATGATTTAACAATTCTATATTATTTGAAGAAAAGTATTTTCGTGCTTGTCGAGATGTGTGTATCGCAGCGTTGTCTTGCTGGAAAATCCAATTACTTCCACACAGACGTGGACCTTCAGTCCTGATAGAAGTATTTTCAAGCATTTAAATGTACTTCAATGATGTTTTCCGGCCTTTCACGACTTGCAACTTTAGGGTCCCAGCTGACGAGAAAGCACCCCAGATCATTAAAGACCCTCCTGCACTATGCCGAGTTGAAAAAGTTTCTTTGGACAAATTTTTGTCATGCAAATAGTGTTGAAATCCATCTGAACTATCTAGATTAATCTTTTTCTCATCGGAGAAAATTACATTTTCCCACTTCTCTTCATCCCAAGCCTGGTATTTGGCGGCATATTTAAGTCGGTTAGTTTTGGAATGTTCAAGAAGACGTGGCATCAGCAGTCGCTTTAAATGATTGAAACCCTTCATTTCTAGATGGCTTTTGATCGTTTTAGGACTACATTCTGCTGCTGTTTGGCTTCTCAATTGATTTCAGCTCATACTAGAGTTTTTTTTATTAAACTTCTTCAGATACCGCGATCCAGTGGTGTTTTTTTTTTTTTGGTACACCTGGACTCTTTTTGTGCTCATATTGATCTGGATTTCTTACAAAAATTGTTATGACAATTGGCTACGATTCACTTCGTTTGTAATGGATCTATTGGAGAGTCCACCCCTATTAAGCTCAAAGATCCTTCCTCTCTCACACTCTGATAATAGTTTCCCTTTTGCCATTTATAATTTAGTAAGATGTTTGTTTTATCAACTAGCAAGTTTCTTTTAGTAACATAGAAAACTTTTCGTATTCATTTTTTTCAAAACTACCCGGTTTTATTAAAGCGCTCTTATAATTTTTACCAGGTGAAAATGTTTATTTTTAAAAAAATAATTATTAGATCAGGGTTAAGGTTTCTAATGAAGCAGATTTCATTTTTCCCCATGAAAATAATCAGAATAAAACAAAATATATAATCTCTTTCACCCTTGCGAAAATTATATGCAAATCGATATTTTCATTCTATTTCGATTCTGTTTTACCATGCTTCCATGTGTTCTTTTTTGCGCCTAATGAAGTATCTATTATGTTAATTTGAAGTCAACCTAGCAAAAGTTGCTTTATTAGGGGCTAGTAATAGTCCGTTTGTCAAGAACACACACTTCCAGGTACTATCTCCTTATCACTGATAATCTTGTAATATATACTTCTATTTTCATTGTCACGTCTTTTACAATTTTATTTTCTAGTCGTATATACCATCCAAAAATATAGGTTTGAAGTCTATTATAATTAAGACGTGTTAGTGTTGCGTGTTTGCCGCATAGTTAAACTATCTATAAACTTTTAGTATAGTTTAAATGAAATACTCCATTGCAGAATCCTATGCCATGTTTTTTATTAGCGTATTGGAGATGCTTTAATCTGTGATATTATTTCTGACTGGTAATAAACCAACGCAAGATTGCAGAATTGCACACTAACGCACACACACACGCACATAGTCACGTCACTAAACACACACAGCCACACATACACACGTTTTTCATTGAATTCTTGATATATATATATATATATAATTTTAAAAATATAAACATCCACTGACACCTGTTTCGTCGTTTAAAAATAATATATATATATATATATATATATATATATATATATATATATATATATATATATATATATATGCCGCTCCCCATGTGGGAGTACACACATGGTTAAAGGGAAAATTATTCCCAACTCGCATTTAGGTAAAAATGCTTTTTGTCAATAGTTGAATTCATTCAGGACATATCGCAAAAACAAAAACAAATAACATATATACACACACACACACACACACACACACACATATATATATATATATATATATATATATATATATATATATATATATGATGGCTTCAAAATAAAAAAAAAGCTTAGGTAATATTGGCGACAATTGAAGAATTTGAATTGAAAATTCAGCACCTCAGCAGTTATCATATTTTCTGCGCCACGCCATTGCCATATTAATGGTTTAAAAGATAATGTAGTTTCAACTATGAATGTGTAATGGTGTGAACAAACAAGATTAGTCGATGACTCCGGTAAAGATCAACTTTCTGTTTTCAATTTTTGCATATTAGTAGCAATTTTGGCAGGCTAAAAAGTGTGATATAGCAGATACAATAACCCTATATATTAAATTGCAAGGCTGTAATTTATATTCAGAGAGAAGCTAGGGACTGCTTTCACACACAGGTAAGGTTTCTTATATATATATATATATATATATATATATATATATATATATATAGTAAGTTATAAAATATATATGGCGATTAAGCTACACTGAATATTCCGCGTATTAGTCTGGAGAGTCTTAGAGTGGATGAAACGTGGAATATTTAGTGTAGCTTAATCGCCATATATATTTTATAACTTATTAACTAGCTCTACCTACGTATTGAGCAATTTTGAAGTAAATACTTAAAGTTTACGCATAAATTTATACTTTCGTATACTAATTTATGTAAGTAAATGAAGCAATTATATATATATATATATATATATATATATATATATATATATATATATATATATATATATATATATATACATTGACTGTCGTACAGACGGTCTGGTCAATCCTGGATTTAGGTAGTTGTATTTCTAGCCGCAATGATGAGCTGTGCAACAGCGAAACAGTACTGTATGTGGATTACTATATATATATATATATATATATATATATATATATGTGTGTGTGTGTATATATATAGGTATATATATGCATATATATATATATGTATATATATGTATCTATATATATATATATATATATATATATATATATATCAGAAATGTAAAATATAAAAACTTAGCATAAATAGAATTCAGCCTTATAGTGAGATGAAAGAAATAACTCATTAAAATCAATAAGTAAATTATTGCCGCTATTTTTCAAAGCAATATGCATGTCTGTTGACTTTTATGTAGTTGTTTGCATATATTACAATATATATATATATATATATATATATATATATACAATATATATATATTTATTTATATCTATCTATCTATATACATTCATATATATATATATATATATATATATATATATATATATGACATATCAGATCGAATAACATTTTTTTATTATATTTTTTTTTGCTAGTATCTGAACAAATTTGAATCGATAATTATATAATTCGTTTAATTCCGCTGGACGCAATTTTAATTAAACACAATAATGTGCATTGATTCCGATATATGGATTGCTCAACAGACTGGCTTAACTGATATTCATAAGCCATCAGTCTCCGCCTACGAATTTTCAAATAACTATAAAAAATATAATAAAATTAAGTAAATAATTCTGGGTATAGCTGATTGCTCTTGGCCAATACGATAATTGTGCAGTTTCGAAAATGACTGATTTACTTATTTTATTTTAACATTAAATATTACTTATTTTACTTATTTTATTTTAACATTAAATATCAATTAGCTATATTTTCTATTTAACTCGCGTACATATAATCAGCGTTTCTCCCTGAAATAAACAAAAAAGGATCAATGCAGTATAATTATATGTTATTTATAAACAAATCTTGTGAGATTGTAAAACGTTAGGTCTTAACAGCTGTTAGGTGTATATTAATTAAACGGGCAGACTTTTAGTTAGTATTGTTAAATGCTACTAGCAGTATTAGCACTACGGAGTTACAAGTTGTATACAATACTGACGAAAAACGTCTTTGTGCAATCGTCGACTACAGTTCGTTTCACAGAAAGACTTTCATCTAACCTGAATTAGACTCCATGTCTCACCTAATTTGAAGTAATCAAAACCATGTAGTTCGCCTCGGTTTATACCTTATATATTATTTAGAATTCCAACTAATCAGCACGAAATCAGTCAGTGTAATAAATCAGTTAAATTCTCTACAAAGATACGTCTCAAACGCTCATTCATTACATTTTTTTGTTTTAATTTTGTCCCCTTGTTTTTGCTGGGGATGTGGCATTCTACCGGATGCCAAACATTCTACCATTAGCTTAGTTACTCCAACCGAGAGATCTTTTTAAGATTCTAACCGTTCTCTTAATTACAATTGTTTGTTTTTCTCTTGCACTTGGCTCACTGTGTATATTCGCTAGATAGTTTTTAAAATTCTTTTTCATTAGCGCAGTTGGTCCTATACTGACTGGTATGATTGATACCTTCTTAAGATTCCAGTTTCTTTTCATGTCGTACATAAGTCCTTGGTATTTTGTTATTTTCTCCCTCTCTGCTCTATCAAGGCCAGCATCATTAGGGTAACTTACTTCAATGAGGATTCAGTATATGGCGTAAAGTGGGCAAACTAATTTTTAAAAAACAATGTACTTTCCTGCATTCAAACAAAGGAATGATAAATGCAACCCTTTTTTATATTATATCAATTACATAAATTGTAATACAGTACTCTTATCTCCATTTTTTAATATGAAATATACATAAAAAAGGCATATAAATATTTATAAAGAAAATCAAATCTACACATTTTATACGGGTAACACTTTTTTTTTTACAAATATAGCAGTTATATATTATGTTGGTACTAAAATAATGCCATTTTTTACGTTCAAGTAAAACGTTCAAGTAAAAACTAAAATAATGTCATTTTTGACGTTCAAGTAAAATGTACAAGTAAAAACTAAAATAATGTCGTTTTTGACGTGCAAGTAAAACAAAACAAAAAAAAAACGCCACCATTTCTCCACCAACCCATTATTTAAAGAGTTCAAATCGCAGTTTAAGTAACATTAGTGTTTGACTTTGACAGAAAAAGAAAACGCGTCAAGTTGATATTTATCACTTGCCAACACCTCCAACCACGTACTTGAACACAATGAAAAAGAGAATGTTAACACTGCGATAAATGTACGTGCATAAGCGACTCAGTAAATGTCAAGATTCCTTCGCATAACATAAACAAAGGATATAAACAAGCACTTATTGCTTGTCATTATTCGGCTACAAGCAACATTTGATGCGTCTGAGACAATTAAAGATGGCTGATGGACAATTGATAGTACAACGCGATACTGTTACTTGTGTGTTATTCTCAAGTCATTAATCAATACAAAAATGTTCTCACGTAATTTCAGTGGCTAGGATTACAAAAAAGCAATTATCCAATACATTTAACCCAGTTTCTAATATCGGATAATTACAACTACTCATCCAATGTGATATTTGCATATCGTTTCGGTCGATGTGAACGATTCTTCACCTGTATCTTGTCGAACCTAGGTGTCTTCTTTCGATCTCGGGAATTTGCAAGGAATTTTGAAAGGGAAATTTCATTATATAAGCGGCATGATATTTTCCTATTAGGCGTTAGTAGATCCATATCCTAAGTAATTTGAAATTGTATTTTAAGTGTCGTTTACACTAAAAATATCATAAAATATGAAAAACTGTTACCTACAAATGCATTTTACCAACTATTTAACTTTTTCGGAATATAGCCTTCAAGTTATGTGCTTTTTAGAAGTGTGTATAAATGTGAATTACAATATGTACGAATTACTATAAAAGCATATATATATATATGTGTGTGTGTGCGTGTGTATATAAACATATATATATTTATATATATATATATACATATTTTTATATATATATAAATATATATAGGTGTGTATATGTGTGATATATATATTTGTGTGTATATATATATATATATATATATAAGTATGAAATAGGCTTATAAACCAAAATATAAAGAAATATGATTTAAATAAGCAAATATTTATTTGTTTAAATAAATATTTCGAGATAGACGTCATTCTAAGAAACAAATAAATATTCCTTATTTTTATAATATTGCGTGAAAATCTGGCTTGCAAATATATACGTATTTTATTATAAAATTTAAACAACGCTTCTCATGAGAAACGCAACTCTTACTAATTAACTAAATATATATATATCTATATATATATAAATATATATATATATATATATATATCAATTTCTACATTCATATATATGTATATATATTATATGTATATATATATATATATATATATATATATATATATTTATATTAGCTATTTCAAATACTTTTATGATTTTCTTGTAAATATTCCAAGCGTAATGTGTTCCTTATAGACAATAATGCAATATAAGTAGTATAATCCCAAATGTACAAAATTTCTGCGCTGCTCAATATTATTCGGAGTATAAATATATACACCGATGAAGACTGAAGGATCGGTCGAAAATATGTACTTGTAAAAAAAGTGTTTTAATTTTTTTTCATAATATCATTTTGTATTCCTGCACGTCACCAATTGAAAACGAATAAAGAAAAGTAATAACTTTTATACTTTTCGTATTCTTTTTTATACATTTCCATTCATATATATATATATATATATATATATATATATATATATATATATATATATATATATAGTAAGTTATAAAGTATATATGGCGATTAAGCTACACTGAATATTCTGCGTTTCATCCAGTCTAGGAGTCTTCAGGCTTATGCTTAGAGTCCTATCGTGATGAAACCCGGAATATTCAGTGAAGCTTAATCGCCATATGTATTTTATAACTTCATAGCTAGTTCTCCCTACGTATTGAGCACTTTTGAAGTAAATACTAAAAGTTTACACATAAATTTATACTTTCGTATACTAAATATTATGTGAGAAAATTAAGTAGTTATAAATATATATATATATATATATATATACATATATACGTATATATATATATATATATATATATATATATATATATATATATATATATATATATATATATATATGTTTGTGTGTGTCTCTGTCTGTGTGGGTAAATAAATTAGGAATGATTATAAATACGTAGAACAGATTTCGACGAAAATAAGAAAAGAACAAAATAGATGGAGACCTGACCTGAGCAATAAAAAAATAGAAGTACTGTATTTTAAACTGTATTTATTTTTTTAATATTTTGCTGGTCTTTATTTCGTTATTTGATGCATTCAGAGTAAGTACATAATAAACACGAAACCTTGATAAATACATAATATGTATATATATATACACACACATACACATACACATACACATACACACACATATGTATATATATATATATATTAAAGTTAATTATTTTAACTTTTGTTTTTAGCGTATGTGCTACCGATTTTTTAAATATTTCTTTTATTTTATAAAAGTTTTGAGACCTATCCCCCACAGAAATACACGCTCCACAGCAGAAGGTATAATTTTTACTGTAACATGTAAAGATTGTGTTTTGATATGTTTTTCTCTTCATAGATTTTTGTGAAGAGTTACAACGTTAAAAATACAGTTAAACGATTTTTTTTTTACCGTTTGTTAACGAAACAGATCCGTAACATATACTTGTATAAGAAAATACAAACTGTTTATTTAATATTATATATATATATATATATATATAAAAGTGAACGTGTATGCCTGTGTGCCTGTGTCTGTGTGTATGTGTACATTTCCCTAAGCAATAACTCTGTCAATTTTCAGTCTACAGACTGGAAATTTGATATAGAATGTACTGAGATTTGGGAAAATCTATGTGATCGGATTTTAGCCAGAAATTTGACTGTTAAAGGGCCAAAGTTTAACGATTTGTCCTTTGAGAACTCTACCAAACTCCTCCGACAATTTTGGGTCTAAAAACATGAATTTTAAGATATAGGTTCCTTGGACATGGATCTAACTTAATAACTTGAACTGAGCCCAAAACAATAAATGTTAAGTTGTCATAATAGGAGTCAATGTTAAAAAACACATTGACCGCTTTTTCTTGCTCAGCATATACCTCCGAACACACGGGCAACGCCGGGCACCCAGGCTAGTATATCTATAAAAATGAAAGTGTATGCGCCTGTGTACATTTCCGTACGCAATAACTCTGCCAATTCTTAGTGTACAGAAACAAAATTTGATATACAGTGTACTGAGATTACGGAATATCGATGTTAACGGTTTTTGGCCCGAAATTTGGCAATTAAGGGGTCAGAGTTCAACGATGTGCCATTTGAGAACTCTACCAAACTCCTCCGATAATTTGAAGTTTACACACTTGAAATTTTGGATATAGTTTCAATGGACAAGGATCGAATTTGTTAACTTGAACCCAGCCCAAAACAATAAATCTTTAGTGGTCATAATAGGGGTCAAATTTAAAACCCATGCTGCTATATCTATGAAAGTGAAAGTGCTTGTCTGTCTATGTATCTGTGTATCTGTGTGTATGTGTGTGCACAATTCACTACGCAATAGCTCTGTCAATTTTTAGTCTACCGATTCGAAATTTTATATACAGGGTACTGAAATTTGGGAAAATCTATGTGATCGGCCAGAAATTTGGCTGTTAAGGGGTAAAAGTTAAACGATTTTACCTTTGAGAACTCTAACAAACTCCTCCGACAATTTTGGATCTAAACTCTTGTAATTTTAGATATAGGTACATTAGACATGGTCTAACTTAATGAATTGATTTGAGCCAAAAGCAATAACTTTTAAGGGGTCATAATAGGGGTCAAAGTTAAAACGACGGGCACCCATACTAGTACATCTATAAAAGTGAACGTGTCTGTGTATCTGTGGGGCTGTGTGTGTATATTTCCTTACATAAAAACTGTCAATTTTAAATCTGCCGACTCGAAATTTGATATACAGGGTATGAACATTGGTATCAGTTTTCGGCCAGAAATTGGGCTGTTAAGGGGTCAAAGTTAAACGGTTTGACTTTTGAGAACTCTACCAAATCCCTCCGATAATTTAGGGTCTAAACAATTGACATTTTAGATATAGGTTCCTTGGACATGGATCTAACTTAATAAGTTGATTTGAGACCAACACAATACATTTCAAGGGGTCATAATAGGGGTAAAATTTTACAACAAATTTATCTTGTCGGTCTCTACCAAATTACGCAGACAATTTCTGGCCTAAACATGTGAAATTTGACAGAAAGAGTATTCAAAGATTGGGCAAGCTTTTTCATCAGTTTGGGTCGAAAATCTTAGTTACCAATATATAAATATATGTATGTATGTTTCATGTCTGCCTAAAACTTTTGATAGAGGCGATGGATTTTTCCAAGATTAGTATATTTTTAATGTTCGACCTTTCATACGACAAATATCGACAAATTGTCTAAAACATTAATATCTTCACCTTCAACTAGGCCCTTTTCTACAGGGGGCATCTTCAGAGGAAATCTTCCTAGCGGAAACAAAATGTAAATTCATTCTTGACTCACAGCAATAAATTTCCTAGAGATGTTGTATTTGAGAGAAACATCTTATCTTATAGGCTTGTATACACTGATGTGTGTTAGCTAGTTTCTTTTGATAAAGTCAATGTCAAGGGAGAGATAAAGCGCTTTCATAGGGCTTTCCTCGTCTTATAGGATGGTGCTTTTAGGGGGGTATTTCATAGCATGTCCTTTAAAACTTTATATAGTCATGTTTGGGGGGTATTTCTTCTTATAGATAATATTAGGTCATCAGGAGAGAATAAAATATAAAGCTGAAAGTCCTTGTGTGTATCTGGTCACGAATAGACTCCTATATGGTTGACTATTATAGAAAACTGATCACATATATTGATAGAAGATGTATCGAAACAAAGGAATGACTATGTTTGATCTGGCATATTGATGATTCATTAAAATGTTGGGGTCTGCGTACACGCCTGGTCCACTAAGTATTGAAATAAAAAATAAAAATTTAAAAAATAAACGTTTACAAGTATTTTTGATATAGATGTACATAATACTATTTTGATAAGTATGTTTTAACTTAAATAGGGATGGTATAATAAAAGTGTGGGGTCTGCATTAACGCCTGGACTTCCTAGAATGGAAATAGGCACAAACTTTAATAAAGACTTTTCATATGTATCTGCGTAAGTATACTTTGATAATTATGTTTCAGTTTGAAGGAATCTGGTAAAATAAAATATTGTAGTGTTCGTTCGCGCCTGACGTCCATAGAATGGAAATATGTCACAAAGTTTAACAAGGCTTTTTAATATAGATCAATATAATATTGTGATAGGTATTTCAGTGTGAACAGGTATAGTATAATAAATTATGGGGATTATCTATTTTATTTTTACTTTCATCATATTTTGCTTTGGTTTTGATACCT
The DNA here is from genome assembly GCF_053919585.1 of Euprymna scolopes. Taxonomy (NCBI): domain Eukaryota; kingdom Metazoa; phylum Mollusca; class Cephalopoda; order Sepiida; family Sepiolidae; genus Euprymna; species Euprymna scolopes. The sequence continues at coordinate 12,206,387 of NC_136494.1, forward strand.
TCGAATTCGAAGTAATGTCTATACAACCCTTGCTTTCATAACCTATCATACTTTCATAAATCAGAGTCCATTTTCTGTAGGCTGTTTTTGAACCCAGTTAACGACGGGTACTTTTGCTAATATATATATATATATATGCTCATATATATATGTGTGTGTGTGTATAAAATTATACTAGTATATAAAACTATTATGTTGGTATATGTGTTCGTTACCTATAAACTCAAAATAGATGGACTTCTGTCATGAACTTTTAACCCAAGGTCTTTTTCTGTTCCTGGCACAGATTCTGGAAAGGTTTTGTGATGGAATACTTTCCACAAGTATTCATAATCTATAGTCGAAATTATGAAAAACAGAAACAGTTGCTTTTGACCCAAGTTAACTTTCACACTGTCTAACATCGTGTATGCCTTTAAGATGTTTTCTTACTACACATGCCGAAAGGTCGGACATATAAAATCAACAACAGATTCTTTGATATGGCACGTTCGTTTGATATAGTACGTTCGAAATAATGTTTCTGTTTAAAGCACAATGACACAATGACACAACGCTTAGTTATCTCAAACGTTAATTGTAAACATTATCACCGAAAAAGCAGTAAAGGCAAGAATATAAAAAATCAAAAGTAAATTCTTTGACATGACTGTTTCTGTGTAGAGCACAATAGGAGCATGATGACTTTTGCATTTTACACTTTAATTCAGGCCAGATTATAAACAACGAATTTTCGAATCTCGGGTACGGATATGCCTAACTGATGAACCCTAATGAGGGCTAAACTCGAGTTTTGAACTTCCGATTTTTTACCTGTCGTGGTTCTTGCTGCGACGTTGTTTGGATGTGTAAATCATTATATAATCACCCACAATCTGAAAATTCTTTTACTAGTAGCAAGCCAGGTTAGCATGTATAATTGCATCGTCATAGCGAGTATAGAATGTCTTCCTTTGAGACATCGTCTTGAGTTATAGCTTGGTTGCATGACCACCCCTGCTTTCTTATGTGTGTGGTGGGTTTGTTCAAGTGGCTGAGCGTTAGCCTTACTGCAAGAGGCCTGAGCTTCGAACCCCGAGTTTGGATATATGTAGTTGATGGGCCCAAATAAGGACGAAACCTGGTTCTTGGACTTCAGGTTCGTTTTCTGTCATGGTACTTGTGAGCTGCGACGTTGTTTGTCTGTGAACATAATTATATAATCTCTCACATTCTGAATATATATATATATATATATATATATATATATATATATATATATATATATATATATATTAGATCCTCGGCTTGGGATAGGTGCTAGTCTAGCGGCACTGATGAGTTGTGATACAACGAAACAGGACTCTATGTCGATGACTACAAATATGTTATATATATATATACACATAAATATATATATATATATACACACACATATATATATATATACACACATAAATATATAAATATATATATATACATATAAATATATAAATATATAAATATATATCCATAATATATATATATATACATATAAATATATAAATATATAAATATATATATATATATATCCATAATATATATATATGTATATATATATGTGTGTGTGTGTGTATAATAAACATTTAAATTTTAATTAAAATATGTTCCTCTTTGTGTGTTCGCAAAAGCATACTTGAACAATAAAAACAGAACTTAATCTCCATAAAATATACGTCTATCCTTTCAAGAACCATCTCTCCAAGAATAGCAAACTTCTTCAACTATTTTTTGGTTCACGTTTTTCTTGTACTTACAATCTCCATCTTTTCACATTTAAGATCAATGAGCATTCCTGTCTTTGTTGCAATCATTTTTGCTGTCATTATTTTGGAGGAGTTTTTAACATCAAGTTCCTTCTATCCTTCTTCAAATGCGACCCTGTATCAGTGAATATATGTGGTGTTATTTTATCTAATATACGGGTTCATTCAATGGTCTGGGCCTAAATCTAATTATATTGATATTTGCGTGCTATCCTGTGGCATGAGTTTCTCTCTATATGAAAGATCTACATATTAGCAAAAGTCCTGTAAATATAGAAACTTCATTGCAGATTACAATATGTGTAAATGTGTGAGATGTAATGCTTGTCCGTATGAACGACAGAAATCATCTGGCCATCCAATATATGATGAGTGATTCCCGATAAAGCTTAGCTTAAAATAATGTGAGTTTGCATTCAGTCAACATTACTTACCCGACCGAACCAGTATGATCAGGGTGTAGGACTGATTTCAAACAGTTAGAGACTACCCAATATGCAGGAACTGTCAAAAGTGTCACTGTCCTATATACGGCGCTTCGTATTTTCAAATAATTATACATCTGATACTGGGCAAGCTGAATGTTGCTTAATCTAGGTTATCTTATTTGAGCAAGTATGTCAACGTGATTATGCTGTATACGTATTCGATATCAAGAGAGGAAAACGGAAACGTTAGATGAATTAAAAAAAATATTGAAAAACGCAATGGATACAAACACGTCAAATAGGACGAGTAAACAAGACTACTGCAGCTATAAGATTAATAACTAACTCCTAATATCTATTTAATATCATGAATCTAGGTGAGAGAGAATGATATATTGAGGTAAATAAGTCATTTTGGTCATCCGTAAGTGAAAGTGTATAATGTTCACACATGCCTGTTGGGGTGGTAGATAACAAGTAAAAAATGAATTTCAAAAGAAATACATTTTTTTCTTCAGTCTCGATGGCAATTATATTGTTTATAATGTCAGCTTTGCTGGCAAGTTCACACATTGTCGTAAAAAGGTCAGTCCAATCGCGTTTGTCTTTTGTTCTCTTCCTGTTCGTTTTGTCCTAAAGTGTTGACCTTTATGCTGTTCCACCTGGCCATTTTTACGAAAAGAGTCCGGCAGTGGGTTCCAAAACAGATCTGAGTGTTATTTTTCCGTCTTTTCCCCGATTTCCCGTTTCTGTTTATCTGCTCACGCTTCGGTCGGTGAAGGAAAAAGGGGCATCAGAATAGTATACTCTCTAAGATCTTCTACCAATAAGTAACATAACTGATATATATATATATATATATATATAGAGAGAGAGAGAGAGATATGTATGTGTGTGTATGTGGATATGTGTGATAGACTCTATGTTCAATTTCGACGTACGAGGTTCCACCCAAACAAGTACCTTGGAGATCCACTCAGATGATTTGCTTATAGTGGTGAAGGTTTTGCATAGAAAGAACCACTTATTTTGTTATGATGGCTAACCTTTGACCCCAACCTTGTATAAAAGTGCCCAGTTGAGAGTAGACAAATTAATATTTTCAGCCAATTTTTCAATATTTGTCGCCCGGAAGGGCGATCTTCAAAACGATACCGACTTCGTGAAACCCCGTCGACTCTGTCGAATGTTTTAAGCATACATAGTAACACACATACATATATACATGCATTTAAACAGACAAGTTAGATGTATATCACAGAAGATCTATTAGTACCACTCTCTCGTCTTCTGATATATATATATATATATATATATATATATATATATATATATATATATATATATATATAGTTGCACCTCCAAAGGGGCTAGCCCATATCTCTACTAAAGCGTTATCATTTCTAATCTCACACTTTTATGTTTGACATATTCTTATTTTATTTCTTATTTTAAGGACATTATCACACTATATCTATTATTAATATGTTATATTATTATTGTATGCGTAACTTTTTTTTGTTTCTGCTTCATACATATTTTATAAATTATTGTAATTTTTGTTTCTACTTCATACGTATTTTATAAAGGATTGTAATAATGATTATTATTAATATTTGTTGTGTTGCCCTTTATTTTCCTTCTTGTATATTGCTTTATATTTTTATTCTTTTACTCTCACTCTCCTCCTTATTTTCTGCCTTCACGTGACTATATCCCTTACCTGTCTGTGGTATAAATTGACATGGATTGCTCTCGTCTTGAAGAGGGTTCATGTTCTGACGAGCTTCTGGGTTTGACCTTTATTCCTGATCTGAAATGGAACACGTACATCAAGTCTGTTGCTCAGGTCGCTGGGAAAATAGTGGGATGCTTCTACCGCTCAAGAAGATATCTGACTACTGATGCAATTCTCTATCTGCATAAAAGCCAAGTACTTCCAATGATGGAGTACCGGTATCACATCTGGGCTGCAGCTGCTAAAAACAGCCTACACCGCCTTGAAAGAGTCCAAACTAGACTTCGTGATTTAGTGGAGGATGTCGTTTTCTCTTCCCTGCAACCTCTCTCCCACAAAAGAGACGTTGCGAGCTTGTCATTGTTTTATCATTATTCCCATGGAAAGTGATCGTCCGAGCTCCAATCTCTGGCCCCCTTTCGCCAATCTTTCACGAAAAACACCTATTTAGCTGAAACCACTGTCAGTAATTTTCCCCACTCTTTATCTGTACCTAAATCAGAACGTAGATTCCATGAATAAAGCTTCTTTCTTAGAAGTGCACGCCTGTGGAACTCTCTTCCGTTTGCGTGTTTCCCACCTGACTACAACTATTTCTCAAAGTCTAACATAAACAAATTTCTGATTAATCGCTCCCTTAAGTAAGACACTTTATCAAATCTCCAATACTAACGATTACTACGATACTATGCCATTGATTACTGTACACGCAATAATCCTTATCCCCGAGTGACTTTCGGGCCTTGATAAGTGGTGAACCCCATGTAAAAAACACCCTTTTCCTCACGTATCGTCTGCCAGTTTTTTTCCATTTTTGATTTACTTTATTTTTATATTTTATTCGCGAATTTTGTTATCACGCACTTATTTTAATTATTAATGAATGTACATGAAGTAATGAAAATGAATCTTAATCGAAATAGAAACATATACCGTTTGGCGTTACCTTCTAAAGTGGGATATCACCGATAATGGCAATCCATCAAATAATAAAAAGAAATATTAATGATAAAAATAACATAGACAAATAGAACGTTTTGCGTAACCCTCGAAACTGGGATAACACTGATAATAATAGCCCATTATTTCATAAAAAGCAATATAAATGATGAAAATCAAATTGAAAAAAAAAGCAATATAAATGATGAAAATCAAATTGAAAAAAAAAGACCATTTGAGCTAACACTCGAATTTGGGATAACACTGATAATGATACTCCCTGAAATTCTAAAAAGAAATATAAATTAAAAAAAAAGAAAAAAGACCGTTTGCCTTAACTCTCGAAACTGGGCTAACACCTATAATTACAATACATGAAACAATAAAAAGAAATATTAATTATAGAAACAAAATTGAAAAAAGAGCGTTTTGTGTAACCCTCGAAACTGGGATAACACCGACAATGAGTATCTATGCAATAAAAAAGAAAAACAATAATGATAAAACAAAATAGAAAAAAAGACCGTTTGGTGAAAAATTAAAAACTGGGATAATCCATGAAATAATAAAAAAAAGGAATATAAATGATAAACCTCTATTCATCGAGCAGACAAATCAGTTTTAGCCATGGAAGTTTGTATTTTTTTTTATAATAATCTTTAACAACATGCCTTTCTAAGTATATGGTTTAATAAAAATGCAGTCATTCTACTAAAGTCTACATCAATATAGAATAAGTTTAAATATACCAAAGTAAAGCTTACTAACATAAACCTTAAGACTTAAAAAAGATGTAATTGTTGAATGATGTCTCCTAACAGGAAAATGAGAGAAGAAAAGGTGTTGTATATAAGTGAAACCTTACACCAGGCTATAATTCAGCAGCATAAAGATTTGACATTTGCGGTGTCTAGCAAGCTATTCAGCTAATTATTGGTCTAAACATTTGAGATTTTACATAAAGGGTATTCAGAGGTGCGGCAAGCTTTTTAATCAGTTTTCGGGCAAAAATTTGACTGCTAAGAATTCAAAGTTAAAAGAGATGTTCTTTGCCGACTCTACCAAACTCTTAAGCTAATTATGGGTCTAAACACTTGAAATTAAAGATACAGGTTACCTGGGCATGAACCTGACTTATATATATATATATATATATATATATATATATATATATATATATATATATATATATATATATATGAATATATATATATATATATATATATATATATAAGAGAAAACAGTTAATAAAACCTGTTAAAACACTTTCAAAAGAGTTAAAACATATTTAATTTGAAAAGGAAACATTTGATAAGTGGATAGTCCTTAATCCGCGGAGTTTCGAAGAAATACTTTCATTCTCATCAGAGGATAGGAATTAGAAAAATGTGGGACCGAATTTTGCATACAAATGTATTTAATGAAACTGAAAGTAAATCAAATATCTTACTTGATAACACAAAGTGAAGCAGGGGGGATATGGTGAAGAAAAAGGTGAGTACACGTGAATGGATAGTCTGGGGAAAGGAAAATTATCCAATGAAGGTAAAATCGAAAAATATAAATCCAAATTCCATTCGCAGAAGTAATATTCAACGAAATCACGTAATTTGAAGATGGTCCAAAATAATCCAAAAGGCCAAAATCCGTGGAATAATTCACAAATATGTACAAGGACAAGGTGAAAAATTCCAATAATATTAATAAAAGAAAAATAAGATATGCGTTTGACAAGGGTGCCGAGACATAATGCAATTAAGAAAGATCAGGGAGGAAGAAGAGAAAAACATATTAAATGGTGATAGAATTAAATATAAAATAGAAAAGCAAATGTCAAAATGACCAAGACAAAATGATGTAAAAAGACGCGAATATATATATATATATATATATATATATATATATATATATATATATATATAAAGGACAAAAAAACAGGTGTACTGAAATGTACAGGTTATTACTTAAGAAAATATCAGCAAAGTTTGTTAAAAGACGCTAAATGGAAAAAAATAAATAAATAGCTAAATTAATAAATAAATAAATAAAAATAAATAATAAATAAAAAATAAAAATAAATAAAATATAAAATTAAAAAAAATTAAGGGGAGAGGATGGTCGGTATCTGCATATTCCTGATAAAACAAGTAAGTATGTATTAAATGCATATAGAAAAATATAAGTAAATATAAAAGCATTTTATTTTATACATATATATATATATATATATATATATATATATATATATATATATATATATATATATATATATATATATTAATATGTGCAGTATATAAGACCCGAGAAAAGCCGGGCTTAACTGCTAGCATATTAAAATAGTATATCAGATGTTCTTACAAATATTTAAAAAGAACTTTGTGCGTGTTTCTGTATGTAGGCTCCTATGGATTCGAAAGCGTTAGGGCCGACACAAAATATAGAAGTGTGATACATTTGTTGATTATCATTTAATCCCGGGCAACGTCGTGTCACCCTGTTAATATTTTCCTGATGTAAAATAATTAATGAATTTTAATAATTTTCAACAAATGTGCCTAAAACTGAAGTATCGCAAATTCTATTTGTGTTTACATTGTTTTTTCATGTCCTTACACATTCATGAGCAAGTAATTCATCCGGATGTGGTTTATACTAATGTAAACATTTTCTAAGCTAAATCGCCTGATGAGGTCTCTAGTTTCTTGTTACTGCCTGACCGGCACATGTTCTTGAATGCGTAGCAACATATAAATACATATACACACAAATAAAAAGTAGGGGCGCAGAAGTTTACGTAAAATTAAATCTCTTTGCCCCAAACAAAATAATAAAAAACAAGAATGAAAAAAACGGCACCTCATTCTAATTTTAAATGCACCGCATTTTTTTTTATAAAAAAAACAACACGGTGAATAAAGAAAGGTCCAATCGGTGAAAGTTCTTTCGAAGTGATTTTTGAGTGTCCTCGTGGCGTGTGTCATCATGGTGTTGAAGGCGTCGGCAGCGACGATGTTGTAAAGACAAGAGGCATGTTCTCGTGTGTCGTCGAAGCAACTGAATGAACGAAATGAATTGAATTAATTGAATTCACTTAATTGAATTCTAACTAATATATATATACATATATGTATATATGTATATATACATATATATATATATATATATATATATATATATATATATATATAATGGGTAAGGAAATTCCAACGAAGAAAACAGAGTAATAAAAATAGAACATTCAAATGAATAGTAGACACTCACACGTTTCCATCCCTTGGAAACATTTAAAATGAACTATTTTTACATCTTCCACACATTTTGAAAATAATTTCTGAAGAGGACGCTTTACAGAATGTCTGAATCGGGTTAAAAACGATTTCAATGATTTAAAAACATCATTATAATTATCTAAACATAATTCTTAATGAACAACCAAGACATGGGATAATAAAATAATGTTTAAAATACACATTGTTGGTGACTACCCCTTATTAAATATATATATACACTTGTGCCCGATATTATTCATACCCCCCTTGAAAATTGAGTTTATTAGGTGTAACTTTGTAAGAATTTATTGTTTACGTCCATATTGATACATATTCTTTATAAACCTCTTCTGATCATTTTCGTCATTTTAAAATCTCGGGATACTTGTAATAAAAGAAATATACAGCTATTTATAAAATCTGCAATGTTAAAAAATAATCATACCCCCTTATTTTTTAGTATAAATCGAGTTTCTGACTGTTTGTTTCCTGTTTGATTCTTATTTTGAATGCTTTTATACAACCTTTGATTAATTTCATTTCGTTTTTTGCATTTTTCAGAAATTAAAATGATATCAACCGAAAACCAATAAAAGAATAAAAATTATTAGAATGGGGAAGAAAAAAGGGCTTAGTAATTATCTTAGGACTAAAATTGTGAATTCACATAAGGATGGTTTAGGTTACAAGTCAATTTCCAAGACATTTGATGTCCCTACAGCAACAGTACAGAGCATCATCAAAAAATTCCAGAGCCACCACACAACAAACAACTTGATTGGTAGAGGAAGGAAAAGGAAACTGTCTGCTAGAGCCACCAGGAATATTGTAAGAAGTGTTAATGCAAATCCAACCACTACTACTAAGGACATTTTAGAAAATCTGGAGTCTTTTGGCATAAAAATATAAAGGCAAACATTGCAAAGGACTCTGAATGAAAGTGGTCTTAAAGGAAGAAGACCAAGAAGGACTCCATTGCACACCGGAAAACACCTTGCAGCACGTCTAAAGTTTGCTAGGGCCGATGTGAATTCTCCAGAGTCCGTTTTCTCAAGTATTTTGTAGACTGACGAAACAAAAATTGAATTGTTTGGCCATATGGATGCTTCTTACGTTTGGAGGAAGAAAGGAGAAGCTTACAACCCAAAGAACACCATACCCACGGTGAAACATGGTGGTGGTAGCCTAATGTTTTGGGGCTCCTTTTCGGCTAGTGGTCCAGGTAGTTTGGTCAAGATAGATGGAACCATGAAGAAGGAGCAATATTTGGAGATACTCCAGAAAAACATTAGACAGGATGCGGAGAAGCTCCATTTAGAACCAAACTGGGTCCTTCAACAGGATAATGATCCAAAACATACTGCCAAAATAGTCAAGAAATGGTTTGAGGATAATCAAATTAATGTTTTGGAATGGCCTAGCCAGAGTCCCGACCTGAACCCTATCGAAAACCTCTGGCACATATTGAAAACTGAGGTTAAAAAGCGGAAACCTAGAAATTTGAGGGATTTGGAGAACTACTGCATTGAAGAATGGTCAAAAACCAGTGTTGATGCTTGTAAAAACCTTGTTGATAAATATCCAAAACGGTTATTAAGAATAAAGGGCATGCTATTGACTATTAGTAAGAGAGGTATGAATAATTTTGAACTAGTGCCATTATTGTCTTTCTTTGTATAATGTTTCAAACTTGCATAATTCATTTATTTGTTGAGTTTAAATTAAATGCTTATGCTTGATTTATTGTTTGAAATCCCTTTAATATTGTCTACCTTCTGGTTTGAGCAATATTCTTATAGAAATCTCAAAGATCCGAGGGGTATGAATAATATCGGGCACAAGTGTATATATATATATATATATATATATATATATATATATATATATCAGAAGACGTGAGAGTGGTACTAATAGATCTTCTATGATATTAATCTCACTTGTCTGTTTAAATGCATGTATATATGTATGTATGTTACTATGTCTGCATTCGACAGAGTTGACGGGGTTTCACGAAGTCGGTATTATTTTTTTTCCTTTGATACGTTGCGTATGTGGCTGACAAATCAGTTTCCAACATTGCCCTGCTTTTTATTGAAACCAATCAAGAGCTTTTTTTAGTATCCTCGTCGTTCCCATGAAGCGCAATTGTTTGGATCATCTTTGCATTTGTTTTACTAAGAATATTAGTTAGCTAGGACTTCAGGTTCTTCTTCATAAGCCCTGTGGCGCCTATAGTAACTGGTATGATTGATATCTCCCTAAGCGTCCACTTTCTTTTCATATCATACATAAAACCTTGATATTTGGTCTGCTTCTCTCTTTCAGCTGTGTTTATTATTAGTGACACTCACTTCAACCAAGGTTGCAATTTTCACTGACTTATTCTATATAAATATGCCAGGTTTCACAGAATCATTTGTAAGGTAGGTCGCTGTCGGGATTACATTGTCGTAATGCATGGTATATAAGCCATTTTCAACTGTTCTTTCAGGTTGATGTTCCCAGGATTTGCTGCTATACTGGATGCTTAACTTTTTACAGATGGTCCAGTGGAGGTACTTACATACTCCATTTTGTCTCGCTGTGTAGTAACCATCTCCTAAAAAAACCTTGCTTTTATACCAGAATACTCACACTTTTCAATTCTGTATGGCAGAATCTGCATATACATATATACATATATATATATATATGTATATATATATATATATATATTTATATATATATGTGTGTGTGCGTGCTGTATTTATGTAGCTTTATGTATATATTGAATGTGTGTTTTAAAAGTTAAATAAAGTTAAATTAAATTTAATTAGCATAAAATAGCGAAAGTAGAGTTTAGTGATAAAATGCCTACACCATTGTTACGTTGTTTTGAATTTGTCTCACTTCCGATAAAAAAAGGAAACCGTTGAGGATAAATCCGTGTTCTTATAAACAGTGACGGTTTTTACTTGATCTACATTATAGCAGATAAAAGCTTTTTTAGAAGAGAGAGAGAGAGAAAGAGAGAGATATAGACAGACAGACTGAGACAGAGAAAGGGGTTAGTGAGGGGAGAGAAAAATATATAGAGAAGATTCATACTAAGAGATCTCGTACTTATCTTCATAATCCGATTAAATATAGGCATTTGTACGCGTAGCTACTGCTATAGAAAAATAAATAGCACATACATCCTTTAAAAAACGGCTTATATTAGATTGACGATTTTGAGCAACGTTGAGCCTGGTCATTACCTAATAGATGGCAATTGTAAATACCTCCTGTCTTATGTAGGAATCCGTCGACACCTCTCTTTAAGAAATTACCTTTTTCTGCGTTTGTCGATTCAATTTTTCGCTTTGTACACTTGATACACTCGGTACTATTCAGTAAGACTATAAAAAATTATTTTACATTCGAAAAAAACATAGGAAAAGCTGAACAAAAGTAACTATTGTATAGTAATACAAACCCCATTGAATACAACTATATTATGTAAAGCTTTATTTATTTGCCAGATTCACCCTGAAAGTCGATCATTCCTAAATGTGGTAAGAGCTATGAGAATTTCATAGTGTTATATCTAAATTTTATTATATTTTAGTTTCTCTTATGCAAACAAATTACAGGTTTGGCACCAAAGAGTTTTAAGGCAGTACCATTACTAAGTTGGCTCAACGAAAATCAGGCAACGTCGGCACCAATATTCGTCGGCTTTTTTCCGCCTTTGCATATGACAAACATTTTTCCATGAGATAAAACAAGGAATGCCTGCAAAATAGTCTTACGCACCTATAATAATCGATAGGGAAGTAAATATTAAATAAAAATAACTAAAGTGAAGGAGAATTATATAAATAGGGCAGGTAAATACTTTTTGGAAGGAGATAAATAATAATATTTACTTTGAAGGAGCATAGTAACCCTCAGATAATACAATTGCACCTTGTATATAAAGTGTAGCAACTTGTACATGTTGACACCAAGCATTTTAAAGTCCGTGTCTCTGCTAAGTTGGCTCTAAGAAAAATCAGGCAACATCGGCATCAAGCTCAGTCATCCTTTTTGCCGTTTCTGCTTTTGCATATGACAAACGTTTAAGGCGGCAAACTGCAAATCATTAGAGTGAAATAAGAATTTACTCTATTATGTATTATTGGCCACCATGTTGATTTCGAATCAAAACGCTTATTAATGCTTTTTTCGTATACAGCAAGTGAATAAATAATTGTTTCACTATGAAAATATAATTAAAGTAAAAATAAGCACGACAATATTATAAAGGATTAATTGAAGAAAAATCTATATGGTTATATAAACAGAAATATTGAATACAATTATATAGTGTCGAAGCTGGTTTCTGTAGCAGCACACTCCCTTAAATCGACTATTCCTTACTTTGCTAGATTGTAATGTAAATATTTCAGTGATGTGCTTTCTAGAATTCTTGTTAATTTACTGGAAACACACCATAGACATATTTAGCCCTAAGCAATGTAAGACTGAGACCAGAGTAACTTATCTCTACAAAGAATTCAGGCAGAATCAGCATCATGATCTGTACGCCTCTAGTGTGTTCCGTGTCTGCGTTTGGCCAAAAGATACGTTTCCGTCGCAGAGTTCAAATCAATAGAAAATGAAATTCGTTTTGTTTTTTTTTATTATTTATTGTGTAGTCTTGGCTTATTTGCTGACTTTTTGAATACAAAATCTGTTATATACTGGTGTCAGCTTCAAGGACAAAGAACCTAAAGCACGATGTTGCACTATTTATAGATACCATTCTTAGCGTAGTAAAATATATATCTTTATTGAGTGATGAGTCCTGTCGCGTAATCGTCAGGCAGTAGATTTATGTTAATCCCATTTTTTGCAGAACTCTATCTCTTTTTTCTTGACAGATACCAATGCGATTAACGCAACTATTTTCGTGCCTCCTTCAGGGGAGAACAGGGGACACCCTTTTCCTTCCGCGAAAAGAAGTATCTAAGGTACCGCTCCTAGGAAAAATGAAACAATTTGGAATGTGATACATTTTTTTCTATTAATGTATAATATTGTAAAGTAAAGTAAATTTCTTTTATCTACAAATCTGTGGTGCGTGTCATTTGTCACCACTAGCAGATATCACAGACATTAATAAACACAAAGCAAACATCACATTCAGAGCGACCTCAGAAACGCTGATCTGAACTGGTCAGCGGTCAAGCAGGAAGGGTTCACACAGTTGTGTTATGCCGTATCGTTTTTACATACCGTTTGATGACAACGGTTGGACTAATAATTAATCTGCTAGGCGAACAGCCGTTTCTGTACACCGTAAAAGCTAGAAACATCCTCATACAATCATGTAAGACCCCGTAGGAAAACGGATTTTTATACGGAATTTGAAGAGTATTTACAATCCACCAAAAGGAAACCATGCAGACGATACAATCTTCAAGAACAATCTTTCTGGGGTTAATCATGAAACAAACAAAATATAGGCATTTGTAATAAATTAGTATATAAAATATTGAGAGGTTAAGACTTGCATATTGGCATATTTTAAAACAAATACGTGCAGAGAATATATGTTTCGGCAATATGTAAGACATAATGGCGTACTATGTGTTGTGCTTAATTCTATAAATATTAGCCAATCTAAATAAAAAACAAAAATCTAATAAGCTTTCAAATTTCTCCCTAGAGAAAGGGGAAAAAACTGAAATGAACCCTAAAAACAGCTGTGACATCCCACACATATGTAATAATAATTAGATTAACATACAAACATACACAGCGAATGCAGATAAACATGCCTTCTTTCTTTTATTGCACATACTCACTCTTACAAAAGACAAAATATAGCACTCTCTTAGTAAAGTTTTAGTTTGTCAACTTTAACACTCAATACATTTTTGTATAAATTTTATTGATTGTCTGCTGTTAGATTTTTATATGTTTTTTTTTTATTTTAGACTTTTGACACAAAGATAATCAATGCAGAAATTAAGGCAACGACAATGTTCGCTCAAAAGCAAGGAATTTGTAGTTTCCTCTTGTTTCATTATATTTTATTTTTTACAAATGATATTATCTCAGCTAAGAGTCTTGTTGAAGAGAATGCCGGAAATTAGCTGAGATATTCTTCCAAAAAACGAGATGATTGGGAAAAATGTATGAGACCAGAAATCATAAAGAATGCAGATAAAGGAAATGTTTGTTAAGGAAAATCAGGTGCGAGTAAACCTGATGTTAATGTGTATAAAAATGTTCTTTGATATTTAAAGTTTTGTTTTATGTTATTTGTACGAAAGACATTTTACATTCACCTAAATAAAATATTTTAATATTTGCTTTTTTATGAAAATGTGTATTTAAAAAAAATATTATCTCCTAAAATCATTGATATATGAAGGCAAGGAATGTTTGTTTGTGACTAGACTCGATATCAGTAATATATATACATTTATATTGTATATATATATATATATATATATATATATATATATATGTATATATATATATATATATATGTGTGTGTGTGTCCGTGTGTGTATGTGTGTGTGTCTGCTTGTGTGTGTGCGTGTGTGTGTGCGTGCATGCGCATATGTTGATATATATGAGTACTGTCCATGTATATACACAGGCAATATTATATATATTGTTTGCTTGTGACTAGACTCGATATCAGTAATATATATATATATATATATATATATATATATATATATATACATATATATATGTGCTTGTGTGTGTGTGTGTTAATGTGCGTGCGTGAATGCGCATATGTGGATATATATGATTATTGTTCATGTATATACGCATGTAATATTATATACATTGATACTAAAAGTAATCCTATACACAGTGTTTTATTTTTAGTATTTACTTAAAGAACCTAATTGTTATTAGTAAAACTCGACAGTAGCATAACGTGTATAAATAAAACATTAACGTGTAGCTTAGCTATATCTATACAAGCTGTCCTAAAAGTCACTAAAGTGTTTGGAACGTAAATACATTCTTTATTTTTGATGATATCTTTCCGTAATCTTAAAAGAATCTACTGAGATATTGAGAATTAACAAAACAAATGAACACTTCAAAGAATCTTTTTTAATGAAAAATAACGTCTTTTAAATGGTTCCTGTTTCCTTCTCATATTCGTGCTCCTTCCAAAACATTATTCAGGACAGATGGCAGAATCTATGAATTTCGATATAACTCTCTTATTACATTACTGATCTTCTCTTTCAATTCTTTCAGGGCTTGGGGTTTGACGTTTCGAGGTCTGACAGCTCAGGGAACAAAATAACTAAGTTAAATCACAATCTAAATATTTTGCAATCTGTCAAAAATAATATTATGGAAAGAGAACAAATACGCAAATCTAAGAATGGGTTCCATTTAAAAGACATTATTATTTATAATAAACATTTGTAAAGAAAATTTAAGGTCTTTTATTGTGTTTAAATTATAGAAAAATATCTTAAAAAAATAAAGAATCTATATAAGTTCAAAACCTTAAAGTCACTTCTTGGACACTTGCTGGGAAATTTCACATTGTGATAATATTTAACTATTTGTGTATATTAATCGTTTTTTAATAAAACTCTATGTTCGTTAAATATAATAACATAACATATATAAATAAACAACAATATATCTATAATTTTAAAAAATCTGAGGTTTTATTCAACTATCAGCTCTTCAAACATATCCGCCTCTCCGTACATTTTACCAGCCTATTTTGTTTACGTAAAACAACTAATATTTTTATGTCAATATTGACTTTTTCCTTATGTATATTCAGAAGAAAAAATAGATTTGTTCCATAAGCTGAAATAAACATGCCTATACATATATATATATATATATATATATATATATATATATTTTATTTTAAGAAAAGCATACAGAATAATTTATTTAACTTTTATTAGAGTCGCCGTGTTTTATTTGCGAACTACTCTATTACTATCAGTAATTTGCTTATCGGTTTTAATTATATAATATGTTTAGCTTGTAGTGAAGTAAGTTTTAAAAATAAATTTTTTAAAGCATTTTGATCGAAACATAATACCCCTATTGAATATTAGTAATTATAGGTAGCATAAATATTTATGAAATATTATTTTTGCATCCAGATTACACTAGAACTTATTCTAGGCTCAGGGGTAAGCAGGATCAAGCAGGAATTTTTGGATTAAGGGCTATTTTGAATGACTCATTAGCTAGATAAATATTATAGATGATTCTTTTAAAAATACTAGTTAACATTTAAGCATACGTTTTATTGAACCAACTATTTTGCTTTTTTTCTATTTCCATTCCCGTTTGGGTTTTACCTTTTAAATCAATTCACTTACTATTCTTTATTAAAACGAAACGTGTTGATCCTTACATTCGTTCATTGAAGTATGAATGCATGCCCACAGAGTGCATCGACTGAGGGATAATGGATGATTTGTAATTATATAAACCAATTTATAATGAAAAACATTTGCCAACAATATTACTTTATAAAAAGATAAAAAATGTGAGTAACAATTAAAATTAATACATAGTTCACGAGATAATTGCTTACCCAACTAGCGCATTTTTTTCTGTGATTATTTCATCAGATAGTACTATATATTGTATAACTATATATTTTATAATTATATGCATTTTGTGTTTGGTCTGTCAGTTAAATCTGAGTATGAAATCCCGTGCATAATAAATATATTTTGGATGAGAAGCGAAAACGTTATTTATTCTCGAATCAGAAATACAGGCTGACCCAAAAAAAAACGAGCGCCAACTATAATTAGACTCCGTTTCTTAGTATTTTGTCCGACTGAAATGATACTTTGGTCATAACTAGTATATTATATTAACAAAATCACATCAAAACACTAGGGTCTTTGGCCCTTTTTTCTCCGTTCTATAGCATATGTTCTAGATGACCTCCATTTAACTTTTGTTTTATTTTGGTCAACCTGTATTTTTTTTTACACAGTGATCACCACTTATCAAGGCCCGGAAGCCACGCAGGGATAAGGGTTATTGCAAGTACATTACGTTAGTGTGGAGATTTGATGAATGTTTACTTAAGGGGCGGTTCATTAGGAATTTGCTAACATTGGACTTGAACACATCCAAGTTGTAGTCCGGTGGGAAGCAGGAAGACACAACAGAGTTCCACATGCGTGCAGTTCTAAGAAAGAAGCGTTGTCCTTGATTTAGGCACAGATATAGAGTGGGGGAAATTTTTGACAGTGGATTCAGCTAGACGGGTATTTTTCGTGAAAGATTGGCAAGGGGGGACCAGAGATTGGAGTTCAGAGGAGCACCTGCTATGGAAATAACGATAAAACATGGATAGGCTCGCAACGTCTCTTCTGTGGGAGAGAGGTTGTAGGGTAGAGAAAAGGGCATCCCCCACTAAGCCCCGAAGTCTATTTTGTACTCTGTCAAGGCAGGAAAGGCTGTTTTTAGCATATCCTGCCCAGATATGGCAGCAGTATACCATCCTTGGACGTGCTTGGCTTTTATATAGATAGAGAATTGCATCAGTAGTGAGATATCTTCTGGAGCGGTAGAAGGATCCCACCATCTTTCCAGCGACCTTGGCAACAGACTTGATGCACGTGTTCCATTTCAGATCAGGAGTAAAGGTCAAACCCAGAAGCTTGTCAAAACACGGGGCCTCACCCAGACGAGAGCCATCCATCACAATTGATGCCAGATGGGGATCAGAGCGTTGATGATGTAAGGATAGGAGTTTGGTTTTGGATGCATTAAAGGTAACCAGCCACATCTTCCCCCAGTGAACCACGCGCTCGAGATCAGAGGAGAGAGAATCAGAGAGAACTTTGTCATTTACAGCCTTTGATGTGTTGCCGTAGATGGTCGTGTCATCAGCATAGATGTCAACGAATGATTTAAGTATGTGTTTAGGGAGGTCATTGATGTAGATCAGGAAGAGAGTTGGGCCTAGGATTGACCCCTGAGGGACTCCAGCATTTATATTGCAGGCCCCCGAGTTTTGTCCATCTACCACTACTCATCTGATCCTATCGGAGAGAAATGATTTAATGATTGAGAAAATATTTCCAGTTATACCGTAGCTGGAAATCTTGTGAAGTAGACCCTTATGGCATACCTTGTCGAAGGCCTTTGATATGTCAAGAGCAATTGCCCTAGAAAGGAAGCCTTTGTCAAGAGATTCACTAATCCTGTGGGATATAACCGTAAGCACATCTGCGGTAGATCTTGCAGAGCGGAAACCATATTTTGTGTCAC
The DNA here is from genome assembly GCF_053919585.1 of Euprymna scolopes. Taxonomy (NCBI): domain Eukaryota; kingdom Metazoa; phylum Mollusca; class Cephalopoda; order Sepiida; family Sepiolidae; genus Euprymna; species Euprymna scolopes. The sequence goes on from NC_136494.1 coordinate 12,224,805, forward strand.
TAAGAAGGTTATTCCTGCTGCGGTGGTTGACTATTTCTCTATTTAATATGGATTCCAGCAACTTACTCATAACACACAGGAGACTTATTGGTCTGTACTGAGAGGGAGATGACTTATCACCTGAATTTTTAAATACAGGGCAAACTGATGAGGTCTTCCAGGGTGTCGGAAAACACTTCTCCTTAAGGCAGCGCTTAAACAGTTTCGTAAGTACGGGAGCAAGTTCTATTTGAAGCTTTTTTAACACTATAATTGGGATACCATCAGGGCCAGTTGCTTTACTGGAATCTGTATATATATATATACATATATATATATATATATATATATATGTATATATATATGTATATATATATGTGCGTGTATGTAGGTATATGTATATATATATATAACTACTTAATTTACTCACATAAAATTAATATACGAATGTATAAATACATGCCTAAACTTTAAGTATTTACTTCAAAAGTGTTCAATACGGAGATAGAGCTAGTTAGTAAGTTATAAAATATATATGGTAATAAAGCGACACTGAATATTCCGCGTTTCATCCACTGTGGGACTCTTCAGGCTTATGTGCGAATTTTGTAGTTGTTTGTCGTTTTTATATACGCATCTTCTATTGAGATAAAAGATGCCAGTGCCATTGTAGGATTTAACAACCCTGCCTACAACACTCTTGGAACGTTTCACTTTCTCTGAAATCTCTCTAATTGTGTGATTTTCCTTGTGTAGCTTTACAATAGATTGTCTCACAAAGTAATCAAGTTTTTGGTGTTTCGCCATAGTGCGAGCTGATGCAAAGTTTGCAAATGACTAAGTAAGACTTATTCTTTAGAGGTAATCAAAACAAGGCGATAGCCATTAGTCGCGTGCTCTCGTGTAATAAATGAATGCGTGAATCTAGTATTGACATGAAATTCTTAAAGATAAACTAAAATGACCGAAAAATGGTCTTAAATGACTTAAATAAATAAAAAAGTAAATGACTTAGAATGACTTTAATTAACTTAAGAATAACTTGAATGCTGAAAAAATAGATGGAATGATCTGGAGAATGACTTGGATTGTTTTGAGACTGACTGGTTGTAAAGTGGGTGATCATTTTACATTAAATTAATACAGAAAGTGGTCCCCCACTTTATATCACAAAGTTACAAACGTAAGTACACCATGTAGTAAGAACAGATACTACACCTTGGTCTTGTCCACAAGGCCAAGAAAATCTTAAAAAGCTAAGAACAGCATCTATTAACAACGGACCTTTGATCTTAACCAAAAAGGACAAGCACAAAAGTGTTACGGACAGACCGACCGATTGAACGACCGACCGACCGAACGACCGACCGACCGACTGACCGACGGAGTGACTTATAGAATCGCTAGCACGCGACTAAAAATTGAATATAGCATACTGTTTACATTGCTCTATTTTGGCCCTTCCTTTTGGCCGTTCCTATTTTGAAAATAAATAAATAATTGTCAGAATTCTTTTTATATCGTTTGCAAATGATTCAAATGTAATTATGTTATTATGGACGGTAACGACTACCAGTTGTAAAAAGTTTAGCTTTTCACATTTGTTATTTTGAACAAATATTATGCTTTAAAATTTCATCCCTTCGTTTTCGACGTTCGTGTACCCCCCCCATATATATATATATATATATATATATATATATATATATATATATATATATATATATATATATATATATGCTTGTGTGTGTATGTGTATGTCTGTGTGATTTCGGACACTTCTGTTTTCTATTTTCGTGGGTCTTGACCTTTTGTTAACATTTCCGACTCCTCTATACCACAATTGTGCCTGTCTTTTTATTGGTGCTATATTGATTACATTCGTGGACGGAGATTTCTTTACATTTTATCCAAACATTTCCCGAAAAGCATGTAGCCACGGAATGCGCGTGACCGTTGGGGGAGATGTTGAAAAATAACTTTCAATTGAACGGCTATTGTCACTTGCCCTTTTCCCAGTCCGCTGTAGATACTCTCTTTCCTAATAGCTGTAACCTTTCGAAGCTCCGTGGCCCTTCGTCGCGAAGTGAACACTGCCATTAAAACCAGAAATGGCAGCAGGTGCACACAATTCTATATTGGACTATGATACTAGTCTTTTTTATCGTCACTTGAAGTTTTGATGTTTTTATCAGCATTCTCCCTCCAGGTGAAGCGTAAAAAAGACGCTGTCCTTACAAATGTAATATGTAGAAATATTGGACAACTTACTTGTTTTATAGACGTTGCCACCAAAATGTCAGCAGTATACTGTTATATAACATGTCTATTACTATCGCTTTTTCTGTTAACGTATATAGATTTCTATCTGAAATCTATTTCATAAAAGTCACTATGTTTGCTTGTCTATCTATGTCCATTGTTTTCAAAGTGTATCACTCCCGAGATGCAATGTCGCGGAGCGGCGTGAACCAGATCATATAATTAACTTTAACTCCCATATACAAGCTAGCATCGCAAGTGCATTTTAAAAAGTGTTATCATCGCACAAGCAGAAGGGTTCGACGTATAAATCAACTATAAACTCTGTATATAGAACAACGGCGCATTCTGAATTAATGTTTCTGTCTAGAGCAAAATTGAACCGTGATACTTACCTTTTGCATTTTAAAATTTATTTCAAGCTTTTATTAAAATAGTATGTATTTTTCTATGAAAATAACTGCATGTTCTTTTTACAGCACGATAAAGGCTACAATGCATTTGTGACATAGTTACTGCCGTGAGGCATGTGAAGATTCTCTACGGGACACCGCGATAATAGTCCGACTAAAAGCTGTAGTTAAAAGATGAGAGTGAAAAATTAAAAGTAATCAATTTTATCGATCCGATGACAAGCAAAGTATTGGAAATGTGGAACGTCCGTTGATTGTCATACAATCTAGGGAAACGTCGAGTCTTCATATATATATATATATATATATATATAGGAAATTTATTACTGTGAGTCCAGAATGAGTTTACAAATTGTTTCAACTTGAGGAAAATCCTCAAAGAGAGGAAAAATCCAACTAGCATCATCAGAATTCATAGATGGACTAAGTTATAAAGTCAAATAAAAATGGAAAGATCGTAGATAAAGGGGAGTTAGAAAAGAAGGAGGAGTGGTGGGGAGAGGACGTATGAGTTTAAAGTAGTAGGAGTGTATTAAAAAAAGAGAGGGGTTTATAATTAAATATTAATTATGTGTAAATTCTTATATACGTGTTTTTTAACAGTTTAAACTTAAAAGACGCTACTTTTGTTGATAACGGCATAAGTAACAGTTAATTTAAAGGATCACCATGGCAACAGGTTGGAAAGTTAATGTTAGTGAAGGAACGGGTTGAAAATGGGGTTTAAAGTAATTTAGCCGGGCGGAGAGAGATTGAAAGATATTTATTGTTTATAAAATGGAAAGAAAAAGAAAAGGAAAAATAAGTTAATGAATTATACATATATATATATATATATATATATATATATATATATATTGACATCAATTCGCAAACGAAGATTCTATGAAGAGGGTTTTCCACGCCGACTGCAGGTACGTTTGTGGTTGACGAGCATGATTCGGGACATGCAGGTTCGGCTACAGCGGCTGCAGTCAAAACAAACCGCATGAATGAAGGTGTGTAATAGTGCACCTTACGCTATATTAGCAGTAACATCCATAGGCAAATGGTCAAGCCGGCTGCGCGTAGTGACGTCACAGCAAAGACATAAAACAGGAGGTATGAGAAATTCTGTTCGAAACGTAACGAGAGAATCACGTGTTTGAGATGCGTTAGTGGAGTTAGATCAGAGAAGAAACGTCACAAGCGGACGAAAAAAAGAGAACTGAATTTTTAAATAGTTAGAAAGAATGTGTTGTTGGAAATGTCAGATATAAAGGCTTTTGTAAAAACGAGAAATAGTGCGTTAAGTTTTTTTTTTAAATCCGTTTTTCTGTTTCTTGCTAAAGCGTCTACAAGTCGTTGGGTCTGTTTAAACGTAACAAAAAAAAGATTGGCATACGGTTTTACAAATCTGCTAAGCTAATGCTCCATTGTCTCTCCCTTTTTCTTTAAAACCCCTTTTTTAAATCTACAAAAAAAAAACTTAGGGGTCAACAACAGCGATCCTGGTTGTGTAACGAAAATAATCAACGGATGGAGTTAATTTCATTGAATGAGACGAATCTACCCACGAAGACACGTATACAAAAAGATAGTGAAAAATGTTTTACGTATCGAAATTATATCATTACTAAAATAATGTATCAACCACTAAATTGAGAAAAAATGCCCCGGGATATCTTATTGTTATCGTTTCTTTTTTTTCTTAAAATGGTTATATTCTCCGGATTTACTAAGTAAATGGCTATGTATTTTATTTAACACAATAAAATACCTGATGAATCCATACGACAAACTCTCCTTGACTATCTGTTCTTGTAAGATTGTAATATAGTCGTTACCTGCCCAGTTCAGGTCCACATATTGTATGCAGACACTTGCAAGGAAATTAAAACAATGCTAGAAGTCGATTTCTATTTTTTACACAAACATACATTTATTTGCTAGTACTTCCCAGATTAACGACTTCTTTCTTGTTCTAAAGTATTTTCCCACTTTAATATGCTTAGCAAGTTAGTGCCGTATCGAGCACGTTCTAGTTCGTCCTCGTCCGACCATGTTTATCATGCGTCTTTTCAGTCGCTCTCAGACCACCTGTGTAAAACGTGTATTTCTGTTTTTTTCTATTTCTGTCTTTCTCTCTGTGATCTCAACTTTCACCCAACTCGGCCATTTGAATACAGTGCGTATGGCATACGTGCGGTCGCACCCTTTTACAAGATAACTGAAGTGATAAAACGTTGATTCTCATCTTCACAAGACGAATGACGATTTGGGAATACCACGATGTGCATTTAGAATGATCTGAACACCTTTGCAAGAACGCCATCTCTACCGCATTTGATATACATGCAACTTGAGACCGCTTGTGAATTTAATATTCCCATTAATCTTATACATTCACGAGAAGCAGATTCAACACGCTTAGAGTATTTGTCGCATATATACAAATAGATAGCCTCGTGGGTAAGTTGATAAATGATTGGAAATGTTAATTATAATATTTAATATGCATATGTATTTCGAGAACTAAATAAAGTTAAGGGATTATTAAAAAGATCCGAGATTTAAAAAAAAAAAACGAATGAAACACGTTAGCTTACTGGAAACCAACATTCCTATACATAAAAAAGTCAATAAAATATGGATGCTGGCCGTTTCTATTACATAAAGGTTTACTAAGTCTAAAAGCTGAAAAAGTTGATAAAATATGCAACTGACATGAATTGTGAATCTTTTGCACGATATTTAAATGCATGGGGAAATGGAATAGAACGTCAAACTGAACATTAATAACTAAGAAAAATATTTTCGTAAGAGGTGAGAGTAGCTATGAAAGTGGACTTATGACGTGAGCGTTTCGATTTATAATCCGGCAATACACAAACGCACCGTACATGTTTGGACCTAGTGTCAAAACACCAGAATACAATGCCTGGATAAGCAAAGCACATACTGCAACGGGTTTTATCAAATAGTCACATATTTTATACTGATCAGGGTGACCGCCAAAGTACAGTGTAAGCTTGATGATTCCTTATAGTCGAGGACCAACTGAAAAAAAAAACGATCAAATATAGAAGGACCTGGAAACCACTTTTTTGTGTAAACATAAATTTAGGAAACTGGGGATGATATCAAAAAATGTGTATCAAACCTAATGCTGATGACACGACCATCTACGGCAACACATTAAAGGCTGTAAATGACAAAGTTCTCTCTGATTCTCTCTCCTCTGATCTCGAGCGCGTGGTTCAGTGGGGGAAGATGTGGCTGGTTACCTTTAATGCATCCAAAACCAAACTCCTATCCTTACATCATCAACGCTCTGACCCCCATCTGGCATCAATTGTGATGGATGGCTCCCGTCTGGGTGAGGCCCCGTGTTTTGACAAGCTTCTGGGTTTGACCTTTACTCCTGATCTGAAATGGAACACGTACATCAAGTCTGTTGCCAAGGTCGCTGGAAAGATGGTGGGATCCTTCTACCGCCCCAGAAGATATCTCACTACTGATGCAATTCTCTATCTATATAAAAGCCAAGTACGTCCAAAGATGGAATACTGCTGCCATATCTGGGCAGGAGATGCTAAAAACAGCCTATCCTGCCTTGACAGAGTACAAAATAGACTTCATGGCGTAGTGGGGGATGCCCTGCAACCTCTCTCCCACAGAAGAAACATTGCGAGCCTATCCTTGTTTTATCGTTATTTCCATGGCAGGTGCTCGTCTGAACTCCAATCTCTGCCCCCCTCACCAATCTTTCACGAAAAACACCCGTCTAGCTGAATCCACTGTCAAAAATTTCCCCCACTCTATATCTGTGCCTAAATCAAAACGCGGATTCCAAGAGCAAAGCTTCTTTCTTAGAACTGCACGCATGTGGAACTCTGTTGCGTCTTCCTGCTTCCCACCGGACTACAACTTGGATGTGTTCAAGTCCAATGTTAACAAATTCCTAATGAACCGCCCGCTTAAGTAAACACTTCATCAAATCTCCACACTAACGTAATATACTTGCAATAACCCTTATCCCTGAGTGGCTTCCGGGCCTTGATAAATGGTGATCACTTTGTAAAAAAAAAAAATAAGGTACTTCACCAAATTCTGTCCCCTCGCTGCAGTATTGATATTTTTGGCGATTTTATAAGTGCGCTGATTCAATGTGTTCTGGTTAACTCAGAGCACTTGTGTTTTCACGATGTAATTATGGTCGGATAACCAACAATAAAATAAATCTGCTTCACCATTAAGATCATTAGATTCTCATGCTCCTAGACTTCGGAATTAACACCCTGTTTCCCACTTCTCTGGGTGTACATATTTATTGCCATTGTGTATGTGCGTGTGTGCTGTTTAACACCTTTGTAATTGTTTATAAAACGTGACTAATAGCATATCCTTGTCTGCGTTGCAGCAAAAAATATGACAGACTTTAATTTATTGTTTCTTTGTAGTAATCACCTGGTTATGGTTCTGTAAAAACATGTAGTGTTGCATGCGAGAACAACGCTGAGCACACTCATTGTTATTTGTTTTATTTACTCTATTCTATTCGTTCGAAGTCCCGTTGCAATTCCGCCTCCCCCCTCCCCCCCCGAATCACCCTGTGTATACACTATTGTCGATTATGCCCTTATTTTCACTGAAGGAAACTTGCAACTCCTCTTATGAAGCTGTCGATCTAAGCTTGAATCTCTGACTGGCACTTTTTCGTTATCCATCTGGAATTTTCTCCCAGATAAAACAAAAACCATTCCTAATTAGTTTATGACTAATGTAAAACGGTTAAGTGTTTGTTACCGTTAATATTTTGGTATAGGTCAACTTTGTAAATGTACGTATTTTTATTTAACTAAATTCCAAATATTTTTTATTTTTATTTTTAATCAGTAATGTTTCTCCTGTTCTTACTAAATTCTAATCTCTTATTGTTTATTTCAATACGTGTTTTCTAAAGTGGTTTGCCTGAAGCATTGTTAAAGAATAAAAGGTATTTATGAAGGCTTACAATGGAGGAACGTACAATCGTTATGAGCAGAAAAATAAATAAATAAACGAATAATGAATAATTCGATAATTGTTTAATTCTTTATGATTTATTTATTTATCTGCCCATAACGACGGCAAATTTCTGCATTGTAAGCCTTCAAAACATATCTGTTTTCTAATATGTTTTTTTTTTCCGCTTCACAAAATAGTTGCCATTATTTCATTATTTCAAAATGTATTTATTTTGTATGTATCTGCGTCCGGATATGCACCTGCATCTATTACGTAACGCAATTAAGAACCCTCATCTGTAAGACCGTTATCTCTTGGCCTTTTGACCAAGATCAAAGTGTAGTATCTGTTCCGGCAGATACTGCAAGCTATGACTAGCTAGGAGTAGCTATGACTAGCAAAGACCAGATGTGGGGGCAACCCCACATGCCTGACCTTTAACCAGCTCCCATTTCCCACCTCTCGGGAGCTGGTCCCCTTTTTCCCTTCCCCCTCCCTGCACTCCTCACATTAAAAATCGGCCTTGTGCCTAATTTGCTCGGTGGGGGAGCAAATAAATACCATCTGTTCCGGCAGATGCTGCAAGCTATGACTAGCAAAGACCAGATGTGGGGGCAACCCCACATGCCTGACCTTTAACCAGCTCCCATTTCCCACCTCTCGGGAGCTGGTCCCCTTTTTCCCTTCCCCTTCCCTTCACTCCTCACATTAAAAATCGGCCATGTGCCTAATTTGCTCGGTGGGGGAGCAAATAAATACCATCTGTTCCGGCAGATACTGCACTTAAGATAATTTGTACCAGTCAATGGAGGGGAAACCCTCTATACTGGGACAATTATTTTTGGTAACCAGAGTGACCCCTTTTAGGGGAGCTGGTTTTTACCTCACATTAAAAATCGGCCTTGTGCCTAATTTGCTCAGTGGGGGAGCAAATAAATACCATCAAAGTGTAGTATCTGTTCCGGCAGATGCTGCAAGCTATGACTAGCTATGACTAGCAAAGACCAGATGTGGGGGCAACCCCACATGCCTGACCATTAACCAGCTCCCATTTCCCACCTCTCGGGAGCTGGTCCCCTTTTTCCCTTCCCCCTCCCTTCACTCCTCACATTAAAAATCGGCCTTGTGCCTAATTTGCTCGGTGGGGGAGCAAATAAATACCATCTGTTCCGGCAGATACTGCAAGCTATGACTAGCTATGACTAGCAAAGACAAGATGTGGGGGCAACCCCACATGCCTGACCATTAACCAGCTCCCATTTCCCACCTCTCGGGAGCTGGTCCCCTTTTTCCCTTCCCCCTCCCTTCACTCCTCACATTAAAAATCGGCCTTGTGCCTAATTTGCTCGGTGGGGGAGCAAATAAATACCATCTGTTCCGACAGATGCTGCACTTAAGATAATTTGTACCAGTCAATGGAGGGGAAACCCTCTATACTGGGACAATTATTATTTTTGGTAACCAGAGTGACCCCTTTTAGGGGAGCTGGTTTTTACCTCACATTAAAAACGGCCTTGTGCCTAATTTGCTCAGTGGGGGAGCAAATAAATACCATCTGTTCCGGCAGATGCTGCAAGCTATGACTAGCTATGCCTAGCTATGACTAGCAAAGACCAGATGTGGGGGCAACCCCACATGCCTGACCTTTAACCAGCTCCCATTTCCCACCTCTCGGGAGCTGGTCCCCTTTTTCCCTTCCCCCTCCCTTCACTCCTCACATTAAAAATTGGCCTTGTGCCTAATTTGCTCGGTGGGGGAGCAAATAAATACCATCTGTTCCGGCAGATACTGCAAGCTATGACTAGCTATGACTAGCAAAGACCAGATGTGGGGGCAACCCCACATGCCTGACCTTTAACCAGCTCCCATTTCTCACCTCTCGGGAGCTGGTCCCCTTTTTCCCTTCCCCCTCCCTTCACTCCTCACATTAAAAATTGGCCTTGTGCCTAATTTGCTCGGTGGGGGAGCAAATAAATACCATCTGTTCCGGCAGATACTGCACTTAAGATAATTTGTACCAGTCAATGGAGGGGAAACCCTCTATACTGGGAACCGCCTGGGTAATACCTAGGAGGTCCACCCTCCCAGGCCTTGCCACCGGGCTTTCTGGTGGGGCAAGTTTATTGCTTGCTGCCTGAGGCGCCCCGACCGGGGAATGCCGACGGGGTTACTCAGGCAATTTTTAAAATTGCAGGAGTGCCCCTCCTTTAGGGGAGCCTGCGGGGTTCCCACTTTCCGGCCTTGTGCCACATAATGCTGATGTGGGCAGCATTTAAATAAAAACCCTCTATACTGGGACAATTATTATTTTTGATAACCAGAGTGACCCCTTTTAGGGGAGCTGGTTTTTACCTCACATTAAAAACGGCCTTGTGCCTTATTTGCTCAGTGGGGGAGCAAATAAATACCATCTGTTCCGGCAGATACTGCACTTAAGATAATTTGTACCAGTCAATGGAGGGGAAACCCTCTATACTGGGACAATTATTATTTTTGGTAACCAGAGTGCCCCCTTTTTGCCTACTTTTAGGGGAGCTGGTTTTTACCTCACATTAAAAACGGCCTTGTGCCTAATTTGCTCAGTGGGGGAGCAAATAAACACCATCTGTTCCGGCAGATACTGCACTTGAGATGATTTGTACCAGTCAATGGAGGGGAGACCCTCTATACTGGGACAATTATTATTTTTGGTAACCAGAGTGACCCCTTTTAGGGGAGCTGGTTTTTACCTCACATTAAAAACGGCCTTGTGCCTAATTTGCTCAGTGGGGGAGCAAATAAATACCATCTGTTCCGGCAGATACTGCACTTAAGATAATTTGTACCAGTCAATGGAGGGGAAACCCTCTATACTGGGACAATTATTATTTTTGGTAACCAGAGTGACCCCTTTTAGGGGAGCTGGTTTTTACCTCACATTAAAAACGGCCTTGTGCCTAATTGGCTCAGTGGGGGAGCAAATAAATACCATCTGTTCCGGCAGATGCTGCAAGCTATGACTGGCTATGACTAGCTATGACAAGCAAGGACCAGATGTGGGGGCAACCCCACATGCCTGACCATTAACCAGCTCCCATTTCCCACCTCTCGGGAGCTGGCCCCCTTTTTCCCTTCCCTCTCCCTTCACTCCTCACATTAAAATTGGCCTTGTGCCTAATTTGCTCGGTGGGGGAGCAAATAAATACCATCTGTTCCGGCAGATGCTGCACTTAAGATAATTTGTACCAGTCAATGGGGGGGGACCCTCTATACTGGGACAATTATTATTTTTGGTAACCAGAGTGCCCCCTTTTTGCCTACTTTTAGGGGAGCTGGTTTTTACGTCACATTAAAAACGGCTTTGTGCCTAATTTGCTCAGTGGGGGAGCAAATAAATACCATCTGTTCCGGCAGATACTGCAAGCTATGACTAGCTAGGACTAGCAAAGACCAGATGTGGGGGCAACCCCACATGCCTGACCTTTAACCAGCTCCCATTTCCCACCTCTCGGGAGCTGGTCCCCTTTTCCCCTTCCCCCTCCCTTCACTCCTCACATTAAAAATCGGCCTTGTGCCTAATTTTCTCGGTGGGGGAGCAAATAAATACCATCTGTTCCGGCAGATGCTACAAGCTATGACAAGCTACGACTAGCTATGACTAGCAAAGACCAGATGTGGGGGCAACCCCACATGCCTGACCTTTAACCAGCTCCCATTTCCCACCTCTCGGGAGCTGGTCCCCTTTTTCCCTTCCCCCTCCCTTCACTCCTCACATTAAAAATCGGCCTTGTGCCTAATTTGCTCGGTGGGGGAGCAAATAAATACAAGCTATGACTAGCAAGGACCAGATGTGGGGGCAACCCCACATGCCTGACCTTTAACCAGCTCCCATTTCCCACCTCTCGGGAGCTGGTCCCCTTTTTCCCTTCCCCCTCCCTTCACTCCTCACATTAAAAATCGGCCTTGTGCCTAATTTGCTCGGTGGGGGAGCAAATAAATACCATCTGTTCCGGCAGATACTGCAAGCAAAGACCATATGTGTGGGCAACCTCACATATAAGACCTTGGTCAATGTAGGGGCACCCTTTCATACCAATTGTCACTATCCAGCTCCCCTACTCCCCGGGGAGCTGGTCCCCATTTCCCCTTCACTCCTCACATTAAAAATCGGCCTTGTGCCTAATTTGCTCAGTGGGGGAGCAAATAAATACCATCTGTTCCGGCAGATGCTGCACTTAAGATAATTTGTACCAGTTAATGGAGGGGAAACCCCCTATACTGGGACAATTATTATTTTTGGTAACCAGAGTGCCCCCTTTTTGCCTACTTTTAGGGGAGCTGGTTTTTACCTCACATTAAAAACGGCCTTGTGCCTAATTTGCTCAGTGAGGGAGCAAATAAATACCATCTATAAGACCGTTACCTGCAAGAGTATAACTACATGGTTCATTCGATATATTTACTTTTCTGATCTTTTCCACTGAGATGTGTTTCTTTCCTTGCGGACGAGGCCACAAAGAGATGTATTTTGAGGTGTTTCCCCTGGTTTATCAGCTTATCTGTTCTGATACTACACTTCACATTTTCTGTCCCCGGTCCGTGGCAGAGAATTTTTGTATTTTGTTCCTATCCAGAGAGCCCATTTTCAGAGAGCTGGGTGTTCCCTACACTAAAAGCGACCTTGTCTCTTACTCTTTCCTCGTGGGGAAGTAATTAAATGGAAGCACTACATGTAAATATTTGGGGAGTTTCCTTTTGTTTTTCTGTCAACACCTGGCCACGAATCTCACTAGTTAATTAATGAAACAGATTTAAAACGACGGATACAAACTATATAAATCAAATTTCAAATATAATATCGTCAGCAACTGAAGTACTTGTGAACATAATTGGAAAACAGCCCGTACAAGAAATTCACTTAGTAGTTGCGCGTTGTTAAAAAGGTGTTCTATTTCTGAACGCAAAATAGGAAATTAGCAGGTTCAACAGATTATTGTAATTACATTAAGGATAGTACGTTTATATCCAAACACTAAATGTTTTAAAATTGAATTTCGCGAAAACTTTATTTTTTTCTGAAAAAAAAAACATGTCTTACTTATTCTCAAGAAAATAATTAAGACGCTATTTGAAAACACAGCGATGCGACTAAAACTAATTTAACGTTATTGTCGAGACAATACTTTGTTTTCTTCTCTTTGTTTCGTTGTCCCTTTCTCGTGGGTTAATCTCACGCTTTTCCTAGTTCTGTATTAATAATGTAGTGTTCTCATTAGGTTTTCCTTTCTCTATCTTTCTTATACTCTCTAATTGTCCTTTTTTTTTAAATATATTTTCTGAATTTCTAATTCTTATTCTCTTTTTGTCTCGGTTTCCTCTTTCTTATTGCGTTCTCCATTCCTATCTTATACCCAATAATTCTTATCTACCTTTCCTTTTATTCCCACACCTTTTTAAAAATATTTCTTTATTGTATTCCTTATTTTTGAAGTAATAGTATAACATCAGGTAGACTGAGAATTCCAGATTCCTGACAGCAAATGATAAAACTATTATTATTTATTTAAGTGTTTTATCTGGAAACCTCAGTCATTTTTTAAACAAAATCTTACTTTTTTTAATTCTGATGTTCTAGTTTTGCACTATTATCTAGCAGAACCGATTAACCGGCGTTGTCCGCTGGAAGTATGACACCTGTCCTTCGTAAATAATTAAACTACAAGTGTTGGTAGTAGCCACCACACTCGCAGCCGTTGCTGAAATGTAATGATCTTGCTTCCACTGGCGATTAATGCTGATATGGGACGATAACTTCAGGTACTGTTTTATTTAAAAAAAAAGAAAAGAAAAAGTAATTACGGGAATGCGTACATAATTATGTATTAATTAAATTAGATAAATGGTCCATTAAATAATAATAGAAAGTAAAAAAAAAATGTTTTTCAACGTTACTGATTCTCATTGTACATTAACCGTTTAGAGTGATGGAAATCTGTGGTAGCAGTGCTAGTTGTTTCCGTTTCGTAGGCAAGCCATTCTTTTTTTTCAAATCTTCCATCAATGGAAAAAAAAAATAAATTCCAGTTATACGTTCTCGTTTTAAAACATATAAAACAAAACTATTACGACTTCTTCACTCCCTCGGGTAATGTCATGTTAAAAACGGTTTTCGGAATAAACATCCCTAACCTCGCATATAAATAACGGCTTTCGGAATACACGCCTTCAATCTCCCGTATCTTAAGAACAGTTTGGGAGAATAGACACACCGACCTCCCCATCTTTAAAACGGCTTTCTGAAAAAAAACACTCTTAACCTCCCTATGTTAAGAACGGCTTTCTGAATAGACACCCCCTCAACCATCCCATGTTAATAACAGCTTTCTGAATGGACACCCCATTTTAGAAGTTTGTGACAAAATAATTGTTCCAAATTAAACCCTAGTATTTGTTGTCAGTATACCCACCTGCAAATACTATGAAACCAACAATTAAGAGGGTTGAAGTGCCTATCGGAGAGAAGTAGATTTGTTTCTCGCACGTGCGTACAACATGGCGGCTAATGGATTACATAATACACATCTTTATACCTCGAATACTACTTTTCTCTGAAAAATTTAAAAGAGGTTTTCTTAACCAGCATAGTCGAAACCCATAACAGCATTAATTTAAAAGGAACTCTGAAAGTAAATCTAATGTACCCCCCCCCAAAAAAAAACAAAGTTGACGTGTATGAACTATCCATAATCAGTCCGAGAAAAGAAAATTGCTACACTTAAATGTTTTTTTTCGGGGTTGGTTTTTTTTGGGGGGGAGGGGAGGGATAATGTCGTATAGGTATTATTGTGCATGCTTACTTCCCCAAACCGTTAATATGTTTACATTTGTTCCAGATGTGGAGCAAAGACGAACAAATAAACCGTTCTGTATTACTTTTTTAATGTGCACATGGGTTCCAGTAATAAAGTTACCACTATGCAATTGCCTGTTTATATATATAATATATATATATATATATATATAGGTGTGTGTGTGTGTGTGTGTGTGTGTGTGTGTGTGTTTGTCAGCGATTTATATACGTGTGTGTGTATGTTTGCTTTTCTATTGTCTTGTTTTTTGGGGGGAGTTTTGTTTTAAATAATTACAAATTCAATGCAAAATCAATCTTTGACTTGATTTGTCTTAATCGAGGTTGAAATAATATATATATATATATATATATATATATATATATATATATATATACATATATATAGTAGTAGTAAGTTAGAAAAAATACATGACAAGTATGCTACACAGAATATTCCGCGTTTAATCCACACTAGGATTCGTCATGGTAAAACACGGAATATTCTGTGTAGCTTAATTACCAACATTATTTTATTACTTACTAACCAGCTCTACCTAAGTATTGGGCACTGTTGAAGTAAATACTTAGTTTACGCATAAAATTATACTTTTGTATATTAATTTATGTGATTAAATTAAGTAGTAACACACACATACACACACGCACACACACACACACATATATATGTGTATATATAAAGAGACTTATATGTAATATACTGCGTTCGTATAATTCAGTAAATTTTCATATATCAATAGGTTTCAAGCACAAACAAAGTTGACTTAAGGATTAAGTAACAAAACTATCACGTTTCATAATTGAGCATTAATATACTGTGTGTGCAAAATGAAGACTTCAAGACAAGGTGTTGATGGCAACGAAAAGTGTATTTCATTTTATGTTACAATTGTTTCACTGCCCAGTGTGACAATTTCAAGCACACACACACACACACACACACACACACCCACACACACACATATATATATATATATATATATATATATATATATATATATATATATATATATATTCTAGAATAAACACATGCAAAATATTAGGATCGTTGAATCCTAATAAGGGCCGTTCATAGTGTTCATATATATATATATATATATATATATATATATATATATATATAAACACCCACACACCCACACCCACACATATATATATATATATATATATATATATATATATATATATATATATATAATTACTTTATGCAAATATAGTAATATTAAGACTTTTAAACAATGTCGTACGTTAGATATGGTAAGATATTTTCTCCTCTAAAATTATAAGAAGTACTTCAACGTTTTGAAAATGTAAACCTTTTTTCTGTTTGATGAGATCAATAATGATCGAAACGGTCTGCGCATTGTAGAAAACTATCAAACTATGAGTATATTTACATAATACAAATATATATATATATATATATATATATATATATATATACATATATATATATATACTCTTTTCGTATACCTGGCATCCATTCTTTTATTAGAAACTAGAGAAAAATAGAGGGCACACGCTGTGTTTAGTTTCAAGATGTTTGCATTTCCTAATTTAAACTATCGCAGCATTTGTCTTAAAACCGACAGTGCGTACTCTTTGTTTTTTTACCTATGCCAAGAAAGGCAATTTTCGTTAAGGCCCGAAAGGCTAACAACTCTCATGTCTTATCGCTCGATAATTTAGTCACTTCTTTCCGCGAGATGGCGTCCAATTTAAATGACTATTGTTTCTTAAGATCAAAGGGAACACGATTGACGTCAAAACAGCGCAGCTCCGGCGAAACAGTCGAAAAACGTCTATATTTCAAAGTACGTATTTAAAAACACAGAGAGTAAAAGAAGCTGGGGAAAAAGGTCATATTGTGATAAGCGTTAAAGAAAGGCGGCCAAGAATAATATAAGATCGTTCGTTTGATCAAACTTCTGGCAAGATTAGACAAGGTTTAGTTGTAAGCGTCCTCGGGGTGGTTAACTATTGCAACGTTTTTGCCAACGTTGGTTCCAAAAGTAAATGCAGTTCAGGGCTTTAATCAGAGCAATCAGTAATCTTGCAATCGACATCGATAATTAGAAATGTTGAATGCCAGTGCATTGTTTGGAACAATTAGACTGAACAAAACAAAATAACGCATAGAAACAAATGAAAAAGGGAATGCAGGACAAGTGTTTTTAAATTACGCCCTTAGAATTATATAACACATAAATATATTAACGTGTTTCTAAATTTCGTAAGCATTATATGAAACATACATATACTAACGTGTTTCTAAATTTCGTAAGAATTTAATAAAACATGAATATATTACGGTATTCGTAAAACCGGTGATATAATTTTAGCATTATTTCTACTATATTATCAAAGTAAATTTGTCTCTGCGTATGTTTGAGTAAGCATTCAAGGTCCTTGAAAATGCCTGCTCTATTTATTTTACATTTAAACAAGGGTATTCAATTTTTCTGGCAGGGTTTCTAGATAGGCTTTGTATCGGCATGTCTTCGATAAGTATCGATAATCTATAAGCAAAATAATCAGGTGAAAAAGAGAACAGAAGATTTTTAAAGATTACACTTTTAACAGCCATAATATAACAAGTGCTTTTGAGAAGTTATATTACCAAACAAGCTGAAAGGCCCTATATATAAAACCAACAGCATTTCCAGATCCTAGGTAATGGGCACTTTCTCGTTATTTTTCAGACATTGATAACAATCCAGAAGTATGTTTTTGATTATAACATTACGCTCTCTCTCTCTCTCTCTCTCTCTCTCTCTCTCTACAAACACACATTCATGTATGTATATATATATATATATATATATATATATATATATATATATATATATATATATATATATATATATATATATGATTGCTATTTCTTGACAGAAGTTTTACATCTCTTCAGTTAAGCGTTTGTGTGCACGAAGGTGACTTTTAAAACTAGCCAAACTACTATATGAAAGTATACCTATGAGTCATGATAACTTCCCTCCTTGTAAAGTGGCCGCATGATAATAATATTAATCCTCGAATATCCTGTCATGCTACGGTGAGATTTGCAGATTATACCACCATCATTACAACTAAGTGTTGCCGAATGAACTGTAAAAGCCTTCTCGTGAGACTGCTGTTATGTCTTTGATTGTGTGATTCCAGATGATTTACAAAACCAGCTTTTGAGAAAAGGTATCTGCTACATACAGTGCACTTCAGTCCCTGTTGTATTTTTTTCTATTATATTTTCGTCTTTCTTTCTTGAAACACATTTTAAGACAACAAGATCTACACGCTTCTCTTAAAAAATCTTACAACCTTCTCTGATAATTTTTCTCCACTGTGGTCGATCATTCACTTTCTCAAGGATTTTCAAGTTTTTTTTAAAAAACATTTTGCTTGGTTTATGTTGTAATCATTTACATCCATTTATCTCGCCAGAAAACAGTTGCTTAGGAAGTCTTTTGCCCCCCCCCCATCCCAATCGAGTGTCCAGTTCAGCAGGTCTGATTTGAAATGATGGTTCATTTATATACTAGCACCATTTTATCGTCCAAGAAATACAGTGCCAAACGTTAAAGTCCTCCAGTTAATATTACGTATACTCCGAATACAACTTTGGTGAAACCATTTCCAATAATTCGAGATGCCTTCTCAAATTGTCAAGTTGTCCAATTCTCTGACCAATATAGCAGCGTAGCTAAAACGCATGCTTTGTAAACACTTGATTTTGTTTTTGATGTGATTCCCCAATCTTACCACACATGTTTCTCCAGTTTGCCGAAAGCAGAACTGGCTTTGGCTATTCTGTGATTTATCTCAGCATCAAGCGAGCAGCTCTTACTCAGTATACTAACCAGATATACAAAATTGTCCGTGCTATTTAATTTCTTACCATCAAGCAAGATGTTTGGTTCAGCATATCGCATTCCTATAAGGGAGTTCATAACATATTTTTTCTTACGCCTAATTGTAAGTCCAAAAGTTTTACAAGTCTCATATAACCTGTCCATAAAAATCTGCTTCTGAATGTAAAACAACGTCTGCATAGTCTGCATATACATGTTCAAGAACAAGGTCCTGAAAATTTTTCGAATTTGCGTTAAAAAATTGACCTGATATGCAAACCGAAACTTCACCCCAGTATCGCAATTTTTAAAGCATTCACCAGCACCATAACAAAATATATAGAAACTAATGTAGAAGCGAATATATTACCTTGTTTTGCACCATTTTCAACTGAAATTTTATCAAACAGAGATCAATATACATACATACATACATACATAAATATGCGCCCTTCAGTCTTGACAGATTATGGAGCTCCACAGTAATAGTTGCTGCGCGTGAAATTTTTGTGGCAAGAGTTGAGCAATCTTTACCCACACCTCTCGTGAGTCGAAATTGTTAAATAACAGTGGCAAGTGGAAGTTCAGGGCAACTGGAAACAATACCGATTAAGTGGAAACCACATACACCGCCTAGAATTCCAAAATGGTTAGCCATATGTTACTAGCCAGGCTCGACGTTGGTTACCTTCGGTAATCTGACGAGAACCGGCGTGTCGATGTACCTACAAACACACACACATACATACATACATACATACATACATACATACATACAGAGGTATGTATGTAAAGGGAAGTTGACAGATTTAAGAAGCATAATAAAAATATTAAAAACTTTTAGAATAATAACATTATTATTTCAGCATTTCGCATGGTTACATTTTCAATAATTAACTGGGTTAAATTTAACCAGTTTAAGTGTAAGACGCAGATTTTCCATTAAAAGTTACCATTAAAATTTACCATTAAAATTCACCATTAAAATTCACCATTAAAATAAACCTTTCTGTTTATCATGTTTCCTTTTCCAGCTTAATGAATACTTTTGCTTTCTTTAATAATACATTTATATTTGGTAACGTACAGGTGACTACAGGAATTTAGTTCGCTTTAAGGGACACAAGGTTCGATAGTTTTCCGTCACCATAACTCCAGTCTTTCCAACTGAAATACCTTGCCCTGAACTTAACCCTGACTCATACCCTGAACAAAACCTTGAGCCTTCCAGCAAATTTTATGACTATCCCACCCACAGGCACAAAATAGGGGGTTTATTGCGAAAGCCATATTTAAAATGAAGAGGTGTAGGGTTGGAAAACAACCAAAACAACAACAACCGTATTTTAAATGTTTACCCGAGGTGGGGGTGGGACGCATGCTATAACTGGGAAACGCCGGTTAACGGGTCCTGCTAGGGGATTATAAATAGAAATATTTACAACCAGAAATAAAATAAAAATGTTCTATTAGATATGCACCATTATTAAAAAAAAAAAAAAAAAAAACTAAAACAAAAATAAAAATTCCTAAATAGTATCCCTGCAATTTGTATCCCAGAGAGTAGCCCCATACATTAAAGTGGCGCTGTGCCATTGTTATGTGTTAAAATGTAATAATAGTGAAATTGTACAAATGTTTCAAAAGCGAAAGACGTTGTCTATGGACGAAAACTATAGTGATTGAATCCATATCGAGATTCAACGTAAACCCTTTGAACATAGGGCGTTATGCTCGTTGTGTTAATTTCAGAAAAAAACAAAATATAGATAATATTCTTGACTTATAAAAATAAATTCTTTCCAACTGTTTGCGTTGATTAACATGGAAACATCCCTTATCGGAAAGCGTTATCGTTATCGGTGGAATGTAATTATCCCTTTGCCTTCAAGTCGAAATTCTACGAGTCAGTAAACGGGAAAAAAATCAATTTCACACAATTACCCGCCAGCAGACATGTTCAGATACAATCGTGCACCCACGCATGCGTACACTCATCATCTCGCCAACCATGAATACACTTAGAGTGAGCAACCTACGCACATTTACACATCTACAAATGTAAAGATAGTGTGTTACATGTGCGGTAATTAAGAATAAAATTATCTGTATATCTTTTTTTAAAATATGACTAATAATAATAATAATAATAATAATAATAATAATAATAATGTGATGCCTATAATAGTAGGAGGACTAGGAACAATTCCGAAAACCTTCGAAAAAAGAATGAGATAAATTGAAATCAGAGGAATAGCTACAAAGATACAACGAAAAACGATAATGAAAACAGCTGAAATATTAAGGAAAAAAATTGCATGCTGGGATTAATACTTTTGAGCGACATGCGTGGTCAGAAAAAACTGCTACAGAAGCAAAACATGATGCAGCGTTGCATGGGACCAAGAAACAGCATATCTGCATGTTCTCTCTCCCCTAACCTATAACCTCCTATTGCCCCATCACCGCATACAAAAAGAGTAATGTCAAATAGTCAAGAAGGGTCAGGAAAAATGGAAAGACCGATGAGAGAACGCTGACCGAACCGTCGCTGGGCGATACCAAGAGAACTGACACCTTGAGGAGGCTTATTGCCGCTCAAATTCCAGAGGAGACCAATAGCGGCAGCCAGCTAGAAACCAATGGTATGCAATTATTGCGATAACGCAAATATATTTGCAAACGCTATTGAAAGAGGTGGAGACTACTGGAAATTTGGGGAGACTTGTTGTCACTCAGCTTTCAGGGAAGACCATAGGTTATTTTCAAGAAGAAATCTTTGATGACCTATGTGAAAGCTCATTCATCATAAACTGGTTCAACACGAAATAAGTGAGGAGAGTCAGAGAGGATGGAAGGTTCGAGTTGTAGGGGTACGAGCAGGCATCGGCTGGATGAGAGCGAATAACAATGGGGCCTTGGAAAGGCGTATTGCTACCTAAATGCGATGGAAGATCAATGGTCGCTAACAACGAGAAATTGATGGCAAACGGCTGTTGCAGTATTGCTAATTAATTCGAAAATGCCATCGAATGAGGTGAGAAATACTAAAAATCTGAAGAGACTTGTTGTCACTGAAACTCCCGGAGACAGCACGGATTGTTTTCAAAGGGAATTATTTGATGATGGCCTTTGTGAAAACGCCCAGAGCGTAACAACAATAATTATAATGATAATAGTGATGACCACAATACTAGTACTACCATCACCATCACTACTACGTCTACTACTACTACTACTACTACTACTACTACTACTAGTAATAATAATAATGATACTACTACTAATAATAATAATAATGATCCCAATAATAATAATAATAATAATAATAATAATAATAATAATAATACCAATAATAATAATAATAAATGCGCTGAACTAGCCAGAGAGTTAAAAGGGTCTGGAAAATAAGAAAGACAAGATAGCACCACTTATAGTAGGAGCGCACTAGGAACAGTACCATTGTTTTTTGTTAATGGGAGAGATTGAAATCAGAGGAATGCCAGAGAAGGTACAACGGATGACAATGATGAAAACTGCAGAAATTTGAAGGAAAACGCTTGAATGTGGAGACTAGCAAGACCAATAAACCACGGACTCAAACTGGACAAAGAAACGGCCGCAGATGTAAAATATACAGGAATATCACACGGGATCATGAAAATTAAATTGATATAATTATAAGATATCTCGTGCGGCCCTGCATATCGGCCACCGCTTTTTGTGTGTACGCAACCATGAACTGGCTCAACACTAAATAAGTGGGGAGAGTCTCTGAGGATAAATAGACCGAGGAGGGACAACACTGGCCAGATCTCAGCTGGATTAGTGCAAAGAGGCCTGAAACATTGGGGAGGCTTATTGCCAACCAAATTCCAGTGAAGACCAATGATTGGTGCTAACACGAAATAAAGAGTAAGTGGCGGGTGTTATGACGCATATTCTTTTGCCAAGCTTATCTGAAGAGATGGAGAATACTAGAACTCTAGGGGAGACTCGTTTTGACAGACTCCGGAGAACATCATAAGTTGTTCTCAAAGGGATATCTTTGATGATAATCTGTGTGACTACTAGTGTGTAAATAAATTTAAAAAAAAAATAAATTAAAAAAAAAAAATAAAAATAATAATAATAATAATAATCATAATAATAATAATAATAATGATAAATTCTGGAAGCGGACACCATCAGAGCAACAGAAATGAAAGAGAAAGTTGGGAAGGGTACCTCAGGAGAATAAGAAACCTCCTGGAAACGAAATTATATAGTAGAACCCTAATAAAAGGTATAAATACATGGGCAGTATCACTAATAAGATACTCTGGACCGTTTATAGGGTGGTCAAAAGAAGAACTGAGACAACTCGACCAGATATAACTATGAATCCGTGAGGAGGGGATTTCATGCACCTCCGCCAAATTGTGTGAAAGTTGTTTTCATCCTTTCAACACTCCAGTTCAAAAGAAAAGGCAGTCAATCAGATACAGACGAATGTTGACTTTGTTATCAATTCGTTTCCTGATCAAGCAAAATTTGATTGATTTGAAAGTGATCATCGAATGTCAACAAAGAGAGACTCTTCGATTCATTTATAATTCGGAAATATAAAAATAATGAAGATAAATAAATAAAAATAAAATAAAACAAGAGAACGAAAAAAGAGAGAGAAAAGCAAAGAGAAGTAAAATTACATAAAGAAATTATTATAATAATACTACGGTTTATGTAGGTAAAGAACTGAGACAACTCGACCAGAAAACCAGGAAACTCATGGCCAAGCATAATGCACTATATCCAAAGGACGACATTGACAAACTCTACATGAAAAGGAAAGACGGCGGGAGAGGACTGATCTCTATAGAAGCCTGTGTGAAGGACACGAAAAAAGAACTAGAAAATATATAATCCAAAACACTGAGAGGATAATTATGGCAGCGAGAGACACAGAAAAAACAACAAAACAAAAAAAAAACAGAGAGACAAACGACAAAACGAGAAAAGAGTAACGGGAAGAGAAACAACTCCACGGAAGATTCATAAGAATGACAAAAGATGAGAATAACGAAAACACCATGACATGGTGCGAAAAGGACATATAAACCTAGAACCTGAATCTCTAATAACTGCAGCACAAGATAAATCGATAAGAACCAACCATATCAAAGCAAGAAAACAGAAAACGCAGACTCTGTGGACAAAGAGACGAAACGATAAACCATATAGTAAGTGAATACAACAAACTGGCCCAAAAGGAATACAAAAACAGGCATGACCAAATTGGGAGGGAGGTGCACTGGGAATTGTGCAAGCGACTGCATTTTGAGCGTATAGACAAATGGTAAAGTATAAACCCGCAACAGCACTCGAAAACGAGAACCACAAAATCCTATGGGACATGGTCAGACAGACGGACAAACCCTTCCAAGCAAGAAGATCAGATGTCGTAATAATTAGCAAGAAAGAAAAACCCTGTCAAATCGTATACTTTGCTGTCCCAGCTGACCACAGGATGAGTATGAATGAAAAGGAGAAACGAAGCAAATACACAGAGTTAGCCAGAAAGTTAAAAGGGATTTGGATGATGAAGAAAGTCAAATAGTACCGGTAATAGTAGGAGCACTAGGAACAATTCCGAAAAACTCCGAAAAAAGAATGTCAGAAATTGGAATCAAACGAATAACTGCAAAAGTACAACGACTAACGATAATGAAAACGACTGAAATATTAAGGAAAGCCTTTGAATGCGAGGAATAATACAAGAAGACAATATAACGAATCAGCGTTACAGGGAATGAAGAACACCGAAGCTGCATATCTGTGGTGTTCTCTGGAGACTCGTTGTCATTCAGCCTCCAGAGAATACCACAGGTTTCCAATCAGATCGTGTGTTGACTTGTATGAAAGCTCTATGTGAGCCGCCGCCGCCCCCGCGGCGGCCGCCAACAACAACAACAACAACAATAATAATAATAGTAATAATACCAAAAAAAATAGAGAAAATTAGAATCAAAGGGATGACTCTGACTCTGTAGCATCAAAAATTCTCTAATATAAATATATATTTATATAAAAGAAAAAATACATCATCCAGGTTGACACAAAATAAAATAGCTGTGAAGTATCGAAAAATCGAGGAAAACAGAATTAATCCGACTACTATCAAAAGAGAAAAAAGATGAAGAAATACGTTATGGAGGCTTAGAACCATTCAAAGTAGAGTCAAGACCTATGAGATCGCTAAAGTAAACGAATAGTGTGATAATACAAATCAGAAACGTAATAGAAATCAACGTGTAAAAATGTTCGAAAAAGAGGTTGGAAATTCATTAGGACTTGTTATTATCAC
Organism: Euprymna scolopes; assembly: GCF_053919585.1. Lineage (NCBI taxonomy): Eukaryota > Metazoa > Mollusca > Cephalopoda > Sepiida > Sepiolidae > Euprymna > Euprymna scolopes. The sequence goes on from NC_136494.1 coordinate 12,249,489, forward strand.
TGGGTCACCTTTGTGTAACAACTCCTGACGATTAAATAATGATACCACCACCACCACCACCACCAACAACAACAACAACAACAACAACAACAACAACAACAGCTATTATTATTATTATTATTATTATTATTATTATTATTATTATTATTCAGCTGATAAAAACCCTTAATATCGTTTTTATCAGCTGAATAATAATAATAATGATGATAATAATAATAATAATAATAAATTATTATTATTATAGTAATAGTAATAATATTAGTAATAATAATAGTATTAGCAATAATAATAATAAGAATTATTATTATTATTATTATTATTATTATTATTATCATTATTATTATTATTCAGCTGATAAAAACGATATTAAGGGTTTTTATAATAATAATAATAATAATAATAATAATAATAATAATAATACAAATTATTATTATTATTACTATTAATATTTTAGTAATAGTAATAATAGTACTAGTAATAGTATTAGTAATAATAATAGTTATAATAATAATAATAGTAATAATAATTATTCTTATCATTATTATTATAGTAATAATAATAAAAATAATAATATTAATAATAATAGTAATAGTATTAATAATAATAATAATAATAATAATAATAATAATAATAATAATAATAATAACTGGCAGGACCCTTGGAAATTTCAGACCATAAGAAATATATTTATTTAACTAATATATTTTGATGAAGCTGATATTTTTTTCCTGATAGCGCAGAATGCCGTTGTTAAATAATAAAAAATAACGATTAGACACACCAAAATAAAATTTATTAACATTCCGATTTAAATAATGTATATTTTATATTAAATATAGAACTGACCCACATTAGATTATAAAAAGAAAGTCGTAATAAATCCCAGAAAATAATATTGAGGTGCATAGTTCCAAAACAATAAAAACTCACATTGTAAGATACATTCTTCAAGTTAGTTCTTTAGTTTAGTACCAGTTGGCAGCAAATGTTCTTTCTGCCCTGTTTCTTTGGAATGTACCTTTTTTAACATTATCTTTCGCTAAATTCGTTCTTCAGTGATAGACAGCTACACGTCAAAATTACTACGGGTTCCTCTCTCACATAGACTTAGTAGTTGAGAGGATTTACGTCGAGAGAAAACAAGTGCTACTAATTCGCTATGTCACATTCCAATAAAATATTGTAAAACAAACACAGATGCACTATTGGGTGATGGGACACCGATAGGAATTTTTTGACAATGGGGATCTAATAGCTAGAATTCTGTTTTGGACCCTTTCAAATAGCGAGGGATTAGCTGTAAATCTACCAGACCTAGGGCGGCAAAAGTAATCTATGCATAGGCGAATGGAACTCTGTAAAAATACATCATATTTTCGGGTTTCAGTAGTTTTCTAGCAAGGTGGATGGCGCTAGTGATGGGACGATTCCAATATTTTCCCGATTCCGATACAAGTTACTATTCCATACTAAATTCCCGATTCCGATACAATTTACTATTCCATACTAAATTCCCGATTCCGATACAATTTACTATTCCATACTAAATTCCCGATTCCGATACAATCACCGATTCCGATTCGATTCTTTACCCAATCTCAAAATATTTAACTATAAAAGTGTTATTTTTTTCAGATTACTGTAAAAACACATCTTAAATGTCCCCATATTTTCTCAAACGTAAAAACACACTTGTGAGGGTGTGATGTAGAGATTTTAGTCAAACTGGAAGTTTAAAATGGATAAATATTTATTATTTTATTAATTGTATAATCATTGGAAGATGTTTCTTTAACCAAAATCGAATAAAAAAGGATAATTATAGGAATCGGTTTTGGCATCGGAAAATAGGCTCAATTTTTTCCGATTCCGCTACCGACTTTGATACCCCAAAACGCTTGGATTTTTTTTTCCGATACCGATTCCGATTCCGATTAATCGTCCCACTACTAGTTGGGACATACATTATTCGCAGCAGTCTTAGTAAAGTGTTAATGTTTCCTGTGAATGAAAAGCCAACGATGTTGAACGATGAACTCTCATGAAGTCACGGCAATCGTTTGTTTGGAAAAATCCTTGTAATTATTATATGAAGTAAACTTTATTTTATTCGGATTAAATCGTATAATCCATATATATTTAAAATAGCTTGGTTTTAAATAAATGACCATTTATTATTTAATTGGAATTTATTATTGAGATGAGTATTATTGATTACTTTTGAATTTATTAAGAACTATTATTCTCATCTTTTAAGCTGTTGTTTCACGACGTTTCGGCCAACTATTAATCCTATTGGCCTTCGTTAGGTAGTAACCGCGACGGGATAGGAACTCCGAATCTCCTAACTGCATCTTCAGCAATGACTGCCATTCATATTTGTTGTTGTCTCACCATATTTTTGGCCAAATAAGCCTCTGGCCGGCTTTGGGTAGGACTGAAACCGCTATTCTCACCTGGAACTGTAGAGAGTCAATTCTCTATCCACTGGCCCACGGGTACCGAATGGTGATCAAGGTTAATTTTTGGTCTTATAAATTCATGTTTTTTTTATTATCTGATCGTAATAAAAAGTAATAAATGAACATACTATGAAAGCTAGAATTAGATAGAATTTTAATCAAATTTATTGCATACATTGATTTTGTACCATATACATCATTAATTATCGATGGCCAATTCCTCTTGAGAATAAGGGTTTTTGTATCAGCTGAATTATTAAGAATTTCTAATTTCCTTGAATATAATTTAATTGTTCTAATGATGTAATCATGCAAAATACGCCCAGACACAAACACGGACAAAATGTAAAAACATGAATTATTGTAAATTATTGTAGAAACTCTCTTTTAACAATTTCACGTAAGTAACTTTTGTGCGTTACAGTCGTGTTTGTTTATGAATCGATTTCTAACAGCCGCTAGCTACTGATCTCATTATCTCTCTCTCTCTCTCTCTCTCTCTCTCTCTATATATATATATATATATATATATATATATATATATATATATATATATATATATATATATATATATATATATATATATATATAAGTGTCACGTATGCCCTACGGTTCAGTACTGTTCTCAAAGCTGAACTGGTGAAATGTCACCTTGAGAAATTTAGCTTGCTTTGTTAGAGTATAACAAACTAAATTGGCAATGGGATGCTACATAAACAATGTTAGTTTTCCTTGTTATAACGTTTTACTTTGAGAGAGTCTGCTATGATTTGAATCCTAGTCTCTATTTGTAATTCAGTCTACAGCAACTCCCCCTTTCTTCCATATTGTCTGGAAAACAGTTTCGCTTCTATCAAATGACTGATCATCATATCGTATCGTAACATGGTGCGTGTTAGCGTGTGGAAATTATCAACAGCAGCGACAGATGGCCAGCGTGCGTAGTGATTAGAAACACCAGCAGCAATTGCAGCAGCAGTATCAGAAAAAAAAAACGTAAAAAAAAAGAAAGAAGTATCTATTTAGGATGTGTGCGCAAGAAGAAGGAAAAACAGGAGAAAAATGCAAAGCGTGCCCGAAAAGTGAGAAAGGCTACGTAAAAAGACATTGACGTGTTAAATTGCAGACAAGAATCAACTGGATGTTCCCGACGTTGGGGCTAAAAAACGAGAATGCGGCCAGGCTAAAATAGACAAATGGCGGCGAGAGAGTTTTTTTTTAATGTGATGCCGAAAATATTGGGAATAAATGCGTTTTATTAAATAAAAGAACAAAAAACACATATTATTTATATATTTATGTTTTATTTATTGGTTCATTTGCGGCTACGTGACAGTGTGGTTGCGGTGTAAGTGGTTCAATAAATGACGAGAAAGATACAGTAACAATTAAATAAATATTTATTTACAAAACTATATAAAAATGGTAATTGAACAATAGTTTGCTCATGGCAGGACTAGTTGTGAACGACCATCCGCTTCGAATGTCTCTGACGGACTCTGCTACACCGTACCCGGAAGTGACGTCATGGACGGATGTAACGTCATAGAATAGTCCATTATTCCCGGTAATAGGGGTGCTTCCCCAGCCAGTGTGAACACAAAGATTCTATTGTTGGCACTGTTTCACCCGATATTTTTCTAGTCAGGATTATTTCAAGAAATACACTGCATACTTTTCGGAGATACTAAGAGAAGCTTGCCACCGTCCCATGTAAATGTGATTACATAACCGAACTTGATTCGCCTTTTGAACACCCAGGCCATTAGTACTTGTCGTTAGCCATTAGACCAACGTCACCTCAAACAAATGACTAGAACCAAACTTTACTCCCATAAACAGTATTTTCTAATGACGTCCAATTAATTAGATTTGTAAACGACTGCTTCTGCGCAGAACAATATTTTATCGTCTTCAAGTCTAATGTCAACAAACACTTCGTATTAATTTTACCTATTCTATTCACCACTTGAAATTCTCTCGAAAAATCTTTCAAAATCTAAGTAATAATCTATTCTGCTTAATCATACCCTTATTCGATTTTCTATTGTATAAATTGTGGGTTTCTGATTTCTGCCCATCAATCATTATTATGAACTTATTAGAGACAAATGATTTAATGGTTGAGAAGACATTTCCAGCTATACCGTAGCTGGATATCTGGTGAAGTAGACCTTTATGCGATACTCTGTCAAAGGTATTTGTTATGCCCAGAGCAATTGCCCAAGAAAGGAAGCCACTGTCGGGAGATTCGCTACTTCCATGAGATATAACCGTCAGCACACGTGCTCTAGATTTAGTAGAACGGAAACCATATTGAATGTAACTAAGAATGTTGTTTTGCTGAGGTGATTGACTACTTCCCTATTTAACACATATTCCATTAACTTACTCATGACACATAGGAGACTTATTGGTCTATACTGAGAAGAAAATAACCGATCACCTGAATTCTTAAATACAGCGATCGCTGATCAGGGTTTTCAGGGTGTTGGGGAAAATTCTAAGACAATGCTGAAACGGCTTCGTAAGTATGGGAGGTAGATTTGGTTGAAGCTTTTCAGCACTATAATTAGAATGCCGTAAGGGCTAGTTGCTTTACTTTCATCAAGGTTTTTGATTAGCTTGGCAATTCTACGCTGACTTCGCTTTGTTTATATTATAGGAGGTAAGCTGCGAACGTTGACTGTATCCTCTAAGTTTATTCCTATGATAATCCAGAAATTACAGGAGCGAATCTCACGCAGCAATAAAAGCTAGAAAATGACCATAGTATAAATGGTACGAACAAATCTCACTTCCAAAAAGCAACAGGTGTGCTCTCTTTGCTGCCGGTGATCAATGAAAAAGATTTCTCTTTCACATAGTTCCGTGAGCCTGATCGATAATTCCCAAAATTTGACAGAACAATCGTCTACAATTTTAATGTCAACAAATTCTAAATACAAGTTGTAAGTCGATCTAATTTATTCATTATTCGAAAATATCTCATAAAATCTTTCAAAACATAACTAACAATACATTTATTCCCTTCAGCATTTTCGAATTGCTGTTTTATTTATTGGCTGATATATACTGGC
>NC_136494.1:12262530-12272530 GCF_053919585.1 Euprymna scolopes
TTGTTTATAGACCTTTTCTATCAGTCAGAAAATGTTTTATTTCACAGACACATTGAATGTCTACTAAAGAGAGTTTGAATAAGCCACGATTCTCGCAGGCCAGTTTTTTCGTACAGCGTTTTTTTTAGTAAAATCTGGCAGGATGACAGTCTTCGTAAACTCTGAATAACTATTCAATTTCACATAATATATATATATATATATATATATATATATATATATATATATATATATATATATATACTCTTTTTGAAAGTCCAGCAACATAAAGTTAAGGTAGGTTAAAATTTTATTCATCATATTATTTGTTCTCTCTTTGGACTCTGCCTTTTATTTCATTTCGTATTTTCTTCGAATTACTTTTTACTTTTGTGTTTCTAAAAAGGCCAATTATATGTGCCATGTTTTTAAAAAATACCTTTTTTCTTAGGAAAATCGCCTTTTAATTTTCCAACAAAAAAAGGCCGCTCCGAAAATGATATATTTCAATGTGAGATTTCTTTCTCGGTCTCAAGTCCTGAAACTTAGTAATATGTAGCAAAAAATGTTGGGAAAATATTACTGCCTCAACAGAAAAATAATATTCACAAAAATGTTTAATCCGAACATTATTTTACCGAAATATACTGATTAATATTAAATTAAAAAATGAAGATACTAGAATTTAAATCAAACGTTTTTATTCCAACTAAACCAGTTGTATTGTAAATTGCGAAATTGATCCTGAGCCACGGAGGGAACTGCCCGGTTTTATATTAGCTGGGATTGTTACAGTTGGACCTAACCCGGCATATTGTCTCTGTGAGAAACTGTCATTTAATGACTTCGATATTTAAGTTTACTACTACTTCAGATAAAAACATGATCCGCCATGATCGTCATGGCCATAGAATTTAATAGGGGCATCTACAGAGAATATACGAAACTGCTCTCTATATACTTCCACGTAGCTTCTACTCTCCACACCGCGTTCATGTTTGCCCTCTATCGCTTCCACAACAGTAAGGTTACTATTATTGAACGCATCTCTTAGAAAATTTATCACATTACTAGCAGGGGTTACTCGGCGTTGCCTGGGTGATCGGCCCCCTTCCCACTCCGAGGGTTAAGAAAAAAAAGTCACCCCTCTGGATTTACATGCTTGGTGCCGGCCTCCCCCCTTCAGGGAGAGATAATCCCCAACCCCACCTTCAGGGAGGAAGGTGCCTGGAGGCTTCTCCCCCCCCAAAGAGAAAAGTCACCTCCTTCTGGCCTCTTCGCCCCCCACCCTTGGCGGGGCACCGGCTCCCTCCTTTGGGGGGAGAAACTGCCAAGCTCCCCCCTTTCGGGTGAGAAAATGCCAGGCTTCCCCTTTTGGTGGGGGGATGGTGGCCAGCTCCCCCTGCTTGCCCGTACGTGGGTGGAGTATCGGACGCCCTTCCGTTAGGAACCCACCCTTGGGGGGAGGTGGAAGGAAAGTGTATAGCCCCTCCCCGCTTCGGATAGGATTTAATAAACAAATAGAATTTTAAAAAAAGTAGAATCGATCAGGATCGAACACGCAAACTAACGGTTAACAGTTTAGTATGCGTATTCGAATTATTCTCTTTCCTTTAATAAATAAAAAATAAATAAAAAATGTAGTAAAAGAAAGTATAAGCAAATGAATGGATAAACGGGAACATACCAAAGTAATAAAATGAGAAAATGAAGAAAATCAGATTTACTGTGTGTGTTTATGGTGTGAAAAGTCAGTGGGCTTGGTTGCCATAAAAACGTGGCGTACACAAGGACGGTAGTGAACGTGTGTATGTGTGCGTGTGTGCGCGTGTGCTGGGTAGTAGTACGAATAGTCTGTCCTTTTGAGGACAGCGTTTGTTTTCGTGTTGTGTGTGCGGCTAGCGCCAGAATGGCGGACGTGGTGTCGGAGGTTGGATTGTGATGGCTGGTGTAATTTCGTAATTTTTTAATTTGTAAATGGCAAGTTAGGGAAAATATAGACCCTTCCAAGATGGACAATAAATAAGGGCATAATATTTTATGGAAAATTTAAGAACGTGGGAACCATAGTTTTTTAGGAGATGTGATTATTGGATTAACCAATCAGAAACCGTCTGTGGCACACACATCTCTGTTTCTATAGATATATAGATAGATATAGATATAGATAATTGATAATTCCTCGACTTACAATTATGTTTGTCAGAACTTCAATGTCTACAATCTTTAACAGCTAGTCCATTTAAACACTGCAGAAAATAAGCAGAGGTTTTACAATAATTTTCCCATTGTGTAAGACCTAACACAGATTTTTAACGAAACAACCCGAGTGCACAACACAGATGGGCACATGCAAATCTCCTTGCATATTTTCTTACATCTTTTCTGGAACTGTGCACATTCTCTCTTCTTGCTCCAGTGAGTTCCACCAATAAATCAGTAGTTTGAAATAAGCTAAAACCAAAATACAAGTCGTAAGATGTACCTCTTCATCGTAAGTATATGGATAATCTATGGCTGGCTTAGGTAGCTCATCACATCTTTCAGGACGCTTCGCCACCGAATCTACATAATTCCTCTAGTTCTCTCGATATCACATGACAGTTTGCAGGTCCAAAACACTATACAATTCTGTGTCCTCTAGTAGGTTATCTTCTACCACAGTTTGGGTAGCCATCTGTTAGTATCCAGAGAACTACTCTTCACTGTGTCTCATGCAGTGACCTGCGACTCTCATCCTTCTCTCCTGTACTTTCAGTGATAGTGGTGGTAGGTCACCATAAAGATGTGATTTGTTGCGTGACTTCTCCATGATATATTAAGGGTCATCATGAGCACCCCCTGAAACAGCCATCCAATTTCTTCTTTAGCGCATTTGTAAAAGTACATACGATAGCTTCCTAACATTTATATTTAGTATATATATATATCTATGTTTAAAAAGAAAGTTTTCCCCACAACATCAAGTTTGAATGGCAAGTTAACTGTTGATATGCACCACTTCATACAATCCAAGAAATTCCACTAAAAGCTTAAACCAGTTGTTTTTATTCCATAATATACTACTGCATTGCACACAAAAACCAATATTTTATTGCTTGATATTCTAAAACCAAATCAACGTTTACCACTGTTCGCCAAAGAATAAGAAAGGCCATCAACCAAACCCTTTGTTATTCTTCGCAGCAAAGTCTATACTTATTTCCTATTGCAACTGAAGACACTCTATGCGGCATATATATATATATGTGTGTGTGTGTGTGTGTGTGTGTGTGTATAATGTTGATAAATGTATCAAAAACCTTGATTCTCGTAAAGCAATTAGCCCTGGCGAGATATCAAACATAGTGCTCAATAAACAGGAAACAACTATCTCCTAACTTACAAAGCTGTTAAACTGCTGCCTTAATGAGTAATGATTTTCAACAGCATATTATATTGGACCAGCGTTTTCTGTATTATAAAACTTTGGAGGCAGGTCATCTATGCATCCTGAGTATGACTATATACGTTATCCGAAAAGAGTTAAAAATAGTGAACCAATGTATGTATGTATGTGTATATATATATATATATATATATATATATATATATATATATATATATATATTACACTGACTGAGCATATTTAAATGAGGTTATTGTCGAATCACGTCAGTCATCACTCGTATTCAGACCAGACTACTACATGTCTGCTTTCGACGGCGTCCAACGCCTACACTATTTAAAACATTAACATTATAATTCAATTCTCTTTATTTTCTTTATTGAAAAAGAAAGATAGATGGTGAGAGAAGAGGAGAAAGATAACATGCGTGCATCAAGTTTGACTATTGTTTTGTGCTTGTATGCGTTGATGGCGAATTCTATTTGGTTTAACCTTTCGAATTCAAAGGTAGCACATCCTTTTGACTTGATTGACCATTATAAACAACTGTTACTCTTAGTTCGATTGACAATAGTTACTTAAATAATTATGTTTTTCAGTAAAAACTCATGTATTTCACACCTTCCAATGAGCAAACTCAATCACACGTTAGGTATAAGATTTATTAATTTAGAAGACCCAAGCTCCCCCAAAACGGAGCTTAAATGGGCCACATTTCGTCCCAAATTTCACTGACTTTTGTCTCACTAGCAAACGTAATAACATCATTTGGTTGCTAATGCATTATTATTATTATTATTATTATTATTATTATTATTATTATTATTATTATTATTATTATTAATTTTGTGTCTTCTCCGAATTATTTCTAATAATTATTCACTTTTTTTAGAAACGTTAATTCCTTTAATCATTTTACTTTAATATATTTTTGTATTTTGACCAAATTTAATCGTTTCCTGTACATTTATATAATCATTTGATTTTATTGTCTTTAATATTTTAGTATTTTTCATTCATAGAAATAATTAAAAAAAAAACGTAACTGTCTTTGACGTTTCTGAATTTTGGAGATGAGGGTTGGTTACTCTTCGGAATACTGTTCTCATCTTCGGTATGATCTTGAGTTTTAAGCTCCTAAAATTCATACAAGAATTGTCCGCAAGAACCACTGGCGCAGTGGTTAGAGTACTGGGAGGAATCAATTGTAAACATTATATTCCTCTGGAGGTTGAAGTTCAATCCTCAGTGAGGGCGACCGAAATATCCATTTGCGAATTACTTAGGACCTCTATCCAGTCATGGCTGACGGAACTAGAACACGCTACCCCCGTGAAGTAAATAAAGCCTTCCGCTCGAAAATTCGTCCAAATTCTCGATTTCGACAACATGCATCTGAAGAAGGTCAGAGGTTATATTGACCGAAACACCGTGAACGTCACGCTCAACAAGAGAACAGTAGCCAGAGGTATGCTAATATAAATAACTGTCTTTATTTTGTTTGGATGATTATTATTATTTTAATGGTCATTTAATTCTATTGACATTTTCAAGAACTTGCCCTTTATTTTCGACAATATTTTTTTCGGTTAGTGACAATTTCTCTATATTTTCCAAACATTTTGGCTGTTTTTTTTAAGCTCTTTGCTTTGTAGTCGGCTTCTTCCTATAGCGTGGGAGAGAGGTTAATTCAAAGATGGTCTAGATTGGGTCTTTCCATGCATTTATTACGAGTTTGAAAATGTCTGGCTCATTGTGTGAAGAGAGTGGTCATTTTACGTCCCTTTTTCGTCTGAAAGGAAAAGTTATTTTGAAAGCTGATAAATCTCTGAGTCTCTTACGGTCCACAAGTATCTGTGATGTTGATGGATGGATAGTGGGTATAACTTAATTGCCTTTATTACATGTTTCCTTGTGACACTTACATCACCCGCGGCGGGTGACGTAAGTGTCACACCTTTATTGGACTGACGTCCGATGCTAACCAGTTGGATTCTTCTTTTGTTTGATGGAAACTGCTCTAACAGTATACGTTGACTTGGTGCAAGCCGAAAAATACAAATCTACCACTGGTATTACTACTAAGTGGGAGGTGCACCTCGTTAACAGTTTGTTGGTTAGGGTGAGCATTTATTTGATCTAGGTCCTTTGCAACCAGTCAACACCCAATATTAACTCTCGATCCAAGACGGGGTTAATATAAAACCTTGACGATATTTGTGCTTTCTTTATTTTCATGAGCATCATTTACTGTCATCATTTAAACATTCTCGAGAGTAAATACAAGTTTAGAACGTCTTAGTTCCACGTTATACATTTTTAACTCTTTAAAAACTGATGTTTTGAGAAGCGATACTTCTGCTACAGTGTCGATGAGTGCCTCTATCGATTTACTCCTTATTCTAAATGTACACTCTATTTCAGTAGCACTGGTTGACGGTTTATTTATCCGGGGCTTTCTATTTTCCTGAGTTTTCTTGACTTGGTCAGTTTTTGTAGTTTTTCACAAATTCTGGACATCCATGGCCTCTGGTGTTCGTCCTTTCCCTGAGGATTTTACATGATTCCATGTCGGTATTTTGGCATCTGATTAGATAATGTAAGTGGGTTCCTGTGGTAATGTTTTTCATGAAGTGAAGTTAATTAATTCTGTCTCAGATGACCATTGGAAGACTCATTCTTGCTCATTTTTGCTGAAAAACCCTCGATGCTATTTTGCCGAAGCACACCCACAAAACTTGTACATTACAGCATTGACGATTTGCTGCTGTAGTATTCAGTTTCGAGTAACATAAATCTAGTCGGGGCCATCTTTCGTCCCTGATGCTCGTTAATATTAATGCGCTATCATTCATGATAGACTGATTCTATCGCATGGCAACTTCGGAGTTCCAAATCGAGCTTTTCGCTTTGTCTTGCAGCAAATAAGGCCACGGATAATGTTGCTGGATTTGACCTCACAAAATCCTCCATTGATAAAGGCGTTTCTTAACGCATCTATGAAGCATTCACCTAAGTGCTCTCGAACAGCTGAACCTTCTCGCATCAGTGCGTCCCTCTGAGTTAATTAAGCAAGTTTGTTTAGTCTGTTTGCTAAATCCAGGAGTGTCTCTGCTCGATTTTGTTTTATTTTTATTAGAACCTTAGAAGCGTCGGCAGCATCTGTGAACTGTCCATACTGGGTATGTCTTTAAGAGTGGGGGATGATCATCAAGATAATCTCCGATTACTTACGATAATAAATCTTCCGTCAAATCGTATGCCGGGTTTACTACTTCTTGGTTTATTCGCTGGTAAACCCGCGCTTTCTTTTTCAGAACTGCTAACCACGGCCTAAAACGGTTTCCCGTAAAAATTGTGATCTAGGATAACCCTATGAGAGTCTGCTAAATTAAGCTGGGCTAACGTTATCTATTTTGTCTAAATATATATTTTTAAATAGCCGATGTTTAAAACCAAAAGCTCTATCCACAAAATATATATTTTTTACAAATTATTGAAATCAATAAATATTCACACTCCCAAAAAGAGCAGAAAACTATTCATCTTCCTTTACTTTTATCAAGTTTTAGTATGTCTTCGTTTTCATCAGATCCTGGGTTAATGTGGATATTCTTGAGTTTGCTTTTTGGGGTTGTTGTGTTTTCATCGATTTTAGTTCGACTAATGGTTGTTTTCTTGGTTTGTTGTGTCCGTAGACTGTTTCCCAAGAGTTTTCCTGCTTTTCAGTTTCCCTTATAACAGTATTCTGATCGGTTTAAGATCGCATTGAATTTATAAAATTGTCAGGGTCAACCTTATCCCAATGCGAGGAATGATCCTGATTTTACGGCATCAATTATGACAATGTCTCTGAGCCGTGAGGAGAATTACTTTTTTGTGAAAAGTCCTGCAACAAGGATGTTTTGTTTTCGGGTTCTACGTGGTTTGTACGTGGTTGAATATTATGAACAACTGCCACTCTTGGTTCGATTCATACCTGATTGAAAACAGTTATTGACGCAGTCATGTCTTTCGCGAAACCGCTTGTCTGTTTCGCCCTCAAACGAGCGCACTCAATCACAAGTTTGGTATAAGTAACCCACTCTATTTAAAATGGAAGCTTTATTTTGTTAGGTTGCTAGAATCCGTGATGAATAGGGAAGTGGTCATCAATCTCAACAAAATTAATCTATTCATTGACATGCCATATTCCTTCCGTCCTGAAAGATTTATTGATGATCTGCTATCTCTAATATTACTCTGGCTTTGTGAATTCATTGACCTGGACTTTCTTTCTTGCGCAATTGCCTTTGTCATATGAAAGGCTTTTTAGATAGTACGACATAAATACTTCAAAGCATTCCCTAATACTCTCAATGACTAAATACTCAGGCTATCAAACGTGGCATTTATCAGGGTTCCCTCTTGGCCTAAGTCTTTACTGATTTTCTATGATCTACCATATCGCATTGTTAGAATGTTCGTATTCAGACGGCAAAAAATATATGGCAATAATTCAAAGCCAAAAATGATCAACATCTGTCTGATTATATAAGAAATACCTTCTTTTTGTGTGCTGTAAATTCACTTGGTATTTTTTTCGGAAGGGAACCTACATAACCTATAATATTTTTTTTTTTTTTACTGTAAAAGAGTTTTATTCTCTGTTATTAAAATTGTCCTTTAACATATTCGTTTTATTACAATAAAAATATTCTTCAACCATGTTAATGAGGAACACATATCTTTCTGTGAAAAATTATTTCACTTTTTGTATTCGACGAACCAGTTGTAAAACGTAATATATTTACACGTAAATAAAATATGTGTTTGAAAAAAAAAGGAATTTAGTTTTGGAATGTTAGTATATATATAGTGCAGAATTTTGTTGAAAATCCAAAGACTCACGTTTTCTTTTTTATAACCTGCATTTATTTCCTGGATTTTTTTCCATTACAGCTGTTTCATTGATGAGTTATCAATTTTACGATTTATGTTCCCAAATATATATATATATATATATATATATATATATATACGTTTCTAGATGAAAATCTTTACAAAGAAATCAATAAACGTAAATTACTAATAGAGTAGAAAGTATTTCGTGTATAATGACACGGATCTTGACATGCTAAATTAGTCACTCGATCCGGTCAAATTGAAATAAATACATTGAAAATTTAATAGTTTGTTCATTGTATTTCAGACATATTTGTATTTGTTGACTCAAATATATTAATATATGTGCACCCATATATAAAAACATACATAAAAATAAATACACAGACATACAGACATACACACACACACACACACACGCACACACACACACACACACATATATATATATATATATATATATATATATATATATATATATATGTTGTATAGCAGGGAGTCCATATGGAATGATAATGGCATTTATATGAGACAGGGGATTGTTCTTCTTAACACATACTGAGGAGGTTGTGATATGATGCACAGTTCTTAACACAGAGGAGAGGAGATACTCAATTTTCGAAGGGTAACACAATGTTCATTATGAGATGATAAACACATTACCCTTTCTCCTGATGAAGGATGACACAAGTCAAGAGTTACAAATAATGATAACTTATTTATTCTTCTGATCGAGCGCTCGATTGACGTCAGGAATTTAGGCGTAGATCTGCATAGTCTAAATGTTCTATCTTCGCTCCGAGGAATTAACTAACTAACTCTCTGACTCTCTTGCTGATTGACTTATCTCTCTGACAAAAATCCAAACCGATAATACGGAGAAATGCCCTTTGTCAATTACGCCGAAAGTGTGTTTTTCAAACGTGACCAATTTAACGTGGCTTCAAATATGTTTGTCAACACTTTTGACAAACCAAAGAATCCTCAATTCTAATCTAACCTATTTTAAACAAGATAATTTAATTTGCCTTGTTCAGCCTTTTACTGACATATTTAATATTCAGATTTCTAAAAGAATTAACAATAAGCTTAATTTCTAACTTTACCTTTCTGAACTTTGCCTACAGGGTTCGATTTTAGGCTTATCCTAATCTCATATTTCTTATCTAACATTCTTCTTATATGCATGGAAAGGGGGCAGCCCTTTTCCATGTAACATACGCGCGCACACACACACACGCATCTGATGATTATCTCATCTGATGATTACAACAATGGTACGTTTTGATGGAATATATATATATATATATATATATACACGCAAACAGTTAAGAAAACATGTTAAAACACGTTAAAAAGTGTTAAAAACATATTTAACCTGAAAATACCACCAATAGCAATGGCCAAGAACACATTGCCTGAAAGTACTTCTTTTAAACTCCTCGGCCTAACGTTTACAGGGAATATGAACTGGAATAGATACATTGAGAGCATTGCCACAGCTGCTGCCAGGAAGGTTGGCTCCCTCTACCGTGCTAGAAACTACTTACGCCTGACAGTATCCTATACCTCTATAAGGCAACCATTCGCCAATGTATGGAGTACTGTTGTCACATCTGGGCTGGTGTATCTGCTGCTAGTCTCTCGCTCCTAGACAGGGTTCAAAAGGGTGTCGCCAATCTGATAGGTCCTGAACTGTCATCTAGGCTTCAGCCTCTGTCCCATCGACGAGATGTTGCATCCCTCTGC
>NC_136494.1:12277530-12280030 GCF_053919585.1 Euprymna scolopes
AATATATATGGCGATTAAGCTACACTGAATATTCCGCGTTTCATCCACTCTAGGACTCTTCGGGCTTCTGAAGAGTCCCAGAGATGACGAAACGCGGAATATTAAGTGTAGCTTAATCGCCATATATATTTTATAACATTCTACACACACACACACACACACACACACACACACACACACACACACACACACACACACACATATATATATATACATATATATATATATATATATATATGAAAGAGGGTAATGTAATTTTAAAGTTAATGTAATTAAATGATATTATTATTCGAGTCATTGATTTATTCTGCTTGTTTCGAGCGTAGAAAGAGTTATTAGTTAAATTATTAACTATTCTTATCCGCAACAAATTCAATTTCACGTGTTGCAGTTCTCGCCTAACGTTTACAATTATATATTTTGACGTGTTTTTATTGTCGCATATTTTCCTCTTTAAACAGTGTCATTAACTAATCAATGCGCAGAATTAAAGTTTGCTTGCAGCTGTTTTTCCTTAACAAATACGATTATAAATACATTTTTAGGGTAAAAAATATCCGTTGGTGTTCATTGGATAATTTGTCCTTGCGTTAAAATGAGGTTCATGAGGAAGTGCCAAATTTAATGAATGGTTAAACGTCTTAAGATGATGCGGGGAAAGAAAGTAAATTTTAAAAAATGAAAGATTAGATGATGGCGAAAGAATGAGGAATAGGTAAAAAGTGTTTCATACGTCATATAAATATGTATATTTTTATGAATCCTTATTTTAGGTTAATTTTCTAATCCTACAGATATTTAGTATTTTAAAATGTTTAAGTCATTCCATTTGATTAGAATAATTGGCTTATAATTCTTGAAGCACAAAGTGGCAGTAAACGGAAATAAACACCGTGCACTTCGCGAAAGTGGAGATGGATCAAGTGTAAGCAACTTACACAAAACACACTGGAAGCAGATGTCGAATTATTAGAGAGAAATTAGATTACGTTTGAGTCGGGGAAGACGACAGATAAGACGTGCAACACAATATAGGAATCTCAGCGAATACAATCTTGATACTGTCCGACGTTTTTATAAGGAATGCGGGTTTGTATTACTGTACACATAGATTCGAAAAAGTTGTCAAAAAACAAATATTTAACGAATAAATGTTATCAAAGGCAAGATAAGTTACTTTTCTACCAAACTGGATATATTTTTTGTGTTTTTATTCAATGTAACATGTGTATTCAGCTCGAAAGACATGCATTGTTTACCGATGGATTGGAAAATTAAAAATGCCACTCGACTGTCTCTATAACATGGTAAGTTTGGGAAAAAATGCCATAGATAATTAATAAACTAGACAAAATACTATTAAAAATCAACCGAATATATGTTAACTTATATCCCGGTAACATATATTGAGCGAATTTTCAACAGTATGTTGTCTACTTTATTATTTATAATACCTTTTCCCAAACTTACCCTCTCCGAGAGAGAGTCGGCCGCCATTTTGAATTTTCCAATACATTGGTAAACACTGCATGTTTTCCGAGCTGAATAAACATGTTACACTGAATAAAAACACAAAAAATATCCAGTTAGGTAGAAAAGTAACTTATCTTGCCTTTGATAACATTTATTTGTTCTATATTTGTTTTTTGACAACTTTTCTAATAGTAATACAAACCAAGGAATGCATTTAGTCGCTCCTCTTGTGAACGGAATTTCCTACCACAATGAAGCGTTTGAAACACACTAATCGCTATTTTTCTATACACGAGCTTTATGTTTGTTTAATACAATGAAACTGCTGATTATCAACCAACAAACAAAACAATGATCGTCCAATACCGATAATGCACAAGTACACACGTGTATGTTTATGTGAGTTTTTCTCTGTGTATGGCAATTTCACATAACTAATGAATAAATTGTAAGTCAATTCATGATGAAATATATGAGAGGATTGACAAACGATCACAAACAACCAAACAATGAAGTCATATTTAAGAGGGTTACAAAATATAAACCAAAGATTCAGTTTTTGTTTCTCATCTTTATGGATAGTCTTTCGTGCAGATGGAGACTGTCTCTACTGTTTAAAAGAGCCGAATTTTACGGACACACCTTATCGGACAATTCAAATAATTCCTCGATAGTAATACATATATAGTCGCCAACAATCTGATATTGAAAAGTATTCTTTTCCAGGGCACTAGTAGAATGTACAAAAATACAGGACATCGATATTGTAAAAAAAGGTTATTATATTTAAGCAGTACATGGAGCCTTAATTTGTGCCATACATAAATGGTTGTACTGATAATCTGAAAAAATAACAATAGGACTACTTCAGAGGTCCAAGAAATTGATAATATCAAACGCGAGGACACTCCCAGAAAAGAAGACAAAGTTGAAAGAGCTATCTATACACCGATTCTGTGAGCGACGTTGTCGATCAGTGGACCACGTTATCACACACCGGGAGCTATAACAAAAACGTAAACACATA
>NC_136494.1:12285030-12290030 GCF_053919585.1 Euprymna scolopes
CCAACATTTACCTCTATCAACGAGGACTCGACACTCGAGGGCTCATAACTGAAGAAAAATAGACAATGAAACAGACACACACACAGACACACACAAAAATACTGAAATTCCCAGAAAAAAGTTTTTAAACTTAACTTAAATTTTAGGGCTAATTGGGGAGAGGTGGGCGAATTCTTAACGTAATCATTTTTTATGCCCCGTTCGCTGTGCACTCACGAGGAACCATGGATGTTTCAATTGTTATTTCTAAAAGAATAGTTCCCCCATAACTTTCTACTCTCCCTTTATGTCACTGATTCTTCGTCATCTGATGTCTAAGTATCTTTTCTATTTTTACTTCTAAAGGAAGAGTTTCAGTACTTTCGGAAATATGTTTAGTTGGATTTCCTTCCTCTATATTTACCACACCTTTAACCCTAAATATGCCTCGATCACCTTTGTTTTCTAGGTAGCTACAATTGACATACATATACTTTCTTAACAGTCCCCCAGAAATGTAAGCATTTTATGTTTTTGTATCCAAACATTTCAAGTCATCGAGATTCCATTCAACTCTATAAGCAATATATCGAGTGGTAGGTACTGGTCTGGCGTTGATTGCATATATTGTATATATTGTCTTCCGATTGTATATATTGTATATATTTTATATATTGCATTCCGATTGTGGAGGTTTGATTTAAGAATAACCTTTAATCTTCACTCCTACGTAGCTGTGACTTGTTTTCCCATTTCCGTGCCCTTATTGTATCGTCTTCCAATATTCTACACTATTTGTAGCTTTTCCGCTGTAAACAATCTTTATCAGATCTGATTTGGGGAGTTGAAAACTATCTGACTGTAAGAGCTTGACTCTTTTTATTTCAAGAATAGAACATTTCGTGACGCCAAATCCAGTTTTTATGTAATTGCTAGAAAATCTGATCGTCTACATTAAGGAATTAATCCTGATTCTCATTCCTTCTGAAACATTAATTTTATCCAAAATTAGTAGGTTGTTGATTAAGGGAAAGTGTGTCGCCCTTGAAGATACTCTTCTTAATTTTAACTTTTCCTAATGTAATATTATGAAGTTAAATTGATTTCACAATTTTTCATGCCATTCTCGTGGCGTTCTCTGGAGTCTGAGTGACAAGATGTCTTCCCAGGTTTCCAGTACTATTGACTTCTTTTGCTAAAATTCTCAGATGAATTTACGTCATCGAAAAAGCCGCTTACCATCGATTTCTCTTTAGTAGTGGCTATTGGTATTCACTAGATTTGGGGTGGGAATAAGCTTCTCCAAGGTTCAAACTTTCTTTACAAACATCCAGGATATATCTAGTTAATGATTTCTTCTTTTCGTCTTTCCATCCTGCTTGACTTTCCTGACTTATGTTGTAACACACACACAAAGAAAAAAATCTATATAATAATAATAGGATATCGTGTTAGTGATCATTTTGTTTGTTACGTTTACATCCGAGTAACTATCGTTTAATTGTTATGGACTTCTATTTCTTGTAATAAATAATTTTACCAAGGAGTCTGCATAAGTTTTGGTTTCGGTTTCGATTAAAGCTGTTGAACCCAAATCATATGAATTTTGCGATTTTTGAAATAGCAACTTTATATTATGTAAAAATCGATGGAACATTAACTCTAAAATAATATATACGCAATCTGCAAGAATTAATACACCACATCTAAGCGCACTTTACAACCAGGCTACGCCGGGCGTCCCTGCTGGCTTAGAAAAAATATTTTACAGTTTTAACAAAAGAGCTACAATAATAACAGAGAGTCTTCATTTACGCTGAACATTTACAGAATGGCAACATCAATATATTACATGAATTAGTTCCTTGTGGAATTTCCACAGGTCCCGCTAGTTATTATTATATCTTTAGACCAGTTGCGTAATTTGGTAGGGAAAATAACATCATTTTGATCCAAACCTTTTTTTATATTTTGTATAAAAAAAAAGCAAGTATATTCCTTATAATCCGGTTGGATCGAAATAAACTATCATCTGCACAATAAAGTTCTTACTCTTTTTACATATCTCGGGAAAACAAATACTTATTGATAAAATAATCACCTTCAGCATCAATGAACATTTGCCAACGCACAACAACTGTGTGTTTTCCAATAACAATAATGTTGTTTTCTGTCTGTCCAGTACGTTTTTAAAAAGGCGGGATAAAATATTTAAAAAGATAACTGATTAAAAAAAGAAATTAGCGAAATTTCGCTTTAAAACATCTAATCCTGCAATTTATGAGATGTATATATAAGTGGGCTCTCATGGACGTAGCATTGTTTTCGGTTATCACTATATATATAAGATTGTTGTGATCGTGTATACACGTTTACTGTAACTGAAGAATAAAGTTAAAAAGGTACATTAAAATATATGACTGAAATAAAGAACGTTTTTTGACACTTGGTGCTAGAGTAAATTAAAGATGGTCTCTTACAATGTTATTTTTTTATTTGTATTGAATTATGTAGCACAATATTACTTTCTGAGTATTTATTAGCACGTCTTTATCTCTTTCGTGTCACTTCTATATTTAAAATACAATATACACTATTTTCATAGAAATATTAATGACCTCATATTCGCTCTGTTTTGTTAGTTTTTTTCTGTACAAAAATGCATTTTTGTGCCACCCAGAAAAAAAAACAGCTTTATAAAAATATATTATTTTGATTAATTATGATTGTAATTCTGAGGAATGTTTAAAGGTTTTGCTCGTTAATAAATATCTCGATATTTTTACGTTAATATATAAGCACGACCTTCATTTGAAACTTCTCTCGGGCAGAAGTAAATTAAATTATCACCTTTAAAAGAGCAACATCCACAACAGAAAAGTATTGTGTCTTTTTCAAACTGGGTATTGAATTTAATCTATAGTCATTATCTACCAAATAAGAAAGCCGCCCTGAATTCAAATATTAGCATAGGCTGAAAAGTTAGAGATTGTCTAGAAAGTAAATCATATAATGCATTTTGACAAGAAGTGGATCAAGAATAATAAATATAAGATTCGGTATCTTGATATATTTACAAGCAGGCGGCCCGGCGTTGCCCGGTCGTAAAATACACTTAAATATTATATTTTCATTCATACAGAAACTGAGACCTGTCCCTGCGGGGATCGTGTTTTTCTTTTCTTTTTTTTAATATTTCTTTTCTTGTAAGTAAAAATAAATGAATAAATAAAACATTCTGGCTGAGATTGAAACAAAAACCTAAGGACAGTGGGTGAAGCACGAAATCATGAAGCCGGCTTGACATGATTTAAAAAAAACTGTTTTCAAACTTACTTATTTTTAACATAGTGAATCTGTTATGGACAATTTACGCATGCGCATTCGTAGATAAGGTTAGAAAACAAATAAAATTCGACGACCTGCACGTTACGATTTTTCAAAGTTGAGTCATTAGCAACCCTTTCTTTCCATTTAAAACTATTAAAGTTTTACGCGTATAAGAATATCCTATATAAAAAAATGCAGTCCGTAGATAAGAATTCTGTTGAGTCTATAGGTTGAGAAGTGTCCTCACACACATATTCTCATTTTTATAGATATATAGAATTTAATCTTTCTAAGTAGTATTAAAGTGATTAAGACCATTTTTAGAAAGAAAAGTGTTGGGTTTTTTTTTCTGGTATGGGCATTTTTCTAGTTTATACTACTATAGGATGGGTCACTAGTGTGACGGCGTAACGGGTAGAAGGAACGTCCTGGGAACGGCAAGTGAAACAGGGAGGGTCGTCTTCATTCCTATGCTAGGAATGAAATCCTGGTGGTCACTAACAAATTGTAGCATATATAACTATGTTTATGGATACTGGGAAGTCTTCTTTTTATACACACATGGAATTGGGCGTGGTTATTCTTCCACGCGGTTTCACATTTCTTGGTGATTGATTGGGCTATGACAGTAGCATATTATTTTCATTGTTTTTACTCTTAAGTATATATCCGTTAATATATTATGTGTTTATATAGACGGATGTGGTTCTCGGTTGATTAAGTGTGGCTAACTGTGTCGGATATATATTTGAGAGTGAAGAGAAGGAAAAGAAAATATGTTGTCACAACCCTAGTAATGACCTCTGTCTGTTCGGTTCTTGCCAGGGGAGGTGTCAGACCTCGTCTTAATGTTTAGGCAGATAAAACAACACGCAACACAGGTTGTAATATACATAAGATACTCTTTATTTATTTATTAAAAAAAATCACAATATATTACAGTTACAACAAGCAATTCATAACAATTACTATTAAGGAAAGGCTTTACTAATCCTCACGAAATCTTGTATTGGGAAAAAGGGGTGCTTCCTTTTTACGGAGAGACAAAAATATATATTTGTCCTTACCCCATAGTGGTCACCGACAAAAAAAGAAACAGGTCCTGGCGAATTGCATTGTTGTCCCTCCTTCGTATCCCTCAGCAAATGACCAGATCACCCCCCCCCCCGGTATGTGAGGGGGAGATAACGCAATACAACATAATCACGTTTGACACACCAGTTCCCGTCAGAAAACCGGTTAAGCTTTGATGAGCCTGGTCAGTACGAGATGGGTGACCATTTGGGACTTCCAGGTGTTGCATGTGGTCTTCGTTTATTTCGGTATTGTTTCCATTTGTCCTGGACTTCTCTTTGACACGCGACTCAAGCCGTGCCGATAAAGGAGAGGTGTGGTTTAAGATTGCGCAACCCCTGCCACGCAATTACACGTGCAGTAGCCTTTTTAAGGGGTACTCTTTTTCTTTTGAGACTGAACGGGGGCATCTGAGATAACGCAGTGGCACTTACAACATATATTGACTCAGGTTCTTTTTTGCACGTTGTGTAAGTATGTTTACTGGCTGAAATACTTAACTTGTTTATTGGAGTCAGACATATAATACATTAATGGTTATTTTTACATATAGGTAAACCGTATTTCCAATTTGGTCATAATCAAAGATAGTGCGTTAATATATATATATATATATA
>NC_136494.1:12295030-12317530 GCF_053919585.1 Euprymna scolopes
TTGTAGTCTATTTGTAGGAAACACACTTAAAATGTTTTCCGCATTGTAGTAAAATATTACTACTACAACTATTAGCATTACTACTCCTATTATAAATATTATTACTACAATTTAACGGGAACATTAGAATTGATAAGTGTAAGCTTCTGTTTTGACCAGGAGTGAACTTTTCAGATTAAAAAAAGTAATAAAAAACGTCTGTATTTGTTTCATTCTTAATCAGAAATCTTAAATCCTCAGACATCCTGATCTGATAAAATTATTTAAAAAAATGGAATAAAACAAAATATAAAAGAAGTTTAGGACCATAAAAAAAGAGAAACGTTATATGAGAAATATACGTTAGAAATTAGAGACGGATGAAGTAATACCGAAGTATATTGAAAGAGAAAAGCGAGGCAATAGAAAAATATAGGAATAAGACAAAGAGAGAGAAACAGTCAAAACTATGAAAAGAGGAGTAAAAAAAGAGAGAATGAAAAAATAGATATAATAGAAAAATATAGAGAATAAGAAAGAAACTAAATACCAACAAGAAAAATAATTATTGATACAAAACCCGGAAAAGCAGGGGCCAACTAACAACCATTTTAAATGTATGTACGCAATAATCTTGAAATTATTTAAGGCACCTCGTAATAAATGGAAACGATAAGGCATAAACATTGTGGAATAATGCTATAAAGCTCATATAATAAGTAGTTAATTGATAATGTTGAGTAAAACAATGTCACCTACCCCCTCGACATATACTTGTGACATACACAGAACATCCAACCTTGTTTCTACTGTAAATTGTTTTTATCGTAGACTAGCGGGGGGTACCTGGCGTTGCCCGGGTGTTTAGAGGTGTGTGAGCTCGGACAGGGGTGGTGTTAATCAAACTATAAGAATAAGTGAAGTAAATATTTTTTAATATTAAATAGTAAATCACCAGAACTCCCAACCTTGTTTCTATTGTAAATTGTTTTTATCGTAGATGATTAAAAAAAAACTAGTCACAAAATACGAGCTAACAAATAACATATACACAGACACACACTTGCGTGCGCGCACACACACGTACACACACTCGCACAAAGGCACGCACAGATACATATATATATAATTTTTGGTATTCAGAAGAGAGTTATGTTTGAAGATTTTATATATATATATATATATATATATTATAGAAAGCCCCATTTTCCCCATTGTTTAATTCTACTTGCGCAACTGCCATTGCTCAAAAGTAGCATGCCAACCACAGATTTAACCGACATAAGTATAGTTCAAACAGACAGAAGTATATAGAACGTAGAAGTAACATAAAGAAAGAAATAGCGACAGCTAAGAAACGATTTACCGAAACAACTAAACACGCATCAAAGCTCAGAAATTAGGAACTCGTGACTTCTGGAAAATCTGCAACCATGTAGGCAACCATCAATTCCCGCACTAAACAACATCCACGATGTTATTTGCTCAGAAATCGAGAAGGCTAACATCCTTGCCAGTCGATTTGCCTCAAACTCCACTGGGCCCTTTCAACCACCCATTACGTGACTTTCCTATGCGGGCAGACGCCAAATTAGACGATCTGCAAATCAACCCTGGTCAGGTGCATGGTATCATAAAAAAACCTCGACACTTCAAAAGCATGTGGACCCGATATCATCCCAGCCGTGCTATTAAAAAAGTGCTCAGCCGAAGTAGCTCTAGTTCTCTCCAAACTCTACTACAAATGCTTTAATGAATCTTGCTTTACGGGCTGTTGGAACACTACTTTTGTGGCACCGGTATTCAAGAATTCTGGCGAAAGAACTGACCCATTTAATTATCTCCCAATTAGCCTCCTCCCACTCTTTGCCAAAATATTTGAGAACATAATTAACCATGCTCTAGTCCATCACCTTACAGATGCTACACTTCTGACTAACCAAAATATGGATTTAGACAAGTCCGTTCCACAGCAGACATTATAACTGTAATATCTGAACGTATATACCATTCACTGGACAAAATGCGGGAGGGCAGAGCGGTAGCTCTAGATGTATCTGCGGCTTTTGACAGGGTATGGCATGAGGGTCTCCTCAGGAAAATTAGATCATATGGTATCATTTGTAAAATACTTAACATAATTAAATCTCTCTTAGATAAGAGAAAAATCCAGGTTGTCCTCGACGGCCTTACATCTAAACAATATGATATAAATGCGGGAGTACCCCAAGGGTCTATCCTTGGACCTCTATTGTTCCTAATATTCATAAATGACCTCCCCGACAAAATTGCCTCGGTGATGGGTATATATGCTGATGACACAATACTCTATAACAGGCACGACAGGAAAACAAATAAACACATATCTAGGGAAATGGTGGAAACACTAGAGGATGATCTCCAATCTGTAGTGGAATGGGGACAAAAATGAATGGTCTCATTCAATGCTGACAAGACTAAACTTATTTCCTTCGATAATTACAAGAAACCTTCTCTGCCGCCAAGAGCAATGGCCAACGACTCTTTATCTGAAAGTACATCTTTCAAACTCCTTGGCCTAAAGTTCACAGAAAACATGAGTTGGAACAATTACATTGAAAGCATTGCCAGGGCCGCTGCGAAGAAGGTAGGTTCTCTCTACCGTGCTAGAAAACCACTAACACCAGAAAGTATCCTGTACATTTATAGGGCCACCATTCGCCCCTGTATAGAGTATTGCTGTCATATTTGGGCTGCTGCATCTGCTACTAGTCTCTCTCTCCTAAGGTTCAAAGGAGAGTCGCCAATCTGATAGGCCCTGAACTGTCATCTACGCTTCAGCCTCTGTCCCATCGACGAAATGTTGCGTCCCTCTGCCTGTTCTACAAGTATTTTAATGGTGCATGCTCTGAGGAACTGCAAGCACTTGTGCTTCCACGACGTAAACACCCTCGACAAACCCGGCACGCAGCTAAATCCCACACCCACACAGTAGAAATCCATAGATGTAAAACTCCAGTAGTTTCTTCCCCAGAACCGTTAGACTTTAAAAATCCATTCCAGGTCCCTGCTTCCCCCAACTGCACTGACGTGTTCAAGTGTAACGTGAACCGACATCTTGCTGCCTAAATTCCTACAAAGTACCCCAGTAGTTGTGGCCCATGATGGTAGCCCTCTACATCAAAGTGGCAATGCACCCTGTTTGGGGTAAAAATGTAATAAATATATAAATATATATATATATATGTTTGTGTGTGTGTGTGCAGAAAATGTATAAAATATATATACTCCAATCCTCGCCTCGACATGGGTCCGCAACTAGGAGCATGCATATATAATAATAAACTGTATAGCAGCATACCCATGTATAGACAGATACAGGCGTTGAACATTATTATATGGAATAATATATATGTATTGGCGATTATCCAAGAGGGATTCATAGGCCTTGAAACACCCATACTCTTATGGAGATGTCTTAAATCAGAAGAGATTATGGAACAAGATAATAAACTTTATATCACTGTGTAAAAGTTACGACTAAATTAAGTAAGAGTTTGTCGTCATCCACACAATTACACACAAGAGAAGCAAATGCCATTTGTTCTCCTTTTAAACATTGCATATTCCTATTTTAGCATTATAATAGTATTATATAAAACTCTACTTATACATATATTGCCCGGTGTAACAATACGCTAAAACATGATATTTAAATTCATGCAGATTGCGTATAAAAAGTCATATATACAGGGTGGAACGATAAATGTTTCTTCCTAAAGAAAACAACCCTACAGCTTTATATTAAAATCATTATTGCGAAAATTAATTCAGTTAACTTGATTATGTAGTAGAGCTGACATCTATTTAATGCATCCACCTTCAGCGAATATCACCGCCTCGATATGGGTTCGGAACTAGGAGCATATTTTTTCCACAAGCGACGGCAACATCTCGAAGAGTATTCGTAGGATGGAGACAATCAGGCTGGCGTTGGCGTTTTGGTAGGTCATGTCTGTGATGTTCTTGACATATAACCAAACGAAGTAGTCCAGCGGGTTTATTGCTATAGAATAAATCCTTTATTGAATAGTATGTATTACGAGGAATAATTTACTCGATTGATTAAATTGCTAAAAAAAATATGATAAATAATAAGGATAATCTCCTTCATCAAATTCCATCTGTGTTTGGTTACAATATCGCGTCATCGGATATTTAGGCTTAACGATCTAAAAAAAAATAAATAAAACGACTTTTCTGCGCTTATAGATTAAAAACTATTTTACGTTAAACTAGCCAAGATTACACGGCTATGAAAAAATTTCTGTAAAAATTCTTATTTATCTATAAGAGATTAGACAGATTTTTTTCGATTTTTGATACTTATCGGATGAATTTCTGAACAAAACATATCTAAGAACACTGCCAGAAATATGAATTACCTTTGTGTAAGATTTAAAAAATAAAGGCTCAGCCGCTTTAGGACCTTTGAGGAAAGAAACACACACACACACACACACACACGCACACACGCAAACACACACGCATACAAAAAGTGACTTTTATATACAAGGTTGAACGATAGAAAAGAAAGAATTTCAGTTTTTGTGTGGAAATCAGTTGTATTTTCTTCTTTTTTATGGTGTAGACCATCTACTAGTTAGCTAGTTCTGTACAAATCCAAACGTGCAATAGAAGCCTTTGGTAATGTCTGAAAGTGATACAATGATCAAAAAGCAAGATCAGAGATGCCACTACACATTTTATTCTCTCTATCGATCTAAGTAATGACAACAGGACCATTGCCAGCACACACAAAATATATCGATGCATTGCAACGAATAACAGGGTTGTCCAGATGAAATAAACAAAGTTTCTGGTTTTGGTCTTTGGTATGGTTTAAAGTGGGGCCACTTCATACTATATCTTCGAATTCGAATTGAAAGTCAACAGCAAAGTGTACCTGGATATTCTGAAGAGTGTGCTGATCTACTGTTTCAATCAGGTGGCCGTTGGCAGACTCTGTGTATGGCATCAGTACTCAGCACCGGCCCACAAGTCGATAGAAACGCAGGTTTAGCTTCAGGAATGCTACAATTTTGTGCCTGTTTCTCACTTGTCTCCCTCCTTCCTAATAAACCCGCTGGACTGCTTCGTTTAGACATATGTCGAGAATATAAACAGAACGCCCCACAACACTATAGCCAGCTGGATCGCGGCCATCCGAGTATTCGCCTAGCTCCCGCCAACGTTTGTGGAAATTGCATGCTCCTCGTTCCGAACCCATATCGAGGCGGTGAGTTTACCTGTAGGTGGATGTATATCTGCTCTACTGCATAATGAAGATACCTGAATTTATTTGTGCAGTATAGGTTGTCATATAAAGTTGTAATGTGTTTTTATTCTCAAGGAAGACCTTTTTATCGTTCTCCTCTGTGTATAGCACTGTGTAATAGCTGCAACTTAATTAAATAAGATTTTGTCCAACCCAAGAAAAAAGAATTACAATTTTAATTTTTCATTGTTTTTCAAAACTGCATATTCCTAATTTGGCAGTGTCATAGGCTTCTAAAAACCCTACTTATAGGTAAATATATTTGTCAATAACCACTCGAATTACGAACCTATTTATGTTGCAAAAAAAACTGGCATTTCTTATTCACTTTACAGTTCGTGTGCTTCTTGACCTCTAATCTTTTCTCATTCTCGTGATAAGATATAATCCAAGTATTTGAAAGGCTTTCAAAGTTCATCACGAAATTCTCATTTATTCTTAGGCAAAGGTCAAAGAGCCCTGCCTCCGGCTGCTACAGTAATCCAATGATGTTATAAATTGCCTGTTTCGGTATTGGATAAAAGAAACTATTTTATAGGAGAATTAGAATTTGTTCACTATAAGGTATTGGCGAAGATAAATTGGTATAGATTTTTCATAATCCAAATAGTTTATCTATATTTTAGACATTTATCTCAAAATTGATATATTCGTTTTAAGTAGATGACTGGTTTTGGTTAATATAATAGAGATGAAGTAAATCTCTTAATAAACTGGTATTGTTGCTCAGAGTAACTTTCGACGTCGTAAGCTAGGGGCTCTACCACCAATATAATCCAAATGAGTAGTAAGCCGGATATATTCAGATTCATTGCGTCTCTCTCACTCTCTCTCTCTCTCTCATGTATATGTATATATATATATATATATATATATATATATATATATATATATATATTAAATTTAATCATTTATGACGTGAAATGTTTGAATTTACAAATCAAAAGATTGTTATTATTCTATGTAAGAAAAAGAATGCATTCTAAATAGTTTAACCCCTTATCCTATAGGATTTCGATGTCTACCATCTCTTCACAGGAGAAAATATTAGCAAATAGCTATGATGGTTTACACCTTATTTGCAAAAGTCAGTGAGACATGGAAAATCACAATTAAAAACTGATTGAATATTTAAATGTCATAGAGTAAGGGAAGTTAAAGAAAAGAATATAAAAGTTAACATCCAAATTTCATGGTAAACTCCGAATTGATTGTCTTTGAAAGCAGTGTGGTAAAATAATCCAAATTGTATTTTGAGTAATCCATATCACAATGTAATAATCCGAATTAGGTATTTTCCTGGAGTAATTTTCCTTTGTTATATAATGGGTCCGGTATTTTTTTTATATATAGATCCGGTGGATCTGTTTATTAATAAAAATAAAAATTTATATATTTAATAATTTTATAATTATAGAACATGAGCTTCAAATTCCGTTCTAAAAAAACTTTCAAATTCTTAATAAAATCAAAAATTTAAAAAATTTAAAAATTACAACCGCTTCAACAGACAAGCCATGCCAAATGCTCTATCTTGTATATCGAGCAATTTATATTTAGTCGGGATAATACTTATAGAATATTACTGCCAGTAATATATTGCAAATCTTATAATCACAGGTTTCCATACTAGCTGATTGTTGAATCATTTTATTCTGAAGTTCATATATATATATATATATATATATATTTCTTCTGGTGACTTCATAGAAAGAACACATTTTCTACCAGAATAAACACCGCCTTTTGATTTTACTGTTGCTTATGCTAAATAGTATTTAAATGAGCCGTATTATTATCCAAGAACCTTGGGTATGTTAGACGTACGAATATAGACTCCAACTTCATGAATAAATGTCGCAGTCTTTAATTAGGAGGAAACTAGACCTATTAAAGTGGTTAGAGGGAAAACAATGAGCGAAAATTGGTTTCAGTTTGTGCTAAGATATCCAAATAGTTCTCGAGGAGTTGTTCTAAATTTTCTGTATTGCGCACGGATATTTGTGAATGTCAGTTTCAAGGGAAGAGGCTAATTAGGTTTCTTTAAGTGTATGTCTGGTTTATTAATCTTTTTTTGTTTTGATTATCATTTATTTCATTGTTTCAGTTTTTGTCTGAAAGGTACTGTACAATATCGATGTGAATTATGCCAAAACTGCACACAAAATTAGACCATTACCCGCATCCTCATCTACAGGATTTGTCCCCCTCAGACCCCACCGGAGATGGATTCAGTGTCCATTTTCCATGCCTAACATGGCGCTACAACCAGCCGTATATTATAGAACTGATGACAGTTACTTTAAGCGCGGGGTAAGAGTTAGGATACATGTACTTTTAACGAGAATACAGCAACCCGACAAATAGATACACCGGTACGCCTAAACCTGTCATACAAAGAGTAGTAAACACATAAGAAAATTAAGAGTATAAATTAATCTAGGTTAAAAATAGATTTTAATAAGATTCAAATGAGATTAACATTTAGAGTATTTTACGTGCTTTATTCCTTGGAGAGTAGACCATAACTATCTTCAAATCTAATCTCAACAAATACGTATCAATTCGCATCAGTATACAAACTGTGTACATATTATTAATAATTTGCACTCGTCTTAAATACGCTTTATCATCAAACCAAAAAGTAATAATCTCGTGTAATCTTATCATTCATTGGCTGCTTGCCTTGATAAAATTTAAATAAAAATAAAATCAAGCCTTACACATATTTAGATGGTGGTCAGCTGTTTCAATTGCTCTTTCATTACCGCCAAAATGGCGATTTTCTTCAGAAATATTTGATTGATTCATATGGAATTTGCAGGAAGAATACATTGAACATAGTTGCAATGTAATATTCATATGTAACTTCTAAATGTGGTGTTATTAGTATTTTTATTAGCTATGAATCATGGAAAATCAATTGCATCGAATTCTCACTAAAAATTTACTCCAATACGAACCCTCATTTTATAACAATATTGAACAATAATTTCATTGCGTATCGATCATGTTGAATGAAACGTCGACGCATCTTTGATTCTAATGCAATTGATTTTTTTTTTTGCAAAGTTGCATTTCCAAACTATTTCTGTATTTCAGCCAATTCCAGGTATTAATGCAGGCCAATTTGTTCATAGACAAGACCGTACGCAAATTGAAAGCCTGTACACAGAAACATATGCCTAATATGCACAGATAAACGTGGACACATTGTGTCCAATCATGCATGCACACAAATAATTATTACGCAGTGAAATACGCTTGAACGCTTTTTAACATTATGTTTATAATTAAAAAGTAATTACATCAAGAATGGAAAGCATTACGAAGAGATGCCGTTTCTTCCTCGGGCATGCAACTTATAAATAGCAATCAATAAAAGAAATCGCTTTCTTTTAAATAACATTTCTTTTTTCTATTTTTTTTTTAGAAAAACACAAAACTTCCTATCATGAGCAATACTATTTCTGGTAATATTTTTGAAGACTTCTTTTATTATATAATATTGATATTACAACTAAAAATTTTTTGCTGCGTCATTATTGAGTTCAAAGAGAAGTGATGATATGCCAATTCTACTCCGAGTAATATTAATTACTCCTACAGCTTGCACTTTATCAGCTGGAACCTAAACTGGCTATACATGAAAATCAATAAAGAAAACCGCTTTTAAATAACATTCCTATTTTGGGAACAAAAAGCACGAGACACATTTCGCGACTAACCCTGTTTTCAGTAATAGTTTGAAAGGTTAAATTTGCTGTTTTTATTATTACATTTTCACCCCAGACAGGGCAGAGTGCTACTTTGATGTAGGGGGCTGATATTTGAGACATAATCTCAGGGATGCTATGTAGGGAGTTACATAATAAGATGTTTATTTGCATTTCATTACACTTGAACTTCTGCATGTCAGTTCAATCAGGGAAGCAGAAACCTAGAAGGAAATTGCAAAATCTTGCTGTTCTGCGGAAGGAACAATTAAAGTATAAGACTTTTGTGGCACATAGGGGATCTCTACTGTTTCGGGGTGGGATTCGGCTGCGTGTCCTGTGTGTCCTAGGTGTTTACGTCGAGTGGATGCAAGGGTCTGTAGTTCCTCGGAGCATTTATCATAAAAAGTATTGTAAAACAGGCAGAAAGACGCAATATTTCGTCGATGGGAAAGAGGCTGAAGCCTGGCTCACAGTTCGGGACCTATTAGTTTGGAGATTGCTTTTTTATCCCTGTCTATGAGTTAGAGATGGGAATAGTTGTGTCAACCCAAATTTGACAACAATACTCCATACATAGGCGAATTGTTGCCTTGTAAAAGTATAGGATACTTTGAGGTGTAAGTAATTTTCTAGCACGATAGAGAGACCCCACTTTTCTCTTACGATAGAATATAAGATTCCTTTGATGAGAGGATATTATATTTCAACTAAGTACGTGCATCTTCTGAATGCAACTTAATAGTGATTTTTAAATATTTATAAAAGTTAAGGATTTTTTGTGTACCTACGTATTTGGAGAGTGCCTTCTTATAGGCACGGACGTTACAGTTTTTTTTTACTTTGATTTGTATTAATCGGTTCGAACATTTTCCTATTCCTCAGAAGGAACTTTAACTGGTTCACCGACCAAACTTTTATTTATATCCCTTTGTAACCAGAAAAATTATATAAGAGAATTTAAAAATGTAAAAAAAAAAACGAGATTCTATCTGACTGCTGAACATTGTTATGACAATGCTTAAGAGATATGCCCGCTTGACAAGACATAATTAGGACCGTTTAAGACATCGATATCAAGCTCTCTTCACCCAATATTCATCTACATTGTTATTTTTGTTCCTATCCAGAGATGAGTATTAGTTGAAGAGAGCTTGATATGGATATCTTAAACGGTCCTAATTATCGGGCTTGAAACCGACGGTACCAATGACTTGTCTTATCTAACACCTTTCTGTACACAAAATCCATCTCTCTCTCTCTCTCTCTCTCTCTCTCTCTCTCTCTCTCTATATATATATATATATATATATATATATATATATATATATATATATATATATTGTATTGGTAGTAATTATTAAGTGTGTCTACCAAAAGAGTGGTCAATGTTTAGAAAGAGCCAAAATAAGTTAATTTAGTATACAAACAAATGGCTACACATAGGCATACATGTTTCAGCGAAAACCCAGTAAGGGAATCGCTTCGTCAGAGATGTCCTTGGCCTGATACAGTTTTTTGCCATCCAAATCAGGAGGAATACAGAATTCACCAAACCAATGCATCTACGGAAGACCACTCTAACGAAATATTTGGAAAAATATTGAACTTTAACGGACAGCTATAAAATATGCTTTTTGTATCTCTTGGAGATTAGAACTACTACATTCAGTAGTTACGCCGATTGGATGGACCTGCCCCCCGTGTTCATAAACGAGGAAGTATGTATTCAATTTTTGGCCTCGCTTGTTCATAAATACATAAATTTGATGGCCTTTATAATCGCACTTCAAGAAATGTAAAGCTTTAAGGTGGATTCTTGAAACTATCGTTCCCAGTGAAGAAATCCTTTAATTTTATTTAAACCTCACTCTTACGCTTTCAAGGCTTATTCTACATCTCTCTCTCTCTATATTTTTATTTTATCTGTGTTTGTATATATAGATATATGTATGTATATGCATGTATGTATATATATATATATATATATATATATATATATATATATATATATATATATATATATATATATATATATATATATTCTTTTATTTTACTTTATTTTTTACGGGACCACTGGTCCCTCACTTCTCAACCCCATTTCCTGCTACTCTGCCACTACTACTTGTCTGTATTCTCTTCTTTTAGGCACCCCTAATGATAATTATTAACAGTATTTTCATTATTATTAGTAGTAGGAGTAGTGGTGATAGTGATTGTAGTAGTAGTAGTAGCATTCTTACTATTATTATCATTTTAATTACTGTCTTATTTTTACCATTATTATTATTATTATTATTATTATTATTATTGTTGTTGTTATTATTATCCCCGTTATTATCCACGTAATTGCTACCATAACCGCTATTATTATCTCCATTTTCATTGTTATTGATATTCACTTTGAATTTACTTTTATCAAAACTATTGGTAATATTATCTTTAATGTTTAATTTTAAAGTTTATCTTTAATTTTGTCTTTATTTTATCTTCAATTTTACTACTATTTTATTATAATCTTTATTATTACTACTATTATAATTTTCATTATTATTATCTTTTTTACTTTTATAATTACCCTACTATTATTTGGTATAGTTTTACCACTCTTATCATAGTTATTGCTATCCTAACCGTCCCCTTATAATCATACTCCCTATATCATTACAGAAGAAACTTATAAATATATTGCCGCATATTACCGTTCAGTGTTACAACCTTCATACACCCCCCATATTATAAGCGATTTTATAGTCGCCATTTGCCATTAGGTGGCAGCAATCAAAATTACCACTCTATAGAAAATACACCCCCCCACAAAGCCTTAAAATAAATTACCAGTCAGCAACAATACACCCCAATGCATGGAGAATGGGACTTAACTCTAATTAGGGCCCGTTTCTTAGTGTTTTGTCCGAATGAAATGAAACTTTGGTCATAACTAATTTATTATATTCAAAACATCACATCAAAACATGAGGGTCTTTGACCTTTTTTTCTCCGTTGACTGTAAAATGCTCAGAAAAACAATTGAATGCCCTCTAATTTTATATATATATATATATATATATATATGAAATTTAATAGATATATCGATATACCTGTGTATATGTAGAAATAGATATTTATTTAAATGTATATGCACTTAAAGGTGTATTTCTATTGAACTTACAGGCTGCCTGGCATTGCTCGGTCGTGAGATACGCTTAAATATGATATTTTGATTAATGCATATATTTATTATTATATTATATTGTACCAAATATATAGTCATGATTTATAAAAGTTTGATAAAGATTACTAGAACGCCAACACCTAGTATCGAAACCAAACGTTTAGCTTATGATTTTGGTTTTCCTTTGACGTTAATGAATATGGGGGATGCCCTTTTCTCTTCCCTGCAACCTATCTCCCACAAGAGAGACGTTGCGAGCCTGTCTTTGTTTTATCGTTATTTCCATGGCAGGTGCTCGTCTGAGCTACAACCCCTCGTCCCCCTTCACCAATTTTTCACGAGAAACAGCCGTCTGGCTGAAACTACTCTCAATAATTTTTCCCATTCTTTATCTGTGCCTAAATCCAAACGTAGATTCCATGAGCAAAACTTCTTTCTTAGAACTACACGCCACTGCAACTCTCTGCCTCTTGCCTGTTTCCCACCTGACTACAACTTGGACATCTTCAAGTCCAACATAAACAAACTCCTGACAAACCGCCCCCTTAAGTAAGACACTCTATCAAAAAACCCAATACGAATGATTACTACAATAATATCTCATTGATTACTGTACACGCAATGACCCTTATCCCTGAGTGGCCTTCGGGCCTTGGTAAGTGGTGACCCCCATGGATAAAGAAAGAAATGTAGAAGGAAGAAATATTTACTGCAATGCATAAACATTAAAATATGATCCAATAGCTATTACGGCACGCATCATATTCGCAATGCCGTCGTTCGATCGACACCTGGCAAATTTCATTTCTTTTTTTAATGATACAATTTTGCATTGATTTTCTCCGGTTAAACACCCAAATATTTAGATTTTTATGGTTTTAAATACCCTACATTGAAATTTAAAAATTATGCAAATTAGCTCAATATTTTTTGCAGATAAATTGCAGATAAATTCAGCGACCATATTTAAGAAGGTAGTATTTTCTTTTTAAATAGATCGAAAAAGGTTCTAAATATGAATATCTATACTAAAAAAAGAAATTATAGGCGTATAAATGTTTTCTATATATTCTCAATACACAGACAGACAGCATTAAATAGTTTGAATAGTTTAAAGCTGATCACCACAGGCTTAATGACTTTTGCCGTGCCGCTGTTAAAGAACAAGTCGTCTGTTCTTGTAAGCGAGTAAATATGAGATAGGATAGCAAAAAATTCGAATCTGCGAAGCTAGGATTGGAATTGAGAATTCCGATCATAAGTTAAAATATATAATACAGAATGTTATTGAAAATGGAATGTAGACTTAAACATTGTTTGATTCACATAAAATAGTTAGATATCTGTTTATGGAGAAAGAGATGTAATGATGAATTTTGTTTCCGTTAATGAAATGAAATTATAACAAGGAATCTAGATCCGAACAATAGAAAATATTAAGCATATTTGTAAAGTGGGTTAGGAAAATTACGTTAGAGAAAGCATGCCAGTTCACGAGTTAGGTATGCACGTGTTGGTCACGCAATGACGTCATGAGTTCTCAATATAGAGAGCTTAATTTAGATAAGCCAGTAAGTCAGGAGAGAAGTGAGAAGAGAGGATTCAGAGACAGCTGACATCGAACCTTGGAAGTGAAGGTTAGAAGAAAATCATGTAAAGAGACGTTGAATTCCTTGATGCAAAGCCATTGACCGGTCGTATGGAATAAACGAGCATCACTATCTTTTTGTATCTGAGTCTTCGTGTTATGTTATTCAACAACAGAAAGGTATTGCCAATTTATATTATAAGAAC
The DNA here is from genome assembly GCF_053919585.1 of Euprymna scolopes. NCBI lineage: Eukaryota > Metazoa > Mollusca > Cephalopoda > Sepiida > Sepiolidae > Euprymna > Euprymna scolopes. The sequence continues at coordinate 12,309,012 of NC_136494.1, forward strand.
TTTGTGAAAATCATCATCTCAAAAGCAGGTAAAGAAATATATGTGTCAATGTCATAGAAACACTCCCATTGTCAGAAATGTCAACAGTATAAATGTCAATCGCTCTATATCTCGGTCTATCTATCTATATATCTATATCTCCCCTCATCCAAAGTGTATTACATGTTCCCGTCAGCTCCATTAAATGTACACTATCTCTCCACAATATGAAGACTCTAATACGAACACACAACAACAAACATATAATATACGTCATCACTTCTAAAATATAACCCGTATGCAACACCGTATCCAGGTTGTGTTTCCACGATTTCTAATTCTTTGAAAAAAATGATAGTAATTAAATCCATCATCCATATACTCATTTTACTGTCAACCTTTTGTTTCAAACGCAAAACCAATCAGATTAATCGTCGTCTCGCCATGGTTTTGTTAGACCCGTGTCGATGCATATTTATTTGAAATCTCTTTGATTTATGCATCCAAGGTGCCAATGTTATCTTGCTCTTGATAACTCACCATCGATCGCCCGATAATATCATACGTATCACAGCTTCGTTACATCGATAACCCACTCTATTTACATTGAAAGATTATTGGATCTAGACAAGCGTAAAACCTATATCGCTAAATAGAAGCGATTCGATTTTATCAACTTCAGATTTTATTTTTATAGGATTTATATTCCTCGGCATATCACATCTATAAAAGTAAATATATGTAGAAATATCGAGGATAAATTCAGGTAATAAAATCGGCGTAAATCTCATCGGATATTTATTGATTCTAATATCTCCAGTATTAAGACGAATGTATTTATCAGATTTTTGGAAAACATTGACAATTTAGGGCGTTGACCCAAACGCTCTTGTCAGAGCAATATATCTTTAGGGAACGAAGTTTGAATATATTTGTTTACAAGAAAACCTCAACGACTGCTTGTAAGCGAGACACCTCCTAAAGAAACACACAGAAATACACGCACATATATTAGTATATTGAAGCATCAATTTTTTATTAAAACATACATTATCAAATACAATGAAGATAGAGTGATATATATTTTTTAAATATTTTTTTTTATTTTTCTATAATTTAACCTTCCATTAATCGACTTTTTATATATTTTTAACGTTCCATCACGATACAATTTATTGTGCATTTTACGTTTCGTTTTTTTTTTTTTTTTTACTTTTTCATCTTATGTCCTATTCACTTTAAGCTCATTAATAACTGAAGATGATTCGCAGTCAAACCGAAAACATCCGTGGTAACTGTAGAAATTCATCACTAATATTGATTTTAAACTAAAACAGATTATACGGAATGTATCTATATCGATTGATGTACATATATGTGTATATATGTATATATATGTATATATGTATATATATATGTATATATATATATATATATGTATATATATGTATATATGTATTTATATATGTATATATATGCATATATATAGTATATATGCATAAATATGTATATATATATGTATATATCTATGTATGTATGTATATATATGTGCATATATATGTATATATATATGTATCTATACATATATGTATATATATATATGTATCTATATATATGTACATGTATATAATTATATGTACATGTATATATATGTATGTCTATATATGTGTATATGTATGCATATATATGTATATGTATAAATGTATATATATGTATAAATGTATATATATGTATAAATGTATATATGTATATATGTATATATATGAAAATATATATGTATATATATGTATATATATGTATATATGTATTTATATATGTATATATGCATATATATGCATATATATGTATATATATGTATATATCTATGTATGTATGGATGTATATATATGTGCATATATATGTATATATATGTATCTATACATATATGTATATATATATGTATCTATATATATGCACATGTATATATATATGTATATATATATGTACGTGTATATATGCACATGTATATATATATGTACATGTATATATATATATATGCACATGTATATATATATGTACATGTATATATATATATATGTACATGTATATATATGTATGTATATATATATGTGTATATGTATGCATATATATGTATATGTATAAATGTATATATATATGTATAAATGTATATATATGTATTTATGTATATATATGAAAATATATATGTATATATATATGTATATATGTATATATATGAAAATATATATGTATATATGTATATATATGTATATATGCACATGTATGCATTTATATGTATATGTATGCATGTATATGTATGCATATGCATGTATATATAGGTATATATGTATATGCATGTATACATATATGTATATATACATATATTTATATTTATGTACGTACGTATATTATATATATATTACTTATATTAATGTATACATGTATCTATACATATGTATCTCTATATACATATCTACATATATATATATATAGGTATCTCCTTACCTATATGTACATTTATATTGATATATATATATATATGTATATACCTATATATGTATCTATTTGTATATTATATATATGTATCTATTTGTATATTATATATATGTATCTATATATATATATATTAAGATATATATGTAAATATATATATGTATATATATCTATATATGTATGTATATATATAGGCATGTATGTATATATGCATATATGTATGCATGAATGTGTACGTATGTATATATATATATATATATATATATATATATGCATATGTATGCATATGTACGCATGTGTATATATGCATGCATATGTACGTATGTATATATAGCCATGCATATGTATGCACGTGTACGTATGTATATATATGCATGCATATGGATGCGTATGTACGTATGTATATATATATGTGCATGTGCATGTATGCATATGTGCGTATGTATATATATATATGTATGCATATGTGCGTATGTATATATATATATGTATGCATATGTAGGCATATGTACGTATGTATATATGCATGCATATGTATGCATATGTACGTATGTATATTTATGCATGCATATGTATCCATATATATGTATATATATGTACATATGTATATATATATGTATACGTATGTATACATATGTACATATGTATATATATGTATATATACATATGTATGTACTTATATGAATGTACATATGCATATATATATGTGTCTATCTATATATATATATACATATATATTTATATATATATGTGCATCTATCTACCTATAGATATATGTATCTATCTATGTATATGTATTTATATATATATGTTTATCTCTCTATATATCTTCATATATGTATCTAACTATATACATGTATCTATATATGTGTATATATGTATATACATACGTATCTATGTCTATGTACCTATATATATACATATCTATATATATATATATATATATATCTTTTATGTATATATATATATGTATATATATGTATATATATATATATAGCCAGTAGAATTTACTTTCCTAGAAGTACATCCAATGAAACATGTGTCTATGAAAATAGTGCTCTATTAGGTAGCAGAGCAGATATATTAATTTTATTCATACAAACATTAATGCCTACATATGTGCATACATGTTTCTGTAATCAGCCACGTTGGGGGATTACGTCTTCAGGCTAGAATTTCCGTCGAAAGTGATATTTCCACCAAATACATTTTCCTATTGCGTTTACTAAGTTAGCATGCAACCTGGGTGGGAGTCATAAAAAACGGTAAAAGGATGAGTGAGGTCTTTGAAGATAATAAACTTCTTTTTTCTATTCCCCTTCCCCCTCCGACCTAAGTGTTGGTTTTATGGCATAAGGTTCTTGAGAATTTAGTTTTCTTGTCTTGGAGTCTTTAAGTTAAGAATCTTAGTGATTGTCAACTAAGTACTGACCGGTGCTTTTTAATCTACATCCACCCACACACACATGCAACACACATACAACACACACATACACAGACACCGCCACTCACTATATATATATATATATATATATATATATATATATATATATATATATATATATATATATGTTGTGTGAAAGTGGCTCTGTGTCTGGTTACATTTCGCAACACAATAATTCTGTCAATGTTCAATCTAGAGACTCTTAATTTGTTATACATGGCAGTGCGATTTTATAAAATATTTATAATCAGTGTTCCGCCACATATTTAGCTGTAAAGCGGTAACATTTCACCGATTGTACTTGTTAGCAACTGCTGCGCCACTAGAAAGTTTAGATATATGTTCCTTGGAAATGCATCTAACCGAACAACTTTATTTGAACCCTAAAGGAGAAATTTTTAAGGGGTCATAATAGGGGTCTAATTAAAAAAATACCTCTACAGTCTCAACCAGATTACCCAGACAATTTCTGGTCAGAACATTTGTAATTTTAAATAAAGGGTATTCAGAGATAGGGAAAGCTTTTTAATCGGTTTGGGTCGAAAAGATGAGCTACCAATATATAAACATTTCTCACAAAAGATATTCAGAGATAGAACAAACTTTTTAATCGTTCTGGATCGAAAATTTGATCCAGAAATAATTAAATCCATGTACGTATGTTTGTGTAATATTTGCTGTTATCTCGTTGTAATAAGACGCAACACAAATACTAATTTGAAGGATTATTTTATTTTCTGTTTAGACTGCGAACATGGTAAGATGGCATGAGTATAGCTGTCGCCAAACACGTGCGTACTGGACGTCGACTCAGTGAACTCTGCCACGTTCTCGTTGAAAAGGCACCAGCGTGATCTACTTGGATGGTAGCAGCAGGCTGGTAGGGGAGGAGGCAGTAAGCAGGGATAAGTAGTGAGAATTGGCTTTAACACTGTAGGGAATAGGAATGTTAAATATAGTGCTGAAGAGGATGGTAGCAGTTGGTTTGATTTTGTGACCTAAATTTTTGGTCAGTACATGTGCATGTCTTTCTAAAAGTTTCACAGAGGGGAAGGATTTTAACCAGATCAGTATCGTTTTGAAGACCGGCCCTTCAGATAACAAGTATAGAAAATATGGCTAAAAACATTAATTTTGTCTTACATTTTATTCTGGCTGAAGTTGTCTGATGAGCTAGTCGGGAAAATTTGTATATAACGACTATAAAAGCAATCGGATAAAGATAAAACAAATACTTATTATTGAAATAATAAAATCATATATAATTATACTAACTTATCGGACACTTTATCCTTGTTGTTTACTAAAATACCTCTTAATAGATATAAGCCTTACGAATTCACTGTGTAGATTAATTGTCATATATATTTTTATAACATACTATATATATATATATATATATATATGCTTATGTGTAAATGTGTGTATGCACATAAGCATAGATATATATATATATTTATATATGCATATGTGTGTATATGTATGTATATGTGTAAATGTGGGTATACACATAAGCATATATATATATGTATATATAGGTGTGTGTGTATATATATATATAGGTGTGTATATATATATGGATAGATATGTGTATATATATGTATATTTAGGTGTGTATATATATGTATATGTAGGTGTGTATATATAGGTGTGTATATATATATATGTATATAGGTGTGTATATATATATGTATATATAGGTGTGTATATATATGCATATACAGGTATGTGTATATGTATATACAGGTATGTGTATATATGTATATACAGATATGTATCGACAGGTATAGACATGCATATATATATATGTATATATGAATATGAATATATATATATATATATATATGAATATATGAATATATATATATATAAATGTATACATATAGGTATGTATATAAAGGTATGTATATATAGGTATACGTATATATATATATATATATGTGTAATTATAGGTATATGTATATATATATATATAGTTATTGGTATTTATATATATATATATATATAGTTATTGGTATTTATATATATATATATGCAGTAATATGTATGTATATATAGGTATGTATATATATTCATATAGCTATATATGTATATTTATGTATATGTGTATGTATATATCTGTATGTGTATGAATGTATGCATGTAAGTATGTATGTAAATATATACGGCGCTAGTTTGCCGTTGACCCAGAAAAGAGTTCATTCGCCCTTTGGAAGGTCTTGTTTTTAATCCTTCAGGGAGACTAGCCGCCCTCCTCACCAAACAAGTCTGGTGGGGAAACCAGTTTCGTCGCCGGTGACCCGACCATGAGGCAGGTAGTACTGGGTTACATGGTACCAGTAGAATATGACATGGCCTGACACAAAACTAGCACCGTGTACCGTGCATATGACATGACCTGACACAAAACTAGCACCGTGTATATGTGTGTGTGTGTGTGTGTGTGTGTGTGTGTATTAGGGTAGAGAGGGCTCCCGTAAGCCGTGGTGAAGGCAACCTTTCTAGGAGAATCAAATCTCTGATTTAAAAAAAAACATAAAGCGGGAGACCAATAACCGCATTAAGCGGGTCTGCAGTTTAATTTGTTGCTGGCTATCTTGCTCTTGCTTTTGCTGGATCTCAACATTTTGAACCGAGAGAGAGACTTAGCTGTCGTACAAAGCTAAGACTCTGTAACATCATCGTTGTATAGATATTCCCCAAGGCATTTGGGCTCATGGATTTTAAATGTCTGAGGGAGTGGCACTCGTCTGACAATACGTTGCTATCATCATCATAGTCTAATATATACGAATATTAATGTATACGAGTCGATGTGTACATATATATCTGTATATATATATATATATATACATATATATATATATATACACACACACATTTGTATGTACATGCAGATTATGGATATATGTGATTGTATATATATTTATGCATATTCTTGTGTCTTTGTATGTAGATATGAATATTTGTATGTGTATATATTTGTTTCACTTTTTAATTATATTATGATGTTTAACATTTTTTCATATTTTAAGCTTCATGTATTTTCTTGTCAATGTAATTAGAGAAAATGTACACTTTTAACATAGATTCATATATATATATATATATGTTTAAATATATATATATATACATATATATATATATATATATATATATCACAAATAAATATACATATGAGTTGTATTTACGTGCATATACAGGGTGACCCCCCCCATAAAAAATCTAAATAGAGGTCATCTAGAACATATGCTGTAGAACGGTGAAAAAAGACCAAAGGCCCTCGTGTTTTAATGTGACATTTTGAATATAATAAACTAGTTATGACCAAAGTTTCATTTCATACCGACAAAACACTAAGAAACAGGCTTAATTCGAGTTGGGGCCCGTTTTCTTTGGTTCACCCCTTATATAGGCAGGTTCATGTTTATTTTCTTTCAGAAGTATAATTAAAATCAATTTTGTTTCGTAATCCTCGTAGACAAATTATTGATTAATTTGTGTTCTAATTCATCTCGTTATTCATATACATGTATATACATATATATATATATATATATATATATATATATATATATATATATATATATATATATATATAACTGTGAAAGTGTATGCCTGTCTGTCTGTCTGCCTGTCTGTCTTTGTACAATTCCCTACACAATATCTCTATCAATTTGTAATCTACAGACTCGAAATTTGATATACAGTATACTGAAATTTTTGAAAATCGATGTGATCTGTTTTCGGCAAGAAATTTTGCGATTAAAGGGTCAAAGTTCAACGATTTGACCTTTGAAAACTCTACCAAACTCCTCCGAAAATTTTCAGTCTACACACTTGAAATTTGAGATATAGGTTCCTTGGACATTTATCTAACTTAATAACTTGATTGGAGCAAAAAAAAAAAACATTTTAAGGGGTCATAATAGGGGTCCAAGTTTAGAAAAATTGATCGCTTTTTTTTCTTTTTTGCTCAATTAACACATCTAAATACCCGGGCAACGCTGTGCTGAAATACTAGTGTATATATATATATATATATATATATATATATATATATATATATATATATATATATATATATATATAAAGTGAAAGTGTCTGTCTGTGTGTGTACATTTGCATACGCAATTACTCTGTCAATTTTATGTCTATGGACTCGAAATTTGAAATGCAGGGTACTGAGATTTGGGAATATCAATGTGATTGGTTGCCGGCAGGAAATGATGCGATGAAGGGGTCAAAGTTCAACGATAAGACCTTTAAGAACTCTACCAAACTCCTCCGACAATTTTGGGTCCAAACACTTGAAAGTCTTGATATAGGTTACTTGGAAATGGATCTAACTTAATAACTGGATTTGAATCCAAAACAATAAATTTTAAGCGGTCATAATAGGGGTCAAAGTTAAAAAGAATTGACCGCTTTTTGGTGGGGAGGGGGGCTTAGCACACATCCCCAAATATCCGGGCTGAAATGCTAATATATATATATATATATATATATATATATATATATATATATATATATATATAATGTGCACGTAATATTCTTTTCTATTTTATGAGTTCGATTCGTTTTTTGGCGTTTTTTTTTTATCTAT
>NC_136494.1:12322530-12355030 GCF_053919585.1 Euprymna scolopes
ATGAGTTACTAGGAAGCGAATATCTATTAAATTTCAACATGGCAGGCGTAATCGACTTAAAGTGTTTCTCTATGCAAGCGCCAATATACATTTATCCATAGATGGCATTTTATGTATCTATGTGGGTGTTATTTAGATTGTCAGAGAGGGTGCTAATTTTTAGTTATTCATTATATTCTTTAACTGTGGAAATAACTTATTGAGTACAGTGTAATTATTAATACAGTTCTATAATAAATATGTGGTCTCCATAAATTACAATATCATATTTAAGCGTACTTACGACCGAAATTTGGTACAATACAATTATCGATAGATAATTGGTTCTCTATTAATAAATACGAAATCTGCACGAGTTTTAATGTAGTCAAGCGTATTTTACGAGCAGATAACGTTTTTTGAATACTTTTACCCAGTAGAGAAAAAAAAAGTGAATAAACGATTTTGTTCACGAAAAATATACGATTGGTATTTGGAAAGAGGTAACTTCGTTAAATGAATTGTATATTACGAGTAATGTAAGCATGATATGTTTAGAGAATTGTTTTTTAAGTGCTCATGCATAAACTCATTTGCATCTATGTGTGTCTTGCTGGTAGAGCTATTAACAGATATAGCTCTCCATTTATCGTCCTCCATTTAATCATTAATGAATTCATTGTTGCTCATCATTTTTATGTTATCCAGTTGCTCAGTCCGTCAACGTATGATTCTCGCTGTTTTTATCTGCTACTTCTATCCACGTTCTTTCCCGACAAACTAATATGTTCTATACTACTTTTTTTCTGGCGACATAACCCATGAACCGCATTTGTCTTTTCCGTACATTTATTAGAAGACATATTTCTATGTTTGCCATTTCTAATACCTTTGGATTTGTGGTTTTGTTTCTGTCCCGGATATCTTCATAATTCTCTTCAGTAACCAAGTGTAAGCTTCCTCTAGTCTCTTCCTCGTGGTGTTGCTGATTGTCCAGCACTCACAGTTGTATAAAAGAATAGGCAATACATACGTTCGAAGTATTCTTAATTTCCCGTCTATTGTAATATTTCTGTGGGTCATGATTAATTGCAATCTCTTGAAGGCGACCTTGGCTGCTGATATGCGACGTTGTATTTCAGTAGTAGACCTTTAATCACACGTGATCCAGTAACCTGGAGATTTCAAATTATTTACTTGTTTAACTGCTACACTGCGACTTTGTAGCTTGCATGATTGAGATTGGGTGTTCATGGTTGCCGTTCCGGAGATATTTCAGGCAATACCTTTATATTCACTTACTTCTATCACAGTATTTAACAAATGTTGAAGGGTCTCTTCAGATTTTTCTATTGCCATAGTGTCGTCTGCATACCTTAGATAGTTAATGGTGTGCCCACCGAAACTAATTCCTTTGATGTTCTCAATTTCTCTCAGTATCTTTTCGCTATAGAGGTTAAATAAATCTGGTGACAAAACACACCCTTGGCGGACCCCTCTTATGATTGTTTCCTCATTGTGCTCTCAATAGAGGTTACTCAGAATTCTTAAGTATTTCCAAGCAATGTTTAGTTTATTTAGCATAAATCTAAAAAGATATACTCCATATTATACACTCTTTTTCCTAGAATAGTGTTTCGAAATTCATAATCAACAGTTACTTTTCGAGAACTAATGCAAGTACACATCAAGAATAATAAAGTTTGCAATTTCTACCTTATTAACCAAGAACACATAGAAGAGTTAATCGTAGATTTTATTCTGTTCAATGAAGAAACTCTTGCAATTAAGGCGAATATTATATACTTACAGAAGGAAAAACAGTTAAATTAAAAATAGCTCAATGCTTTTAAAGAAGAACGTCTACATTAAAGTGAAATTGTTTCTTCTTCGCAAAAATCTGAATACTTTTATAACCATTAATAAAGTGCAGCAAAAGACATTGACAAAGTAGAAACCATTATAATTAATAAAATGTAAATTAGCAAATTCACGTATAAACACACAATGATTCTTCTTCGTTATAATATCGAACTTTGAATATCAAAATGTTAAATCTCAAGCAAAACCATTGAGGTCGAATTTATGTTCATGACGCAATTATGAACATATTCAATAATTACGAAAGACGAAGTGATGAAAAAATAGTTATTAATGAAAAAAAATTCGAAGACAGAAATTTGAGTTCTGCTAAAGAAATGAAAGTTCAAATTGTAACCATTAGGGGGAAAATATTTAATAAAAAAATTTATAAAACTTTTGTTAATTGTTTTCATTAATAATTCGGTACTCCTGCTGTATTTTACCCACCGATTTCACGATCGTAGCCGAGCGTTGACGAACGCTTTCGGCGTTAACGCCGACGAAAGCCGAGAATTCGGAGCTACGGTGCAAGAACGCTAAAAGTATGTGAATAGCAACAACATTACAAGGGAAAGATATTACACACACCCACAACAAAATGGATAAAATTAATACAAAAAATTTGGATAAAATAAATCACAAACACTTACCGTAAGTTTTTTTTAAAGTTGAATAAATTTATTTTGTTGAATATTTATTTTTTTGGTTTATTTTGTTTTCCGATAGCTTTTTTTTGGGGTGGGGGTAAGCAACAGTAATAAACACTTCAATGCATTTTTTGTTTGTTTGTTTTTAACAAAACGTTATTAAACAGTAACAACAATTTTTTTTTGTGTTTGTTTTTTTCAGTAATGTTTGTAGGGGGGGGGACAACAATTACTGTTTATCTTTAGTTCCGACTGGAAGATTTTCTACTGACTGTAGAGAGGCAAAGTAGGGAGCAAAGGGTTTTCAGAGGATGTGGAAAGAAGCTCCTTCCCAAACCGGGCAGCCTTCCGCGATTTGATTTATTATGGAGACAAAAGGGTTGTGTCCAAATTTTTGTCTCCACATAAATTTGCATAAATATGTTTCCAACAGCTCCCGGTTTTTTTTTTATCGCTAAATTAAATAGCTGAAATGAAAGGCTGTGTATTTTTACTTTGAACAATAAAATAACTGAAATGAAACGCTATGTGTGTAATTTCAATGAAAATTATTCGTCTGCTGCGCGTTCGTTTGAAGCGCCCTGATTGGATGATAGAGTATCGTACTGCTCGCCATGTTCCGGCGTTTTCCGACGGATGTCGATCAACGCTCGGCTAAGATCGTGAAATCGGTGGGTAAAATACTGCAGGAGTACCAATAATTCATTTTCTACCGTATAGTTTTTCGCATTTATTAATACATTCTTTACTTCGACGTAAGAATTAAGTATATGCCTATAGTTTTATTTGTAATTCACTATGTCGATTTTCAAATTCTCCTATTATTATAACGAAGAACCGCTAAGAATCGATGAGAAAGCGATTTGAAAACAGTAGTCCACGTTTGTAATGGAATTGGTAAACGATAGGAGAAAACAAATACTCTTGTATTAGGAGCAAAAGTAAAATGGAGAGAAAATAATTAATTCTGGAGTAGAACAAACAGAAACGAGATGGAACACTCATATGTTTCTCAGTAACAGTGGTGTAAAGAAGGATGGGATGCGTTTAAGAATGCAACACGTATCTGCAAAATACATTCACAAGAAAACGCCAATTCATATACAGGCTGTGAGGTTTGAAATATAAAACATGTTCAGAAACTAATAAAAAAATTTACATTATAATTTTCTCTCTACATAAAAATAAAAAAGCCTTTTAACGCTAACTGATGAAACAATCTCCACAACTGACTGCCAAGACAAATAACGTCTCACCTTATCTTTAAACTCTCCAGCCTTATATATCCAAGTAACATGAATTAGAACGAATAGCACAATTACACAGAGAGCATTGGCAGGACCACTACGAAGAAAGTAGGTTCTCTATACCGTGCTAGAAAGCTACTAACGCCCGAAAGTATCTTGTACCTTTATAAGCCAACCATTCGCCCATGTATGGAGTATTGTTGTCATATTTGGGCTGGTGCATCTTCTATTGGTCTCTCTCTCTCTCTCTCTCTCTCTCTCTCTCTCTCGTAGACAAGGCCCAAAAGAAAATCGCCAAACTGTCACCTAATCTTAAGCCTCTGTCCCATCGACGAAATGTTGCATCCCTCTACCTGTTCTAAAAGTACTTGAACGGCAAATGCTATGACGAACTACTAGCACTTTACTCCATCGACGTAAATACCCCAACACACTCGACACGCAGCTAAATCCCACCCCTTAACAGTAGAGATCCCTAGATGTAAGACAGCTTTCTACTCCAGTAGTATCTTCCTCCGAACCGCTAGACTTTGGAATTCCCTTCCGTGTTCCTGTTTCCCCAACTGTATTGACAGGACGAAGTTCAAGTGTAACGTGAAGGGATATCTTGCTGCCCAACTCCCTACATAATACCCCAGTAGCTTATGCCCCTGGTAGTACCCCCTACATCAAAATGGCAATTTTCGGGGCGAAAATATAATAAAAAAGGACCCCTCTAGGTTTTCACTACCGTGCTAGAGCTTTACTCACACTAGAGAGTATCTTATATCTTTACAAAGTTACTATCTGCCCATATGTGGCGTATTGTTCCCACATCTGGCAGTATGCGTCTATGGCTTGCGTCTCAATCATTTCCAGTCTATAAACATGCCGCCCATCAGCTGAACTCCAACTTCTGTTCTTATCTCCAATATTGCTTCCCTAGTCCGGTTTTAGATTTGCTGTGATGGACTCAGTGTACCTGCGCATATTAGACATGCAAATCCCGACTAATTCGACAACAAGCAAAATTACACACCGTTAACTGTGGACTACCTTAGATGCCTGAAATTTTTCCAACTTTCCAAGTAACCGATTAGGCAATCTTGGGAGACATTTGAACTTTGTAATTATAAGAAAATGAACTCTGTAGACTTATGAGAACTATTGTAAATTAATTAACTACATTCAGTAATACTGTGAATGCATTTAGAAATAAAATCGGGATAATGTATCTGTTCTGATGGTATAATTAATCTAATTTGTCCTTAATCAATGTAATGAGAACCCTTCTATACTAAGGCAATTTCTATTTTGCGTAATGTCAGATTTCCCATTTTTAGAGAACTTTTTGGGCCTTCTTCGGTTGCTAATAGGTCGTTAACATAAAAAAATGACCTCCCACAACACCAAAACGAGCCTGATCCTGCCAAGTATTGGCCGAGCTCCCGCCAACACTTAAGGAAATAATATATTAACAGTTCAGGATTCGTTTCGAGGCGGTTATTGAGGTTGAAGGCAGTTACATTGATTAGATATCAGCTCCCTTATATAATCATGTTACCTGAATTGATCTTTCAATAAAATTTTTAAAAAAATAAATCTGTAGTGCTGTTGCTTTTTTTTGTTTTGTTTTTAGCGGTACACTTTTATCGTTCCACCCTGTAAAATACAACCTACTGACCTGAATAAAGTATGTAAGCTTTTTTGTTTGATGGAATTCAACGCATATAAAAATCCAGCGAAAAAAAGTTACATGATTGCTATTATAATCACTAATACTGGAACTTGTTTAGGTTTAATTATACTATTGAATGGTTAAAAATATTTATATTAAACTTTAAATCACCCATATAGTAGTCAAGTGGGAAGCTGCGCAAAATTATTATATTTCACATAGATACTGTTCAAGGGAGATAACTGTGCTAAAAATGTTTAAGTTTTAGGCACAAACATAATTTGAGTTAACTTACCGACGGTTATTATATCTATGGCGATGGTCGTTGAGAACGTTTTACATGGAGGGACGATATATAGTAGCTCGTTACTATTGGTTTAATGTCCCGTTAAAATCATATCATTAAAGTTCTTAATTATATTTTTATGGTAATTTCGAAACAGTGTATGACAAATTTATATTATTTAAGAGTTTTATATTTTTATAATTTTTTTCCAAATAACATCTGCATATATTTATCTTACTGTGAATGATACACATCCTAAAGAAAATTAAGAAATATGTTGAACAATAGCTGATAATGTACTATGCCCATCGGGGCTCAACGTCACTGAAACTAATTAGTTTTTCAAATCATTCAACATAGAGAAATAGCCTTTCATTTGATACGCATTCATTTTGTTATTAGAAAGTCTAATCTGATCAGTTAAACATAGTCGTTCGTGACAACACCAAGGACTTGATGTCTTGGTTCTATCCAACCAAATAATCATAGCCGAGGGTGATAACACCAACATGTCTAATATCATTATGCCAAGGTTAAGTAGTCAACTTAGTAGACAAATCAATGGTAATGTAATAGGACTGTGTAATTGTGAAGGAATTACATACATATATATATATATATATATATATATGTATATATATTTATATATATGTATATATATGTATGTATATATATGTATGTATATATGTATATATATGTATGTATATATCTGTATATATGTATATATATGTATATATATGTATGTATATATGTATATATATGTATGTATATATGTATATATATGTATATATGTATATATGTATATATATATGTATGTATATACATATGTATGTATATATGTATATACATATGTATATATATATGTATATGCATATGTATGTATATATGTATATATGTGTATATATGTATATATATGTGTATATATGTATATATATGCATATATATGTGTATATATGTATATATATGCATATATATGTGTATATATGTATATATATGCATATATATGTGTATATATGTATATATATGCATATATATGTATATATATGCATATATATGTGTATATATGAATATATATGTATATATATGCATATATATGTGTATATATGCATATATATGTGGATATATGTATGTATATGTGTATATATGTATGTATATGTATATATATGTATATGTATATATGTGTGTATGTATATGTATATATATGTATATGTATATATGTGTATATGTATATATCTATATATGTACGTATATATGTATGTATATATATGCATGTATATATGTATATATATACATGTATATATGCATATATATATATATATAATGGTAGGTGTATTTATAGTGTCTTTTATTTATAACTTCCCCTAAAACTTTTAGTGATGAGAAGACTTTGTTTAAAAAAAAAAACTATATGCCAATACTATTGTACATGCGTTAATGTCTATTACAATAAAAACATTGTTTCCGAAACGATCGTACAATGGATTGACTTTGTTGTGTCCGTTCTTATGAAACAGATATTTAATTTTGAATTTTAATTTTAAGTTATCATTCATATTACTATATATATATATATATACATATATATATATATATATATATATATATATATATATAGGTAGACCCATAAAAACGGGCGCTAGATTTAATAAGGTCCCGTTTCTTTTCTTAGTGTTTTCTCCGAATAAAATGAAACTTTGGCCATGACTAGTTTATTATATTATAAACATCACATCAAAACACTAGAGTCTTTAATCTTTTTTTCCTCGTTGACAGTAAAATGCCCAGAAAAACAATTGAATGGCCTCTGTTTTTTTTGGGGGGCAACCCTGTATATATATGTATATATATATATATATATATATATATATATATATATATATATATATATATATATATATATATATATATGTATATATTTAGTAGAAATGGTAATTAATAAAAACCTGCAGAAAGTGTCCCATACTATTGTAAAGCAAATATGCGTAATTTTTTTTATTACCGTATTTTTCTGTTTAGTTACATTATTGTGTCAGCTACACGACCATAAACGAACATTTCTGTAAAAGTCTGAGGAAGCTACCTGACGGCCAAAAAACGGTCCTGTATCTGAAACAATAATGTAACTAAACAGAAAAATACGGTAATAAAAAATAATACGTATATATATAATTATATATATATATATATATTTATATATATATATATATATATATATATATATATAATATATTTAAAGGAGATTAGAACAATAGTCTAAAGAGCTGAGTGTATTTCAATGTAACAGTGAAGTTACTAGTTTAATTAAAATACAGGAAAGAGAAAGTGCTCGTTGTAATTTAGATATATAATAAGCTCGATAGGTAAATATCCTAGAGCTAATTCAATATTAATTAATGTGATTGATAATTTAAAATTTAAAAATCAAATTATAATTAAATTAATAATCAGCTTCACAGGAAGGAACAACAACAAAATCAATTATCTGTACGATCGTTTCGGAAAACCGTGTTTTTATTGTGGTAGACATCAAGTTACGGACAATAATTATTACATATAGTTTTTTAATAAACAAGGTCTTCTCGTCAGCAAATTTAAAAGGGTTTTTATTAAATCTAAGAGACACCATAAATAGATAAATTCTGTGCACTATGTACAAAAAAGACCCTAAAAATTTTAAAATATGAAGATATAAAAAATGCAACCACACTATTAAATTCAAGACAGGAACTAATATTCACATGTAGTTATAAACGTTGATTTAAATTTAATAAATATAAACCACCTTGAATCATAAAAAATTACTTCTTAGTATAAATAGATTATATCTTATTTTTAAATAAATTAAGTAAGACTAATTATCTCCCTTGCGCTCGTTTATTAAAGAAAATATGAATAATTATCCCCCTCGCATTATGCAATTATACAAACAACATTCGAAATATAAACCGTGGCGTCTTTAAATCAAAAGTACGCTAACGGAAATAATTCATTGCACGGGCGTCCCCCCTTTTTAAAATTCATCATTCAATAAGGTGAAAAGCTATAGCAAACATCTAAATGAGTATTTTAACCATAGTTCCTGATTTCAAAAGGCGAAAAACTAAAAGGTAAAGTGTTTGTACCTATATTCTTATGTATATACCTGTATATCTATGTATATGTATGTATGTATCTATTTGTTCATATATATATGCATGTGTATATTTGTAATGTTGTACTTAAAACAAATTTATAATTTAAATTCAAATTTTTATTTACTCTATTTCTTTTCTATCTCTAACCCATATTAATGTTCTTATCAATTTTAAATCCAGACCTTTTATTTAATTTTTTTCAGATACATCTGCCTTACTTTTACTGCTAGGTTTATTTATGGTGTCTTTTTGAATTAATAAAAACCCTTTATAATTTTCTGACGAGGAGACTTGTTTATTAAAAACTATGTGTAATAATTATTGTCCGTAACTTGATGTCTACCACAATAAAAACACGGTTTTCCGAAAGGATCGTACAGATAATTGATTTTGTTGTTGTTCCTTCTTGTGAAACTGATTTTCAATTTAATTATAATTTGATTTTTAAATTTTAAATTATCAATCACATTACTTAATATAATATATATATATATATATAATATATATGTCTATATAATATATATAATATATATATAATATATATAATATATATAATATATATAAATATATATAATGTATATATAATGTATATATAATATATATAATTTATATAATATATATATAATATATATAATGTATATATATAATGTGTATATATATACATATATATATATATATATATATATATATATATATATATATATATATATTTGCCTTGATGTTTCTGTTTGCTTCACTGTACATCCGCTCACTCGACCTGGCGCTGGAAATGTCGAAACAATTATAACAAAAATAGTCTCGCACTGAATTTTATCTTCGTTGTCAAATAAAATTAATCTCGAATAAAGGAGCAATATTCACATTTTTTTTGCTCTGATTCTTCATATGCCCGAATTAAATGCATTATTTTCTGCCCTTGGAATTTGACATTTCGCATTTAATTAATTTTAACAATCCTTAAATATGGGATTTATATGATTTAATATGATTGATCTCTTTGGCTTTATTTAAGACATATCGATTGCGATGCAAGATTTTTAGTGTGCGTTACATGATCTTAATTGATCTTACTCGCACAAATCAACGTACACATATATTCTCAAACACACTTACATAATATGTGCATGGCATATATATATATTTATATTTATCTCTATATATTTATATTCATATATATATATATATATATATATATATATATATATATATATATAAATATTCCCCTCGTTGTGCCAATAGTTTAATATTTTTTAAACGTTAAGAAAATTTATTTTAGTGTCCCCGTAATTTTTGGCACATTCAATAGTTCCCAATCAGAACTCTTTACTTTCGACATTGTATTATTATTTTTACGCTATCGATTTTCTCCTGATGAGATGATAGCTGAAAGAGCTCTCGAAAGACTTCCGCCCATTATATTTTAAAAGAAATATATATATATATATATATATATATATACATATTAGGAATATACTGCCCACCCATGAGTTTGGGAAGGGTCTAGAAAAGGTGACGTATATATTGTCTACCCTATTAGCTGGTCGGCTTCCTGCGGTGGACGCTGTTCTATATATGCAGGAGAAACAAGATACTGTTGAAGTAAAATAATAAACAAGGAAAATCAAAATTTTATCAGGAGAGGAATAACCTAACTGCTGCTACGTGGAATGTGAGAACTTTGCGAGATGTCCCGGATAGTGAAAGACCTGAGCCTAGGACAGCTTTTGTTGCAAGATAGCTCATTAGGTATAACACAGACATTGCGACGTTGTCTGAAACACGATTAAGAGGTGAGGATCAATTGGTGGAAGTGGGCTCGGTACACACCTTTTTTGGGAAAGAAAATCATCGGGGCTAAGACAGGAACGTGGAATGGGTTTGCAGTGCGTTTTGATTTGGTGAAGAGGATTGAACATACAATCTTTGTAAGTGACAGAATTATGACGATGCGCTTCCCTTTTCACATAGTAGGTATATGACTATTTTATCTGTGCATGCCTCTACTATGGGTAATGATGAACACACCATTACAGAGTTTTACCGAGATCTCAGTCATGCCATTTCCTCTATTCCTTTATCTGAGAATATGTTACTCATGGGTGACACTGCAAGGGTTGACACGGATCATCACACCTGGAACTCACTCAACCGGTTTGTTGTAGGTAAAATCAATAGTAATAGTCTGCATCTTCTCCATCTATGCACTCAGTTTGATCTTGCTATCTGTAACACTTTCATCAGCTACAAGGAGGTCCATAGGTTTACTTGGACCCATCCTCATTCAAAACAAGGTCACTTGGTTGATTACATTATTTCTGGGAAGGCAGATCTGCAGGACGTCTGTAGTGTGCGTGCTATACGTGGAGCTGAATGCCGCACAGATCACTTTTTGGTCAGTGGGAAGTTAAAAATCTGTATAAGGAGGATATGTAGGTTGGGTGGTGTTAAGAATTTTATCAGGAGAGGAATAACCTAACTGCTGCTACGTGGAATGTGAGAACTTTGCGAGATGTCCCGGATAGTGAAAGACCTGAGCCTAGGACAGCTTTTGTTGCAAGATAGCTCATTAGGTATAACACGGGTTGATGTGTCAAAGCTGGATGATCAAAGTTTACGTGAGAAGCTCCGATCCGTAGTTAATTCTCCTGATTTTGATGGGTCATGGGCGAATTTTAAAAATACAATCTATGAAATAAGTGTAGATGTTCTTGGCTTCCGCAAATCTAAACATCAGGATTGGTTTGATGATAATGATTCTGAAATTACTCACTCTTAAGTGAAAAAAATGAGTTGATTCATAAAATGTTGGCTGTTTCTAATGGAGGTCGAGTGTCCCTTCAATAGTCACTTAAAAAAGCAAGGGTCTTCCCAAAAGCGACTCCGCCAAATAAAGAATGAGTGGTGGTCTAAACTCGCCAACCAAATCCAGATGGTTTTTGATTGTAAAGACCTCAAACGCATGTACCATTTGCTTAAAAAGCTTTTGGTTCTCAAACACTATCTACATCTCCCCTACTCTCAAGTGATAGAATTGCCGTTATAAATGATTCTAACAAGATTCTCCATTCGTTGGGTTGAGCATTATTGTGATCACTTTGACAACCCCTTTGATGTTGATGAGGACGTCATCGATGAATTTTTATCACAACAGAAGCTTATCCATGAAATGTCTGAGTTCCCATCTGAGACTGAAAATAGAGATGCAATCAAGGAACTTAACGTTGGGAAGGCTCCAGGGCTTGATTGTATGCCTGTGGAAGTCCTCTTACATGGGGGTGATAAGCTTGTTTATGAAATTCTTCATCTTTCTCTGATGTCTGGAAGGGTGTTCCCCTTCATTAGGATTGGGTTGATGCAATTCTTATATCACTGTACAAGAGAAAGGTGTCCAAGACCGACTATGGAAGTTATTGTGGGATAAGTTTGTTGGAAGCAGTTGGAAAAGTATTTTCCAGAGTTCTACTCAATAGATCGTTAAAATATATTTGTCCATCCGTCATTCCAGAAAGTCAAAATGGCTTTCGTCTGTGCAGAGGAACAACGCACATGATCTTCTCTGCTCTGCAGTTGCAGGAGAAATGTACTGAACACCGTGTTCTTCTTTATCAGGTTTTTGTTGATTTGACCAGGGGTTTCGATACGGTGAACAGAAATGGCCCATTGATAATTCTGGGGAAGTTGTGATGCCCACCTCAATTTCTACGATCACTCAGTGAGCTTCACACTAATATGAAGGCTCGACTCAACTTCAATGGATGGCTATCAGAACCCATCTCAGTTGGCAATGGTGTAAAGCAGGGTGATATCCCAGCACCTACAGTTTTTTTCTATTTATTTTGCAACTGTGCTTTCCTATGCCTTTAGGAAACGTTTTCTATGGGTTTGTTTGCGTTTCAGAACCACAGATAAGGTATTTGATCTTCGTCGTTTTCATGCTTCTACAAGAACCTTTCAGCACCTGGTTCGTGAACTGCTTTACGCGGATGACGCCGATCTCGTGGCCCATGGTGAGAGGGATGTGCAGGGTATCATGGATCTGTTTTCGGGTGCCTGTGCTTACTATTAGTCTTCAGAAGACTAAGGTCATGTTCACACCTCCACCCGGTGGTTTGTATGTGGAACCAGATATTTTTGTCAACGAACAGAGGCTTGCCTTGGTTGACACATTTGTGTATTTTGGTAGTACTCTTTCCAGAGATGGAACCCTGGATGGTGAGGTCAACTTTAGGATACAGCGTGCCACTAAGGGTTTCGGTGGCTTAGAGAAGCAAGTATGGTATGGCAGGAGTAAAACTCTTCATACAAAGATCAGTGTTTATCAATCTTGTATTTTACAATCCTTGCTTTACGCTTCTGAGGCCTGGACAACTTATGGTAGACACATAAAAGTCATGGAGAGCGTTCGCCAAAAATTCCTGAGACACATTCTGGCCATCAGATGGAGCTCTTTTATACCTGATATGGATGTTTTCATGCGAGCTGCGTACCTTGTATTGAGAAGTTGATTATACGCAACCAGGTGAGATGGGCTGGACATCTGACAAAGATGGACAACGAGAGATTGCCAAAGGGCCCGTTCTATGGTGAACTTACACACAATAATATTTCAAAAGTATATGATAATAAATGAATAATCAACAATAAAGCAAGAGAAAGACGGTCTTCTTCTGTCAAGAATACCACCATATATGTATATATGTATATATGTATATGTATATCGATATATGTACATGTATTCTTATGTATATATGTGTATGTAAATATATATATATATGTATGTATATTTATATGTGTATGCATACATATGTGTATATATAAAATTTTTTGTATGTATATGTACGTGTCTATATATACATATACATGTGTATGTATATATGTATACACACATATATATATATGTGTGTACGCACACAGATATATATGTGTATGTATATATGTATGTATACATGTTATGTACATATGTTTGTATATATATTTATATTAATGTGTATATATACATATATATATATGTGTGTATATATTTGGGTTTATAATAGGAACGCACCTAAACCTTTATGTACATTTTCAGTATTCATTTGACCAGTGCTTGTTATTTATTTATTTATTTGATTTGGTTTAATGTCCATTTAATGACATTCTATCATCGTCCTGCTATCTTAAAACGCATTTTAAGACGGCAAGCTCTACATCCTATTCTTTAAAAATCTAACAACGTTCTCTGATGCTTTTTTCTTCAGAGTGATATATATATATATATATATATATATATATATATATATATATTTTTAAATTTTCTTTTATTCAATGTTCACCCCAAACAAGGCACAGTGCCACTTTGAAGCAGGGGGCTACTATTAGGGAATTAATTAGCGGGGTCATTATGAAGGGAGAAGAGTAGAAAGAGGTTTGTTAACATTACAATTGAACTTCTGCATATCATTGCAGTTGGGAAAGCAGAATCCCGGAAGGGAGTTCCGAGGACCCGCAGTTCTGGGGAAGAAACTATTGGAGTAAAAGGCTTTCTTGCACTTAGGGATATCTACTGTAAAGGGATGAGACTTAGTAGCTTGTCGGGTTTGTCGGGGGTAGTTACGTCAGGGAGGTACAAGTGTTTGCAGTTCGTCAGAGCATTCACCATCAAAGTGTTTGTAGAACAGGCTGAGGGATGCAACATCTCGTCGATGGGACAGAGGTTAAAGCCTAGATGACAGTTCAGGACCTATCAGGTTGGCGACTCTTTTTTGAATCCTGGCAAGGAGCGAGAGACAAGCAGCAGATGCACCAGCCCAGATGTGACAACAGTACTCCATACATGGGCGAATGGTTGCCTTATAGAGGTATAGGATACTGTCAGGCGTAGGTAGTTTTCTAGCACGGTAGAGGGAGCCAACCTTCCTTGCAGCAGCCTTGGCAATGCTCTCAATGTATCTATTCCAGTTCATATTCCCTGTAAACGTTAGACCGAGGAGTTTAAAAGAAGTACTTTCAGGCAATGTGTTCTTGGCCATTGCTATTGGTGGTAGAGAAGGTTTCTTGTAGTTATTGAAGCTAACAAGCTTAGTCTTAGCAGCATTGAATGTGACCAACCATTTTTGTCCCCATTCCACTACGGATTGGAGGTCGTCCTCTAGTGTTTCTGCAATTTCCTTGGATATGTGTTCATTTGTTTTCCCCTCATATCTGTTATAGAGAGTGGTGTCATCGGCAAATATACCCATCTCCGAAACAATATAATCAGGGAGGTCGTTTATATATATATATATATATATATATATATATATATATATATATATATATATATATATATATATATATTATTATTATTATAACTTTTCTTTATTCGTTTTCAATTGGTGACGTGCAGGAATACAAAAAAAATTATGAAAAAAAATTAAAAAAACTTTTTTTATAAGTACATAATTTTCGACCGATCCTTCAGTCTTCATCTGTGTAGTGAAAGTATGAGCATGCACGGGGAAAAGGGGAATGGAAAAGCTATATATATATATATATATATATATATATATATATATATATATATATATATATATATATATATATGCTAAATCGTATAAATTTCCAGGTTGGTATTTGGGGAAGCGTTTTAATCACTGGGAAAGATGCTGCTTCGAATAAACTCGCATGCCAGGTAGGCGATAAGACGACCCTTCACCTAGTTTTGTACTGGCAAAATCTAACCTTGCTTGCCTGAACCTGCATGTCACACATGTTTGCCGCAGCGAATGGTTACATCTGATATAGGTGGAACACGAATTTTCGTCTCATGGATCACCTAAAACAATTTAGAGATGGGTTTGGCTGAATCCTTATCAGCAAAATGTATATTTTTGTCTGAGTTCGGCTAACAACGATATTTTCAGTAAGTTGTTTGTCTTACAGATGGTTATATGTAGTAGAAGCGAAACAAAAATTACACACTTATTTATTTATTTTTCAACAAGGCGTAATTAATGGATTGAGAATATCATAACTGCTTTTCGATTACTTGGTAATGTTGAAGCTAGGTTTTATAATACAATATAAAAATCGAAACTGTAATATTGTATTGACTAAACTTAAGAGGCACACATATTAATGTTGTCATATTTGGGCTGTTGCGTTTGCTACTCGTCACTCTCTCCCAGACAAGGCACCCACCTGTAAGGTCCTGAACTGTCATATAAGCTCAGCCTGTGTCCTATCGAAAAATTTCTACATCGAATGAATACTATAATAATTATTTCGCTGCACTTTATAATAGCAAAGCTCCGGATACAACTGCAGCGATATCGATTCATTAGTTTCAGATAAAAATATAAGCTTTAATTCAGACAGTACTTGCTATGCAGTCTCCCAATGTTCCAACTGAAAACCAAAATGTAGTACATTTGCAATAGCGCACAATTTCAATAATTGCATGTCTTTATATTGGAAGACTTTACTGTTTCACTAGCAGATCGGCGTGTCCCGGTAGTAAAATACGCATAGTTTCATTAATTTATATTTCGTATTTATTACAAACAGAATTAGCGTAGGTATTAAACGTAACGTTAAATTACATTTAAAAAAAATTAAATCAAAACCAGAAAAACCTAAAACATGTGCATGTGAGCATTGTTTTATTTATTTTTTTTATTTTTTCTACAATAGTTCACTTGTAATTTTAAAAAAATTAAAACGATTCACGCGTACGCATTCGTAAAACAGTTGATAAACAGATAAAAATCCGATGCTCCAGCGTTCCATGTTTCAGTGTTGACCTCTTATAAGCTTTGTTTCCGAATGAAAGGCGATTAAAAAGTGTCCACATAATCGAGTACTCATATACACAATCTCAAGGGTGGAGATCAAAAATTCATTAAGTATATAGGTTGAGTAGTTTCCTCGCACAAACGCATCGTCACTTATATATATATATATATATATATATATATATATATATATATATATATATATATATAGCCTAGCGGTTCAGCCTGGCTTTTCTCGGGCCCTATGTACGGCTCATAACTTTATGGGCATATATATATATATATATATATATATATATATATATATATATATATATATATATATATATAAAGTTTACCTAAGTCCAGGTAACCTACCTCTAAAATCCAAGTGTTTAGACCCAAATTTGGCGAGGAGTTTGCAAAAGTCCAAAAGCCAACCCTTTCAACTTTGACCTCTTGGCAGCCAAATTGTCGCCAAAAACTGATTAAAAAAAATGCCGCATGTCTGAACACCCGTTTTGTAAAATTTCAAATGTTTAGACCCAAAAATGGCTTAATTTGTCTAGCTATCGCAAAGGTCAAATCGTTTTATCTTTGACCTTTTGGTAGCCAAAATCCGATTAAATCCGATTGCCCTTATGTCTGAATACACTTTATGTAAATTTTCAAATGTTTAGACCCAAAATTGGCTAAGTAATTAAGTTGAGAAAATAGAGGACACATATTAAAAAAAAAATGTTTCACAATTTTGACCCTTTAACATTTATTGTTTCGGGCTCGAATCTAATTTAAATTCTGGATCTATGTCCAAGGTACCTACATCTAAATTTTCAAATGTTTATACCCAAAATTGGCGAAGAATTTTAGTTGGAAAAGGTCAAATTGTTTAACTTTTACTTTTTGACAGTCAAATTTCTTGCCTAAAATCGATAATATGGATTTTCCAAAATCTGAATACCCCTAATGTCAAATCCCGAGTCCGTAGACAGAAAATTGACGGAGTAGTTTGGTAGGAAAATGTACCCACAAATACACATCCAATTTCAGTTTTATAGATATATAGCTAAGTAGATAGATCATTTTTGATAACGATCATTTTTATGGTGCTCATAATTGAAAGCAATAGAAAGTGGTCGATATTTAGTGCCTGTTTCGCTTGCATATATTTCCAATATATCAAAGGAATTGTTTCCTTTTAATTTTAGAAATTGGACAGTTAGAATTAACTTAGATCAAATTTGTCTCTTTTCGGCTTTAATAATATTCATTAAGTGAAATTGAACCGGGTTATTCAACTTTTCAAATAAATAATTACACAGTGACACTTGCAGTTTTATATTTTTACGTATTGTCAAAGGCTGTTCTATGTATGCCTTTGGAATCTATTTTGTTCCGTTTACAAATGCTTGTCATTAGTATTACTCTAGGTTACATCTGATGGTGTATTGTTTATTGTGCCATTTGATGGTTTTCTTGTTGCTGGGGCGTATAAAACAGCAAATTACATCGTAGAAGAATATGGATAGTGGAAAACACGCGCTACGAGGTGCCTTAAAGAAGTTTCCAGACTTTTTTTTCGTATGGAAACTTTTAAATGATACATATGAACTCTATTCCCGTTTGCATTTGTTGTACCGTTCCAACAACTTTTGAAAGACTCTTTTTGTGCAAGTGTATCTACAACTCTCGTCACAGTCTCTTTCATCTTCTCAATTTTCTCGTAATGACAGGTTCTACTGGTTTTGGTGAGCTTAGTGTATGATCAAAAGTTGCAGGGGGCAAGGCCTGGACTCTATAGGGGTTAAGAAACTGTCGGGACACCCATCTTGGTCAAATAATCTGTGACACGGATGTGGTCTAATGCATTCTCGCAAAATTTTCTGTATCTTAAGTTCCTTGCGAATGATTGTGCACTGTCTCATACTGACATCAAACTCTGCATTTATTGTCTCTATAGACTCACGACGGTCTTTGTCGATGGAATTCTATTTTTAGCCAACGAACACTGATATTTTCGTTTTCTAACTCTACTAACACATATCACCCTTCATAAATCCATTGCCTTCATTGAATCCCTTATGCCACTCAGAAACTACCGCTCGATTCATGAAAGATAAACAAAAGGCAGTCTGAAGCATTAATAAAACATAAATGATTCAGTAATACGATATAATCACGTTGGCACACCGGTTCCCGCTGGATCAGCGAAGTTAGGCTACCTTTAACCTGGTCAATACTTAACGGGTGATATCCGTACAGGGTTATCTTATTTCTTTCGAGACTGAAAGGAGGAACTGAGCATCAAATCTGAAGCATTTTTCTAAATAAATTTAAACAGAATTTCACTGCATATCATTTTTCTAAATTGTCATCGAGTTCAGATTACATTTAAGAGATGGACCAGCTACCTTTAACCTGGTCAATACTTAACGGGTTACCATTTGGTACTTCTAGGTACTGTATGTGCCCTCCTTTCTACGGAAATCAAACACTGCCGATCCAAGAGAAGTTTCACAATTATATTCGCAGATATCCGTACGTAATTTTAAACAGAATTTTACTGCATATCATTTTTCTAAATTGTCATCGAGTTCAGATTGCATTTAAGAGATGGACCAGCTATTACAATCAGGCTTTAATCAAATGTATTTCAATCCCTTTATTTGAATCTGATATATAAATTGGTCAGTCATCTCATAAGACAGTAATAACATACTGAATTTTCGAGAGATTACGACAATTTGTAATGCCTATACAAGAAAAATCTGGAAACCTATTGAATACGCCTCATATGAGTTTGCTTAAAGCGAAGCTGGTATGCACAGAGCCATCTTCACTCTTTTGCCCTAACTAATCTGATTCCGAAGCAGGACAAAGTCAATACTGCCGTTGGAGTGCATGAACTGCCAGAAGTGTTAACGTCTGTTGCATACAACCACTCGGTTTTCCAATTTTCATACATCTGGAAATGGTCGTATTCACCGATGATTAACTTCAATTACTAAAAGAGAGCCGGTGCGTCAACGTGATGAAGCCGCATTTTATTTGGCTGATCTAATTGATATCTTAATATACGGGGGTTTATAAGTGCATCTTAAATATATATATATATTAATATCGTAGCACCTTTGGATCCGGAGATCCTATTTATTAAATAGATAAAAAGGTGATAGCACACTAAGAATATTAAATTATTAGCATATAAATACGCTAATTTAATGTTCGTAGTATGTTATCCCCTTCTATCTTCCTTTTTAATAAATAGGACTTCCCGATTACTTAAGATGCGATGTAAAAAAAAGTGATATCGTGTTTGAGTTGTATGTTAAACAAACATACACATTTTGGTCTTCTGGCTAAGCTCCAAGAGAAATATCTTTTCAATCTAAAGATATTATAATGATATCTTTGGATTCCGTTCGTGCCGGGCGTCCATACAATGTAAATATGTCATAGACTCTTATACGGATATTGTAAATACACCGTAATAACCAGATATATTCTGACACAACATTAGCCAGAATTCTTTGATAAATACATTTACAGTGTTAACAAAAAGGTTTACAATGGTATCGTAAATTCTGCATTCACGTTAAACGTCCACGGAATGTCCAGCAGCAATATATCAGCATTACATATAAAAGAGGCAGCTTTAGAATTTCTATAGGTCTCGCTTGTTACTATGTGTTTTCCCATTGTTTGCTTTTGATTTTAGTAGAGAAAAAAAAAACATTACATGGCTTTCAGATAGAAGCAAAGGAAATGCATTATTTTCGCGTGCACATCCGTGCACGCATGCAAGAATAAACAAGAACGAGACAGTTACGTGCAGCTGTAATCTGTTCGTCTGTAGACTTGACTATCTATCTCTTATGCTTTGATTTGATTTTAAAAAATATGATCAATACAACGTATAAATAATTGCAGTTCTTTATTTCGAGTTACTTCTCTTATTCCATTGTTCGCTTCTTTTATGGCAATAATTCCCATGTAGCTCATAATTGAAAGCAATGGAAAATGGTCGATATTTAGTGTCTGGTTCGTTTCGCTTTATTGACAATATAGTCCGCACGAGCGAAGCGAAACATTGAAAACGCAATGGGATTTCTTTTATTTTTATTTCGCACGGATCACCGCGTTTAAGGACAATGGTGTCAATAACAAAAAAAAAACAGGTAAATCACATATATAAAACATCAAAATATACAATGTTAAAATAAAAGTGCACTTACCACAGTTATTCAACTCTAGAGTGAACTAATGTATATTGACATATGATCGCAATACAATTGACACGATTTCCGTTTATAATGGCAATAAAACACGGAAAACTAAAACATTAATAAATAAGGAAGCACGTTTATAACAATAAAAGTGTGATTCAGAAATTGTTCTGCGTAATTCTTAGTTTGTAATAATATATGTATATACTCGGCGTTTCCCGGTTGGAAACTATTGTCGAGTGTACGGTTTAATCACATACTACATAAAGTACACCGAGTATCCTAAATTTTATCGGAAAGTGAACACTTTGGATTAAGCGAAGTATAAATCACATGCATCTTTATCTATGAAAACCAAATGCGAAGTAACTCTCATAGCTTTCATAGCTAACTTCCGGTTTTTAATGTAATTGATGTCAGCTATTAATAATTGAAAAAAAAGCTTAAAGTAAATATTTATAATATTAAAATAATTTAAATCAATAATCTATAAATTATATTGCTAAATAGAAAATTTGAAACGATTTTATTACAACAAATATTTTATAACACCGAGCTAACTATTAAAATAGGTTTTCTTTAACGCAATACGCACGTAAGGCTATTCATTTTAAGTACATTGATTTTGAATAAATACTATATATATATATATATATTATGTTTAATATATATATATATTATGTATACTATATATATTATGTTTAATATATATATATATTATGTATACTATATATATTATGTTTAATATATATATATATTATGTATACTATATACATTATGTTTAATATATATATATATTATGTATACTATATATATTATGTTTAATATATATATATATATATATATTATGTATACTATATATATTATGTTTAATATATATATATATATATATATATTATGTATACTATATATATTATGTTTAATATATATATATATATATATATATATATATTATGTATACTATATATATTATGTTTAATATATATATATATATATTATGTATACTATATATATTATGTTTAATATATATATTATGTTTAATATATATATATATTATGTATACTATATATATTATGTTTAATATATATATTATGTATACTATATATATTATGTTTAATATATATATATATATTATGTATACTATATATATTATGTTTAATATATATATATATATTATGTATACTATATATATTATGTTTAAAACGTAATATATATATTATGTATACTATATATATTATGTATACTATATATATTATGTTTAATATATATATATATATATTATGTATACTATATATATTATGTTTAATATATATATATATTATGCATTTTATATATATATATTATGTATACTATATATATATATTATTATATTATATATATATTATATATATAATATTATATATATATATATATATATATATGCTGACATAAAATTATGATATTTTTTTCAGTATGCAAATTATTTTGTGTGACAGCGTACCTTTTGTACACATTAATTAGATTGTGAAAAACAAACAAACTGAAAGGACGACGTTAAGTTAAGCTTTATTGGAGACACACAATTACATAATCAAAATCAGTTACTTTGTAAATGTATTTTTTTAAATTTTTTTTACATAAGCATCCATTCTTAGGAGTACTATTCTCATCTCGAGTGTAATTCTCTCAACTTTTGGGCTGGTTGAACCTCCCACATTGTTTCGGTAACTTGATACACTTTTTAATGGGTCCGCTCGCTCATACAATTACTTGAATAGTGGAGATCTTCCTAAGATTCCTGTTTCTTTTCATGTCGTGCATAATACGTTAATATTTCATTATCCTTTACCTCTCCGCTCTGTTTGACCCATCATCATATGGGACATTATCATCTAAATTAGCTTCTTTCACTATTTTTCATATATGATTCTGGCACGTATAATAACTGTTTTTTACGTAAGTAGCTATAAGGTTCTCATCGTCAAAATGGATTATGTTTGACTTATTTGTAACTGTTCTCTATGGTATATGTTCTTATAACTTGCTGGACTTTTAAAATATATAAGCATAATTTCGACCTGCCGACGCTGGGCCGATTGCTATTTAATTACTCAAAACCAACATAGCATGCCGAGAAAAAGTTCAATGCTGTAGAAGCGTTGGTGAGGACTTGACAAAGCCAAGTCAATTCATGTTGGTCTTCGATTTAGTGCAGCATCAACAAACGCAAGATATTAGATATTAACACAAGACATACTGACACAAGTTGATACTTTGTCTATCAGCTGTGTGATAAAATAACGACGTCTGGTTCTAGTATATTAAACTTCTTGGTGTTAGTACGGTCACGGACTCAAAAAAAGAGGG
The DNA here is from genome assembly GCF_053919585.1 of Euprymna scolopes. Taxonomy (NCBI): domain Eukaryota; kingdom Metazoa; phylum Mollusca; class Cephalopoda; order Sepiida; family Sepiolidae; genus Euprymna; species Euprymna scolopes. Next base: position 12,345,646 of record NC_136494.1, read on the forward strand.
GGGTGCGTCCAAAATCAAGCAATCTGAGGGGATATGCTATTAGAATAGAAGGTTTCCAGGCTTCTGTGGACCATACAGGGACGAAGTTGAATTATACTGATTGACTGGTTTGTCAGGGTATGTACGTAAGTGACATATACATGCTAGAAGTTTATCCGAGCTAATTCCATTAAGGTTTTTGCAAAAATTTCACAGAGATGCAACATTGTGGCGCTAAAACAAGTTCGAGCTTCATTGATAATGTGAGATTTATTAGAAATTTGATGCGTTTTTGGACCACGTATGGAACTGAGAGGCTAGATGTAGATGCGTGAGCCTAAGGCGGATTATGATTTTTTAGTGATACGTGCTGCTCTGATGGTGCAAATAGTTTTTAGTATGCTAGAGGAAGCTTGCGTTCATTGTTGCAGTATAGACAATGCCTATAACCCAGTGTGCGGCGGCTATACCGTATTGCCTAAATATCCAGATGTTCTTATAATTTTTTTTCCTAAACCTATATATTTTTTTCGGTTGAAACTCCTTTTCTGTGGAACAAGCTATTGAACGCCATAGTCAGCTTACAGATGTTAAAAAGGTTAGAAACAGTACTGAACAAAACATGTTCGTTTAGCTTTGTACGATTATGCCTGTATGTCATTCTGTAAATGCTTTAAAACAGCTTTATTTCTCTCAAATTCTGTTGTAAATATATTGGATTGGATAATTCAAAAGAATGGAATAAGTAAGCGGAATATTAGAAAAAAGGAAACGTCGAAACAACGTACTAGATTTTAATATGAGAATCTGCGTTAAATCCGTCAATACGTCTATGCCTCCTTCCAGTCTAAATAAAAACAATGGGCAACCCTATAAGAGCAACTGCCCGTGGAATTGGGTAGCAAGGTTTGCACAATACTCAACCACAACTCCCCCGAATCGGGATTGCTTTCGTCCAGTAGTAAGGAGACGCCAAAAACTGATTGGCAAACAAAGCTGAAATAAGCACTTAGCGCATGAAACATGAAGAATTCTCAAATTATCTCGATTTTAGAACTGACCAGGCTCAACGTTTGTAACCTTCGGTGGTCAAACGAGATCCGGTGTGTCAACGTAGTTATGCTATGTATATTTAATACGTAAATACAACAAAGTTGCTTAATAAATGGGTTGATTATTAGGTCACATATGAACTACATGAATTTAAATGGGTTGATTATTAGGTCACATTATGAACTACATGGTAAATAAACCTTCAGATGAATAGAAATTTTATTACCTGTTGTATTACAGAAAATAAATAGCATTGGGTATGAACAACTTATCTATTTAAGCAGCACAGGTCCGTCATCACTTGGAAGTCCGCCAAACGTTAGGGCTGCAAATTTCTATCCAATGCATTCGAGGAAACCAACGGAGCATTTCGTTTAAAACAAACAATAATACGCATTTGGCACCAGTTTTTACTCTTTATGTGCCGTTTATACTTTATTCTATCTGCTGCTATGATATTGCCGTTAGTGTTTCCCTTTTTTGGGAAACTGTTTTATGAATAAGTAAAGTAATTATATTGTTCAATAGCTATGGAAAAAAGTATAAGCGTCGTTCGTATCCAATAAATATTGGCTTTCGTTCAGCAATATTAACGTTTGTAATCTAATACACACACACATACACACTCATAATTATATATATATATATATATATATATATATATATATATATATATATATATTAGATGATTCCAGCTATCCTTTATATAATATCGTTTGCCGCGCGAGATTTTTTTATAGAGACGGTGCATTGCCTGGGTAGATACATACACACACACACACACATATATATATATATATATCTATATATATACATACATATATATATATACATGTGTGTATTTATGTATATATGCTTATCTATATGTCTATGAACATGTATTTTGTGTATGTATATTTATATATATGTATGTATATATGTGTATATATATTCATATGTATGTATATATATATTCATATATATATATGTGTGTGTGTGTGTGTGTGTGTCAGTCTATTGATTACAGAATTTCAGGAGGGCAGTACTGCGAGATGTTTGTAGTGTGCTTGTCGAGCATGAAGATGAATTCAGCACGAATAATTTTTGGTACTCGTGAGTGCTAAAAGTGAGTTGCTTCATAAAAATGCTATCTACCTCTCATTAAAATCCGGACTCTATCTAATAGTCACTTAAAGCAAGCAAAATTGTTCTCCCAAAATTATTCGTAGGCTAAACTCGCCAACCAATCCAGGCGGCCTTCGATCGTAAAGACTCTAAATGCATGTATCCTTTGCTTAAAAAAGCTGTTCTGTCCTCGAACACTGTCAACATCTCTCTTACACTCTAGGCATTGACCTACTCTTATAAAGGATCCCAATAAGAATCTGCTTCGGTTCACTTAGCATTATTTTGATCTCTTTACAACCTCTCGAATGCCGATGAAGACGTCAACAATGTATTTTTACCACATCAGATTATCCATGAAATGTCTGAGTTCCCATATGATAATCAAATAAGAGGTGAAATCCAGGAAACAAATATTGGGAAGGCCTTAAGAATTGATGGTGGTCCTGTCGTGATAAGCTTGTTCATTAAAATTTTCATCTCATTACTTATGTGTGGAAGGGTATTCCCGTTAATCAGAACTGGAGTGATGCCATTCTTGTGATTCTACAGGGAAAGGGGTCTAAGTCGTAATCTGGGAGTTAACATGGAATAGGTTTGTTTGAAGTAGTTGGCAAAGTATTTTGATAGTTTTATTCATTAGATTTTTAAAGTATATTTGTTCGTCTGTCATTCCAAGTTACTTTGTAAATCAAAATCGGCTGCCAGTTCGGGCAGAGGAACCACTAAACATGATCTTTACTGCCCAGCATCTGTAGGAGAAATTAATCGAACACCGTGTTCAGCTTTATCAGTTTTTTTTTGTAGATTTGACCAAGACATTTGATACGGTGAACAGAAATTCCTTATGGAAAATTCTGGGAGAGTTAGGATGGCCACCTCAATTTCTGCGATTACTTAGAAAAGTCAGTACTAATATGAATACTCTCATACACTTAATGGATGTCTATCAGAACCCATTTCAGTTGATCATTGCGTGAGGGAGAATGATGTACCAGCACGCTTTTTTCTATTTATTTTTGAATGATGACTTCTATATTTCTTTAGGATCGCTTTTAAGGTGGTAATCCTTGTTTCAGAACCACAGGTAGTCTTAGATCTTAGTCATGATTCTACAAGGATCTTTTAGCGCCGTGTTCGCTAATTGCTCTATTCAGATGACGTTCATCTTATGGCCGATGGTGAAAGAGATATGCAGGTATCATGGCGCAGTTACCAGAGGCATATACGTTATTTGGACTTACTATTAGCCTTAAGTAAGGTCATGTTCCCACTTGCACCCGGTGTTTTATATGTGGATCCAAATATTTTTGTCAATACCCAGAGGCTTGAAGTTGTTGACACATTCGGGTATTTGGGTAGCACTCTTGCCAGAGACGGAACTCTAGATGCTGATGTCAACTATAGTATACAACATGCCAGTAAGGCATTTGGTAGCTTAGAGAAGCGAGTATTGTCTGACAGAGGTATAACCCTTCGTACAAGGATCAGAGTCTAGCAAGATTGTATATTTCAATCACTGCTTTCGCTTCTGAAGCCTGGACAATTTAGGGAAGACGCATAACAGTCGTGGACAGAGTGCACCGAAACTTTCTGAGACACATGCTCGGCACCAGGTTTTACTCTTTTATACCTGAGACGGATACCCTCGTCCGAGCTGACGTACCATGTATAAAGAAGTTTATTATACGCAACCAGATAGGGTCGGCTGGATATCTGACAACCGTGGAGGACGAGGGATTGTCGAACCGCCCGTTTTCCAGTGAAATTATACAAGGAGAACATCCACAACATAAACCAAGGAAACGCTTTAACTATTAAGTCAAAGATAATCTGAAGGCCTTCGATATTAACGTATCTATCTGGGTGAATACTTCCACTGAGCGTAAAGTATGGCGATCGCTGTGATAGTTTTAAAAAGAAAAATATAAGCATGAAAAAATGAGGCGTGATATCTGGAAGAAAATTCTGTCAGATATAACAAGGTTGTAAGAGGTGATTCTGCTTGACCACGATGGTTATTTACGTGGTGGAATTACTTGATCCGGTGCCGGTCCAGCTAGCCAAAAGCGATCAAATGGAAACCCGCCTTTCTTTGACGGAGAAACAAACACAGATGTTCTATTTACTCTACGGTCTTAAAATAAAGTACATGGCTGAAGCTTAATGTGAATATCAATAATAAGGATGTACCGGTTGGCGTCCCTCAATGCCAACTATATTATAACATGTGCAATAGACTGAATCAAAACATAGCTGATCTGAAAGGACATCTTTATACCAGAGAAGATAGAAAGTGTAACTTGATCCCGTCTCCACACACACACACGCACACACACACACACACACACACACACCCACACACATATATATATAATGTATTAATTGAAATAATAAAAGAAAATAACATTTTTCAAATGGATAAATAGTCAACAATAAAGAAAAGGAAGATCAGTCTTCCTCTCTCAGGAGCTGACAATCGTTGTATCAATATGTATGTATATCTATGTATATATCTATATGTGCATGCATATGCATATATATATATATATATATATGTATATATAAAATTGTATATATATATATACATGTACATGTATATCTACATGTATGTATTTCATGTATATATATATATATATATATGTATATAACTGTAAAATATGTATGCATATATATATATGTATATAGATGTATGCATATATATATGTATATGCAAATATATATATGCATATTTATGTTTAGATGTATATATATATATATGTATGTATATATATATATTTATATTTATATAGGTATATATTATGTATAAAGATGTGTATATGTATGTATATGTGTGTTTATGTGTACGAATGTATTTCTATGGTTATGTATGTATATGTGTACATGTATACTCGTATATCAATATATTTATATGTGCATATCTTACTCTCGTGAGGGGAAAATATTCAGTTATCATTATATTTGTTTTCATTAAATTATATTTATATACTAATCCCCACTAGGCAAAACCTGAAAATCACGTGTAGATATTATTTTAATTTGTAACTATATCATGGTGACAGATAGTAAGAGAGGATTGAAGATATTTACTTACAATATGTTTATCCAAAAATCAGCCGTTTTAGAAAACATCGATACTTCTCGTATTGTCGGAAACATCGATAGTATATTTTTCCCAAACGAGGGAGATGTGGTACTAGACAGAAATCCAGCCAAAGGAAACTACATTGATCTGTTAGAAAATACTTAGGCTGCACAGCGGCATTCTCCGGTTGGAACGCATCGGCGAGTATCCAATTATTTTATTCGCCCCCCCCCCTCAAAACGCGTCGTGTTTTTAAGCTAAAATCTACTCCTGGATTAATATTCTTTGATCACAAAATAAACAGTGATTAGACTAATCTTGTTTGGTTTGGGTTTTGTTGAGTGCACTGTAATTCTGTTGCTGTGCAGTTTAAGGAGGCCCACCCTCCCAGCCTTTACCTTCTCTTAAGAAGGTTGTTAGTTAATTGTCTGAGGTGCGATTACCGAAAGAAAGATAACGTGGCTTGTCAGCAACATTTTGAAGATGAGAGTGCCCCTCTTGGATGTGCTGACTTCTTAATTGAACTTTCCGAACCTTGTGTCACATTTAACACAGTAGAAGAGAACTAATTGCCTCCTCAGAAAATTCAATGACTGCTCCGATCCTCTTTATACATAGCTATGAGGACAGATTGCCATGATTCCTTTATGTTGTCAACAGCAGATGATTCTTTGTCCTATACATTTAGCAATCTATGAGTAACTAAAGCCCCCGGAAGTGAAAGAAAGAGATAGAGGAAGAGGTTAGCGATTGCTGAAAGTAAACCAGGTCAACTTTCTGCCTTTCATGTTTAATCATTATTTTCCCCTCTGTAAATAGTATCGGTATTAGCGACAGTTGTTGATCTAGAATTAGTACTTAGCTTCTACCGATATTTAGAACAGCTTTTTACGGCACGAAACTATTCGCGGTTTTAGGTGTTTGACTAGCAAGAAATCCGTTTGAAATAGCCAAACGTGTATCTGATATTTAGAGAGTTTCATACTAGACAAGGTTTACAATATCGGGTTTCACAACTGCTAACAAGACGGACGAAGAATCAATTTTATTGAAACATAAAAAGAACGAATGCCATTAAAATATTAATAAATAAAGTGGCATTTTCTTATGAGACGATAGATAATTCCAAATACAGACTTAACTAATAGGTACAGCAAAAAGCTTTTACAGTAAGCGATATTTTAGTATACGCAGACTAAATTGATATTGATCAATTTTATAATCAATATATCAATGTTATATAATCTGGTGTTGACGTCATTAAATATTATATACTAGCAGGGGTACCCGGCGTTGCCCGAGTGTTTGTTTCCGGAACGTGGGGGGAGTTTTAAAAAATGTTATGGTAGGTAAGTAGGAAGGATCAAACCCGGAGTCATGAGTAAAAGTAGGAAAATAAAGTGTGAAAAAAACAAACAAAAAAAGACATCTGCAACGTTAACAGTTCGGCCACCAAGAAAAGTCCATTCCAGTTGTTTAGGAAAAAAACAAAAAAAAACACCGACTACGGTAGGTCGGGGCGAACGTGAAAATATAATGTGAATTGTCCAGCACGCGAACCACTACGCCACAGAGCACTGCAGCTTAGTTTAGTGATTTTAAATAACTTCACATGAAATAACTACGAAGCCAAACCGGTGTTCTCTTCTCAACTGTTCCTTGTGAACGATCCCCAAACGGTGTTAAGTGGTGGCAGGGGGAGGAGGAATTTATTAGAGAGAAAATATTTTACCACTTCCATTTATCTTAACCGATTTTGGCCGTGACTTCTCAGCAGAAAAAGTATAGAAATCTAAGATTATCGAGGAATTTGAGAAATAATAAGCCTATAACACACCTCAGATATTGTTCTGCCGTTTGTGCATATTATATTTGCATGAAATATCTTGATTTTTAATCCTATTAAGGTCAAAATCTGACGGGGAAAAATGAGTTCATTTTATTTATATAGAGAAGATTATCTATATGACACTACGATAGTATCTGTCACACTTATATCCAATTCGTTTAACAGTAATGCACTTTAATATTTTGAAATAAATGATTGTAGCAAGAATGTTCATAAGTTTTATTTTCATTTCCGATTATAGTTTAGGACACTGAAGTCCTTTAATTTTTTAATAAACAATTTTACTAAGAATTCTTCATAATTTAAATTTCGGTTTCGATTACAGTTAATGTCACTAAAGTCATCACTTTTTTTAAATAAATTATTTTATAAGGTTTTGTTTCGGTTAAAATTATCGATAATAGTATTCCAATAATCTCTTTTTAAGATTAATTTAATGAGAAATGCTTCCATAAGTCTAAGTTTCAGTTCAGAGTTTAGCTGATGGATCATTTGGTGGTCTTCTTTTTAATGAATTGTTATCAAGAATTCTTCCAAAGTATTCGTTTCGATTTCGATTATAGCGGAACAAACAAATGTTATATAATTACACCTGTATATGAATAAGCATATATATGAATATGTATACATGCGTGTATATATATATGCATATAAATATGTGTATATATGCATATAAATATGTGTATATATGCATATAAATATGTGTATATATATGTATATAAATATGCATATATATGTATATAAATATGTATATATATGTATTTATATACATGTATATAAATACGTATATATATATATATATATATATATATATATATATATATATATGTATGTGTATATATGTGTGTTTAGTATTGGGAATCCCAGCTTAAATGCTATATAGGTAGTTTTTTAGAAATAGAAGTTATATAAGCATTTTGGGTTTCCCATCAGCGATTTGACAGGTATCAAGCTAGATAAAATGCACCGGAAAGGGGTGACATGCACCGGAAATTTGGGGTAACAAGAGAATTGTGGTCGTAAGCATCCGGTTGACGACCACATGGACTGCCAGTGGTTTAGGCAGCAGAGCAATGCAGATTGGAGATTTCAGGTCTGTTCACAAACAGGGTTCGAGATATAGGCTTTCCTTTAATAAGTAAGCCGTGGTGAAGGCAACCTCTCCAGAAGAAGCAGATCTGTTGCAAAACAATAACGCGGAACACCAGTATCCGTATTAAGCTGGTCTTCAGTTTGACTTGTTGCTGGCTTTCTTGCTCCTGCTTACTACTGCATCAACTTTTTGAAACGAGACAAAGATTTAGATATCGCACAAAGCTAAAAAGCTGTAATAACATCGTTGTATTTATTCTCCTTCAGACATTTGTATAAAAGAAAAAAAGTCCCGTGTCGAAGAAAAGTTGTGACACGTCTGGGGTGAAATGCTGGAAGCATGTAATAACTTATCTGCCATCACTATATGTATGTATGTGTGTATGTATGTACATATGTATATATATATATATATATATATACATGTGTATTATTTAAGATATACATGTGTATATATGTATGTATATATATATGTATATATGTTTTGTGTGTTTGTATATATACATATATATGTTCGTTTGCGTATGGAGTTTTATGTGTGTATGTATATATGCATGTATGAATACGTCTGTGTATGCATGTGTATAAGTATATGTGTATATATGTATGCATGTGTATATATATTGTATATATATATATATACGCATGTGTATATATGTGTTGGTGTATTTAAATATATATATATATATATGTATATATATATATATATATATATATATATATGCAAGAGCAAATAATTAATAAAACCTGTTTAAAATACTTTGAAAAAGAGTTAGAACATATTTAAATCTACGTCACTTCCGGTTTGGTGATGGGCGCAAAAACCAAACACGTCAGGTTTTCTTTCACCTTCTTTGCCTCCTTCGCGGTACGGGTTCGAAACTGCCTGCCTACTACAAGTGTGTTTTTATTTTTTTTGCTCAATACAAATCTCCAAACAGCCGGGTAAGGTCAGTAATCCAGCCATGCATAAAATATAAATTCATGTACGTATGTATGTATGTATTTATGTATGTATGTATGTATGTATGTATGTCTCATTTCATTTTGAAGCCCGATCTCTCGGACGATAAATATAGAAAAATTGGCCAAAAATATTAATGTTTTAACCACAAACCCGGCCGTTAGGTACAAAGAGGCGGCGATTTTTCCGCCGATATTTTTAGCAAGGCATCGTCACCGTTGGATTGAATTTGATTAATTTCAAAGTTTTGACTTCCGGT
>NC_136494.1:12360030-12367530 GCF_053919585.1 Euprymna scolopes
TAAATGCAAACGTTTGTACTTCCAGCAAGTTCAAATATTAGTCCATGTATCACGGATTCGTTTCGTTATGCAGAATTAAACGTGTATCATTATGTCACTGCCCTCTCTCTTCGTGAATATAGCTTTCCAAAAAAATTAGATATTATTTGCTTAGATAAAAAATACATGGTACAAGGAAATATTTAATGGAAAGAAGACTCCACATCGTATGTTTGTCCTCGCGGCCATATTTTAATATCATTATTCTAGATTTTATACAACTTTATGATTTAAAGTGATATATTTTTTAACTCTTCAAAGCAATTATTATTTTTATTATTAATTTTCTACTGCTTCTTATTATTATTATTATTCTTATTATTCGATAATATAATATTTAGTTTTTATAATTTATTAAACAGGGTTATATGAAACTACGATTGAAATTGCGAAGCTAATTTTACACATTTTATACAGTTATATTATTTTGTAATTTATAATAAAGTGTACATACATATACACACATATGTGTATGTGTATTTAAAACCACAACGATATATCAAATAACATAGTTTTATTAAAGTTAAAGATACTCCATCAGTAGATGGTAACGCACTTTTTGAAGCCTTTATTTTAAAATAAAATTTAAATGGAAAATGTGAAACTCTATTAAGCGTCACATATTTAACTAATAAATATCTTTATAAGGATAGGAAGTCCAATCCGTTACTTCCTTTTTATCTATTTTTATTTGTGTTTTACGGCGATGGCAATTCCTCGAAGCAAAAATGAATAGAAATGTTCGTCTTGTTTCGTTCGATCCACATACGATATGCTCCGGTTTTCGAGCGGAAATTTGAATGAGAAGATGGTCACACACTTTGGTAAGACAGTTATATATATATATATATATATATATATATATATATATATATATATATATATATATATATATATATAAGCGCTAGATCTATTAAACTGTAGGGGAAATAGCAAACAACTAGGATAGGACAGCGATACAAAATAACTTTCAAATTAGTAATAACAAGAGAAAATGAATAAATAAAATAAACCTACATATACATAAATTACCATATATATATATATATATATATATATATATATATATATATATATATATATATATATACACACACATTTAACCCAGATATCTACGCTCTTCGCTAAAATAGAACACACAAAAGAAGGGGTCAACCGGAGGTCAAATGGGCTTTTGTCCTGTTGATACCTGCTTATTGGCTGGTTAGGAATGGTGCAGTTGAAACTAGAAGCTTATTGTCTAAGTAACATCTCAATAGAACCTGCGCATATAAAAAACGCGAGACTACGACAACTCCTCGCATAAGCCTAATGAATCCTAGCGTGGATGAAACGCAGAATATCTTGGGTAGTTTAACTGCCATATATATTTATAACTTACAACTGTATATATATATATATATATATATATATATATATATATATATATATATATATATATATATACTGCTTATCCAATTATTAACGAGTTTACGAACGAGTGAATAAAAATCCACGAAACTTTAAGAAAGTGCTTACAATAGTAATCAGCTACTCCAGCCAGAAAATAAAAGTATTTAAGGCAGTATTAGCGAACCTATGGCAGAAGATAGGAATATCTGTTGATTTTATACCCATAACTTATTTATTGAAATAATTTTCAAACATGAAATGAAATAGGAAAATCCTTAGAGCACAATAACTACATAGCCATGTCTACCTTAGTAGGCTATATGAGATTTTTTTATGAATGAGTTTTAAAAGACGTTGGTCTACAGAATTAGTCAAATTTGTGATTTCAGCAACAGTTAATCCATCGGGATACTTCTAGAAGAGCATCTCACAACTCATCTTTGCTCTTAAATTGGCGTCTTCTTGCATAGAGCTGTGCTTCAAGATACTCTAAAAGTTCTCAATTGGTTAATTCGCAGATGACTCCAGCTTACGTAGCCCAGAGAACCCCTTTTGTTGCAAATACTCTTTTTTTGCTGCATACGATGTATTATAATGGGTATTCTGAACCTCAACCTTAGCTTCTTCAGCCATGATTCAAGTGCTCCTCAGAAAAGCATTTGATGTCATTTTTACGCCTTTTGGGACACTCCATGGGCCAACTAAATTACGTCTCATAATGTTTGACCAAATCATTATCCTACCATCAATTTGTTCGCGCCTTAAACACTGATGACGATGTCGTCCGTTTAGGACCCATCCCATGCTGCAATCATCTGGGCTATCAAGAGTGACACGCACTTCATTCGTTAGCAAAACTTTGCCAAAATCCGCTGTTATGTTGTCTTCTCCCTATTTCAATCGGTTTTGTATGTGATGTTGCTTTAATGGAGGCTGTCTCATAGGCTTAACAGAGTTTGTCACTTCTTTCAGAATGCGACATCGAGTACTTTTTGGGACATTCTTCGATCCGGCTTGGTCTTGTCTGCCTAGGGTTCTTAAAGCTTCACATTTAATTTGGAGCAGAGAACGGCGTGAAAAATATAGATTTACCATTATCAGCTCTCTTACGTAGTTTTCCAGGCTCCTTGACAAAGTTCTTTACAGTTTGATGCTACTTTCATATCATTTTTGATATCTCGAGAGTAATTTTAGCTTTTGCTAGCTGTTCTGTAATAGTACTATTTTCAGAACTTCTCAAACTACCTTTACGACCCATTTTATTGACGAAATAAACTGTCTTGTTAATAATTTGACATACCCCAAACACTGGATTCAGCAATTACAATGGCAAGTTGTATACATTGCGTGGAACAGTACAAAAATTTCACAGTAACGGAAGCTCAGCATTGACAACGTTTCCGAAGCTTTTGAGATGAAACTACTAGTAAGTTTCTGAAACTGGTAAAAAATGTTATCTCGTTAATAATTTGTCACGCATTATATATATATATATATATATATATATATATATATATACATATATACATATATGTATATATATCCGTATATATATATATGTTTATAAAGCTGCGTTCTCTTTGTGAGAAAAAAAAATATATGTATATGTTATCCGTCTATCTTTTTGAATGCATGCATATATATATATATATATATATATATATATATATATATATATATATATATATAATGTGTGTGTCGAAAACCAAATATCTCAATCGCCGAAATATTGAGCAAAATATATCCAAATTGCATAGAATAAATATTTTATGAGATGGGAGTTATCTTAAATTTCGTATATTTTGATATTCCAAATTCCAATTCTCTCTAGCACCCAAGCTTTGAGCAAATAGGCATTTTGATATCGAAATTGGAAAATAGAAATGATAGTTTCCCTGACATTAAAGCGTGCTGTGCGTAAGATGCGCTGGTCTCTGCCAAGGGAATTACGATTTGAAATATGGTATGAGAAATATTCAAATTAATGCGTTTAGGATTTGCATCATGGGTAAAGGGCAGACGAACTGACAGAAATGCATTCAATAAATACAGGAATGTGTAATGTACAAAAAAGTCGAACCCATAGTCATGCATTCATTTAAAGATTGCTTAAATCATAAAGTTACTTCGTGAAACAAGTTACTATTTTGTCGGAAACTCGGAGTCTCTTTTCAAAATATAAAGAAATAGAGGGTATATTTCTTCATTTCTTATCAATTTTTATTCAATGAAAAGAGTACTTTGCTGTACTTTTTTTACATTTGTAACTCTATCGCAAGTGCTCTAGTTGTGATTCTCGTTAGCATTTTTTCGTTAAAACATTAATGTAAAATTTCAAGCGTTTTCACCTGCGAATAGAAATCACAAACTAATGTTTCCCGCTTAGAATTTAGCAAACTACTTCAGGTCATTATATCCTCCTATAGCATCGTTCCCATACACTTTACATATGCCTTTGGGAATTTGAGCAGCAGTTTTTCTTTTTCTCCAGAAAAAAATATCTACAAGAATATGAAATTTGAAATCATTTTCTTGAAATAAGGCCTCTCTGAAAATAAATAAATTCCTAAGATGTTCTAGCCATTGAGAAGACATGTTACGTTTAACTGTGATACAATTACACAGCTTATAGGCAGTTTATAGGACCGTCAGAAGAATCAACTTTTTAAATGTCAAGAATATTCCGTAAAACAACATACATATAACAAGAAAAGTAGATAAAAACGAGAAACGTTTACCCTTTTCTGGTCTCTCTTTCCTTCCCTCTGATATTCTCAAGCTACAATGATACGTATATTTGACATTCTATTTCTCATAATTGATCATTCAAATCCATTTTTCTCATATGCATACCGAGAGATGAAGCGGGTGTGAAGGTTAATTTCTAACACCATTAATTAACTCCTGTTTCTTGTCTGTCAAGTCATTCCTCTCTTTGGACGCACACACATTAAGTACAAAAATGACCGTCTTCGAAGTTATTTTCATATTTTTCATAACTAAAATACCTGCAGTGTATATATATATATATATATATATATATATATATATATATATATATATATATATATATTTATATATATATATAAGCACCGGCAATTACCGTTAAATCACTGATGATTCCGAAAGCCTGATATACTAGTGCCGGGAAGTATAATATACTTCCGCCCCTTTTAGTCATAAGTTTCGTAAATGTTAAGACGGTATGTGTAATTAAATTGGTCAGTTGTGCTGGCTTGCGAGAATTTGATTTCTGGTCGTTTGGTCTTCAGGTTTGTTCTTAATTATGTTTATTCCTGTATTTGACTTGATAAATATTAAATTGCTATTAAATTGCACTTAATTCTAACCGAACATTATATATGCTATTCAAATCATATCGTTTTTCAGTTATGAATCTACAGCAAGACGGAAGGGTGGAGATAGCAGCGTTGATTATAGACGATGTATTATATCTAGTTTACATATATAAATGAAAAGTCCAATTACATATTTTAGTAAATATACATGAGCCGGATCTTTAATGACTATCTACACACACTTATTGAAAAAACTGTAATATAAGCTTCTGCCTCACAATTATTTACTGACATACATCCAATGTTTAATTATTTGTGGGGTTACTAGTTTCTATTTGTTAAACTATAATTATATCATATAGGGGTTTAATTGCTATTTTATTGAATATAATGATATTGTATTCGTGTAGATAAAATAATTTTTCGACTACTACTGTTAATGGGTTACACCTCTATTTACAATTACACAAATTATGCCTGAACGAAAACATATTATAAATGCTGTTTCAAATGCGCCAGGTTCATTTTTATTATATATTAACTGATCTCCAATTTTTAGTTATACTATTTATATGACATTCACAGCAATGACTTATTTTACTACCAAATTGGAAATGAAAGCTTGACCTTTTTACTCGTGTACAATGTCAGAAGAAATACCCTTAACATATTTTGTTACAGGAATTTTCTGTTAGTGGCTTATATTATCATGTGATTTGCTCCCTGTTTGCTGGTCTTCGATGAGCGAAAACCTGATCGCAAGGCAGTGGCACCCTTTCCCATGGTTCAGCTTGGCTGCTGAAGCAAGGAGCCAGATTATCGCAACATGGAGCCACATGTGAGAGACTAGGAGATAATCGAGGATCATGGACACTCGTCCGCCCCTAAGGGTGCAGCATCCGAGCTACAAAGGTGCTACCTCTTCCGGTGGACCCTATTCCCTAGCGAATCCAGGGAAAACAACTCCTATAAAAAGATTTGGGGTGTAAGCCCGCAGGCAGATTAGTGTACTATTTTCCACAATCTCTGGAAGCTACTGCGGTCGAGCTTGCCCCAGACTTATTGTCTACTCATTTCTCTGGAGTATACTAGTTAGATCAGAACGGATACAATTGACACTATGGCAACTCAACTTCTCCATACCAATGCTCAGGTTGAAGGACCAAATCTACCTACACAACGTAATTACAGATGGTGCCCTTGCACTTCATTGTCGCCTATGAATTCAATATAAGCAAAAACGTTCGATAAGGCGTCCTCACAACAATATGGTTTATTTTACGTCTGTTTCTTACCACTCTCATATGAGATGTTTCATGAAATTCATTACAAATTTTCCGTTAAAAGGGTGAGTTTCGGTAAAAACTACTTTAAATATTGATTTTTCGTTGAAAAATGGAGCCTGTATAAGAGACCATTATTTACATTCGAAAATATGACCAGAAAACGCAAGGTAATTCCTCCGGTATGTTCAGCTTTAAGCTATTACATAAAACTTAGCTCATTGTGAATAAATGCGATTTTACTTTATCGTATAATAACAGTGGATCCGGCGATGCCCGTTCGTAAAATACGTATAAATGTTATATGTAGTTAATACAGAGAATTAGATGTGTGCATGCAATTATATTGTTTTCTGAAAAGTTCACTTCTTGTAAGTAAAACAAAAACAAAGTATACGAGCTGAGATCGAAACCGAAAAGTATGGTGTCATATACGATAAGACCTATACCAGATTAACACCAACTTTAAAAAAGTTTTTCCAAACCTTGTGATACTTAACATAAAAGAAGTTTCACGACCGCGCATGCGCATTCGTGAAAGAGTTAAAACTTTGATAAATTGTAAGTACCAATTTTTCAAGTTTGATTCTTCAGCAGTCCTTTATGTCGGATGAAAACTGATTCCAAAGATTTCTACATGTCTGTTTGTCCTAAATACCCATTGCAAATCTGTAGATAAAAATTCGTCAAGTATATAGGTTCAGAAATGTCCTCATGCACATATTCTCACATTTATAGAGATATAGATGATAGATCGTTCACTGTAAAAATATTGCCATGGTGTTACATGAAGATGGTAATATGTCGCCAAGGAGTAACTGCAAGGAACACTCTCACCGCCACTTGCCAATAAGTAATTTGTACATGACATTGTATGTTTGAACTTTATATGATTTAGGCCTTGTGCCAAGCAATCGTTTAACATTATTTTTCTGTAAACAGTATGTGAATATGCATTCAAGTCGAGGTAATTTTAATCACTTAAACCATGGCTCATTGCCAAAGCCCGTCAGCCGAACTGGTGAATCCTGATTGATCACTGTAGTTTGTTGGTCCGTGCGACAATATAAGACGGAACCGGACCAGAGTGTTCGGAGCCAAGGAAAAATAACACTTTTTTTAACAATGCAAGATGAAAATGTTCTCATTTATATTTATTCAATACGGATGAATACTAGTTTTGACGAATGGAATACTTTTCCTTACATATAAATTATAAAAAAAACATAACTTTTCGAAATGTACTTTAAATTTTCGTAACGTATCATAAAGTATTAGTTACGTAAAGTGTCGTAAATGACAAGAAGTGGCGTAAATTATTGTTAATTAACTGGAAGTGCCGTAACGTATGGTCAAAGGAGGGGGAGTGTTGTTAAGTATCGTACAGTAACGTGAATAATCAGGAATTCTTGCACGAATGACGGGAAGTATAGTAGAGCATCGTAATTTTCTTTTACTCTGGAGTAACCATTTAGGAAAGCACAAAT
>NC_136494.1:12372530-12375030 GCF_053919585.1 Euprymna scolopes
CTAAATGATTTTCGTCGGGCTTCGATTCGTAGGAAAATCATGTTTAATTTTCGATTAGTGAGCGATTATTCCAAAAAATAGGTAACTTTACACGAATAGGAAGGATTTTTTTCATGTTTGAGTGATCTGTTCGTGATATTTCATTTTAATATACTTTCACAGAAATGTTTCTGTTATGTAAAAAAAAAATATTTTCTTTACATCACAAGTTTCACGCTCATACATGAATTCCATCGATAATATAATATACTGACTTAACAGGTCACGTGTAGTATAGTAAATTATTAAACATTCTAATATTATTTACTATATAAGGATCGCACATATACTTGGTAAATTCTAGAACAACATCGTTTTTTTAAAACGGAAAACTAAACCGAAAAAAAATTCCTAAGAACAAACATATGGCGTGGGCAAAACTTACGGCAATATTTTCTGTTGTTTATTGACATGTATATGAACGATTTAGAAAAAATATATGAATATGTTAAATCTGGATAAGACCTTCGTTCATGTCTGTATTTTATTCATGCGTTACGTAACGTTAATACCCCTGTATTCTGAATAAATATCTTTATCTTTGTACTTTTATATTTTATACACGCACACACACACACACACACACACACACATATATATATATATATATATATATATATATATATATATATATATATATATATATATATATATATATTGCTGCTATTGCATTAAACTTGTATTCAGTTTCAGACCTAATTTGTTTTTATCTTCACATTTTTTTTTTATTCAGACATCATAATTATCTTGTTTTCGTTTCAACTTTTCTTGTTATTGCTATTGTAAAAATCAAACGTATCCGTCGTTCGCGCCATAATAGATTTCCCGCGGGGATCACAAATGCCGGAAGCCATTTTGTTTTATTTATTACTTTCTTCTTAGATAAGCCACTCACACAAATCGATATGCAATCAATACATCTGCGCCGGCCCGCCTTTGTGAGCTCGTCTTTTGATCATGTTTCTCGTATACATGAATATACTTATGCTAAGATCTATATGAAAGACAACGAAATAGAGTCAATGCATTTAATTTAAAAGAAAATGAACACATATATAGGTATTGAGTTCTTTTGTTTTTATTCGTAGAAAAATATGAAATGAATCCCACTATTGTATGTGTTTCGGAATTTACTGGATACTGCTGGTAAAACATAGCAGTAGTTACCATCTGATAAATTATAAATTAGAAAAAGAAAAAAAAATACTGACTGACGTATATCAAAACTACAAGAACAAAATGTTTGCATATTTGAATCAGAGTACTGTTCTCATCTGGAATGTTATTTGACGAGTATTTGGTTCATCTTTTATGAATCTATGCAATTATATGAATGCAATTTTTTCTCTGTGTGTGTGTGTGTGAGAGAGAGAGAGAGAGAGAGAGAGAGAGAGAGAGAGAGAGAGAGAGAGTTATTTTCTTTATAGGCTCCGAAACGGATGAACAGATTTTTTTTTTTAAATTTACAGAACTTTAGTACCTTAGAAAGAGAGCGATTTTTTAAGATTTGTCTCAGAATACCCCTCGATAATTACCGATAATCGATAATTGAATCCGTTAGTGAAATTTATCTATTAACGGTGAAGCCATTTTTCGCTTAGCAACAATGATAGAATAACGGGTTGTGAAAGTTCTACTGTGAGTAAGTTGATAGCGTGTTTTTTTATTATATTTTATTTTTTTGTTATGATCTGTAGGTTTAAACACCGCACGTGGGTTCCTTAATTATTTTTTTTTCCTTGTTAATTTACTTGTTTTTATTTTTTTCTTTTTGTTTTTGAAAGCGTGGTCTGTAGGTTCTAACTCCGCAAGAAAATTTCTTTTTTTTTCTTTTAACTGGAAAGTTAATATAAAATAATTTATACAAGAAAGAGTAGATTCTCTACAGTGCAATGTAGATGACATATATTTTGAACTAAGTTACTGCATGGAGGCATGTGATTTGCAGAGATTTTGTTTCATCGTTTTTTCAATATAAAATATGACGACTTATACACCTGACAAAAATGAGAACATAAGTCTGAATAATCCAAATAATACGAACAATCATACCTCATCTCCATAAACATTAAACAAAAACGAAGAAAATTATCTACCGAGTCGAATGCTTTTAACGGGTTGACAATGTGGAAATTTCACAGTAGACTATTTCATATAAAATATATGGATGTTGGCGTTTTGTAGATGTTCAGTGTAAATGGAGACGCTTTGATATTATTGTAGCTTTTTTGTGAAAACTGCAAAATTATTTATCTAAGCTAGCAGGAACTCCCTGCGAAGCCCGGTTGTAAAATACGCTTTAATATGATAATTAAATTCTTGCGAATTTCGTATATATTATTATCGAGTTAATATTCTATCGATATTTACATATTATAAAGTTGATTCAATATATATATATATATATATATATATATATATATATATATATATATATATATATATATATATATATATATAT
>NC_136494.1:12377530-12400030 GCF_053919585.1 Euprymna scolopes
GCTCGTATTTTTTTTTTTACCTGTTATTAGTATTATTCTTTAATCCTTACATCAAATGTTTCCATAACTTTTCCGGCATTATTTCAATTAAAAGGTTTAATTTTTTGTTTCTGGATTAATAAAAGGTGGAAGGGAAACGCCAGTTTTCACATGACGCAATGGATAAAGGTATTAAATTACAAGCAGTGCTAAATACAAATCTCCTGCGGAAATACTAGGAACGATTGCGAAAATCTGTGAAAAAACAATGGGGGTAATTGACATTAGAGGAATGACTGGAATGATACAATGCAGCACAATAATGGAGACGGTTGAAATATTAAGAAACACTTTCGAATTCAGAGACTAAAACACAAAATGCCGCAGATGCAAAATGGGACGAAACATTACATGCAACAAAGAACATGGAAGCTGCATATCTGTAAGTTCTCCATCACTTCACCAGCTTCCCTTATCTCATCACCCCCTTCCCCAAAGATTAATGCAAAATAGTCGAAAAGGGTCAAACAGGATGGACAAACCGAGGAGAGAGCACTAACCAGACCTCCGCTTGACAAGTTCGACGCGTACTGCGAACTTGGGGATACTTCTTTCCACTCAAACTCCAGTGGAAAACGATGGCCGCGGTGGGAGAGATAACAATGTAAACGGCCGTTTCGATAACGCAAATTTATTTGCCACCGTGATCGAAGTAGCCTGAGAGTACTGGAACTCTGGGAATACTTGCTGTCACTCAGTTTCCAGGGGAAAACAACAAGTTTTCTTCAAGGAAAGATCGTTGATGACCTATGTGAAAACTCTTTGTGAGACAATAATAATAATAATAATAATAATAATAATAATAATAATAATAATAAGTAAGCGTGGTTATAACGATTCATAATATAATCAAATATAATATCAAAACCAATAATAAGTTTCAAAGACATCTCACACTTTTGGATTTTTTTTTACTAGCGTGTCAGCACTTATCAAAGGCTCGGACGCTTTCAAGGATAACGGTTAATGAATGTCCATTGGTCAAGGGAACATGTCGTAGGCATATTAAGTAGTGGACATTTGGTAAATTGGATTACTTAAGAGGAACAACTTCTAAAGAATTTCTTCACATTGGACTTGAAGACATCCATATTGGAGCCAGTTCGAAAGCAAAACAACGGAACCAATTTGCAGGCATACAGTTTTAAGAAAGAAGTTTTGTTCATTGAGTCTATGTTTAGGTTTAGACACAGATAAATCTGGGAGAAATTATAGATAGTAGTTTAAGCTAGATGAGTGTTTTTAGTGAAAGTTTTGTGAGAGGAAACTATACATTAGAGCTCAGGCAAGCACTTACCTTGAAAATAGCGATAAAGCAGAGAATACTTGCAACGTCTCTTTTGATGAAAAGAGGGTGCCAGGAAAAGCAAAAGGGCACTCATCACTAGTCTATGAAATGTATTAAAACTCTTTCAAACAAGATAATCTGCTTCTAGCAGCTTATTTTTCAGATGGGACAACAGTACTCAATCCTTGAGCGTACTTGGCTCCTGTACAGGTAGAAAATCGCATCAGCAGTGATATATCTACGGAACGATCTCACCATTTTCCTAGCAGCCCTGGAACGGATTTGATATGCGTGTTTCCTCTCAGATCAGGAGTAAAGGCAGTCCTAGAAGTTTGTCAAAACATGGAGCCTCCCAGAGACAAAAGCCATTGATTCCAATTGATGTCATACGGGGATCAGAGCGTTGATGATTTATTTAAAGATAGAAGCTTGATTTTAGATGCATTAGCGGTAACCAGCCACTTCTTCCCCTATCGTACAACGTGATAAAGATCAAGAGGAGAGGGAATCAGAGAGAACTTTGTCGTTTATGATCGTTGAAGTGTTGGCATAAAACGTCCTCAGTATAAATGTCTACAAATGATCTTAGGATATGATTTGGAAGATCATTAATGTAAGGCAGGAAGAGAGTTTGGCCCAGGATACACCCCAAAGGACTCCAGCATTAACCTCTAAGTTTTTAATTTCTGCCCACAAACCACTTCTGGGCCTATTAGAGAGAAATGTATAAATAATTTAGAAGGCACTTCCAGCTATACCGGAGCTGATTATCTTTTGAAGTTGACCTTTATGACATACCTTTTAAAAGGCCTTTGATATGCCCAAGACAGAAATCTCCATCGAGAGATTCGCTAATCCTATGAGATATAACTGTTAGCACATCTGATATATATTTAGTTGAACGTTAGCCATATTGTATGCCACGGAGGAAGTTACCTTTTCTAAAATAGTTGTCTACTTCTCTAATTAACAGATTCTAGTATGTACATGATGTACAGGAGACTGATTAGTCTTTATTGAGAAGTATATGAACGATAACCTTGTTATCTTAATACGGGGCATACTGATGAGGTTTTCCAGGGCGTTGAGAAGCTTTCCTCCTAAAGACAACGTTTAAATGACTTTGTATGTATAAGAACTAGTACTGCCGGAAGCTTTTTGAGCACTATAATGGGAATGCCAACAGAGCCAGTCGCTTTACTGGAATCAAGGTTTTTGATTAGCTTGGTGACGTCACTCACATATATTTATAAGTCGCATAGCGTGTTTTCAGACATGAGGAAAACCGGGGGATTAGCGGCCCTAATTACAAAGTGTTAAATTAAAAGCAAAGTTTTTATGCTAAGTGTTTTTCTTCATGCGATACTGACAAGATTATGTCAGGTTCATTGATGATAGGTGGGATCGAGCACACATTTCTAGTAAGATCCCTGTTTTCTGTTTACCAAGATTTATGGAAACCAAGCCGCTGCACAGCTACTTTGACGAAGTGAGCATGCAACTGTCTCGAGTTCTTTATCATTCTTTTACAGTGGTTGCTGGCAAATCTAAAGGAGTCTTTTTCTCATTAATTTATTATGAATGAAGTAATGAAAATAGTGATTTATACGCGCAATGGCAGAAGAACATTCTGGAAAGAGATAGGGCTGGCTGTTAGGTTTTTGCTGGAAATTGTCGAGGTTATGAAGCGATATATAAATACAATTAACCATTCCGTCATGTTTGAGATTATGGAGGAAACATTCTGTTTATACATATAACGTAGACGTAGATCTGATATAAATGTACAAAACTATCCCAGTCAGCCATAAAGTATACTGTACAATGGAAAGGTATGTCGGAATACTTATCACATTTTGTTTTTATCTTTACGGAGACAAGCGAGTAGTCGGAAGATCCTAGTGGATACAGAGCGGAAGATGAACATAGTTCAGGGGAAATTGTGAGAAAAAGATCTTAGACATTGTGAACATTGAAGTCTTCATGTTAACCGAAGAGTGAGCAGATAAGGAGGCGGTCAATTGTTTTCAGATAGTAACTCCGTTGTTATGGAGGCGATAGAGGGCACATATAAACGCAGTGGTGGGAGCTAGTGCAATCCGAAAGCACATATAGCGGGATTATGTATCTGTCTGGAGATTTCCTTACAACAAGGAAAGCTATCTCTTAATCTAAACACATATTCCATTCCCATGCCGATATGTGTGTTCAGATTTGGATGTTAAGATAGAATATGCTTTAATTACGAACTCATCTATGGAAATAGTCGGTCCAATCCCAGTTTCGGTTTGGAAGAATAGGTCTCGTTAGGTCTCTTGTAATCGGATTCAACCTCGGGAAGGTTGGAACGTAGATCCCTGATGTTAATGAAGGGCACATGGTAGTGAGGATTTATGTAGAAAGTTGGAGTTCTGGGGTTTAATCGTTTCTTTCTAAATACTTTTCATGGAATTTTATGATTTGTGGAATAAGTCGACAGAATTGGTTTGAGCGGGGCAGAGAAGGAAAGTAAATAAGAAAAAGAAATGAAGAAGTATATGTTTTCTTGACCATGATAAGGAAAAACCGTAACAATTACTCACCAATATGGAATCAAGAAGCCAAACCAAAAGCTACTGCATGGTACAGACTCCATTCACCAAATGCCAATGCAGCAGCCCCGATATTTTTCTACTGCTGATAGGACAACATACGTAGTGGTTAGTCCAAGGTTCAGATTTCTGACTATCAGGTGGATAACGTCAGCCAAGAAAAAGGTTAACCGCCAGCACCCTTATCAGTGGCATGCTTACAAGGATAGAAAAAAGAAACATAAACTTTCTGACATTCCAGGCGACTGCTAATGCAAGAATTCTTCCGACCTAGAAATGCAGTTATTTTTTTTCATATTCCTTTGACAGAAAATCACTCGGTCTTAACGATAACTGAGAGACAAATTCGGAGAAGCGACAACGCATCCACAATGATTTCTATAGAATCTATTATATATATATATATATATATATATATATATATATATATATATATATATATATATATATATATATATATATATATATAAAGGACAACCTTTTGGTGAGAGGAATAAATAAGCTTATCTCCTGCATCTGCTTATCTGTCTCCAGGTGTATATGCACGTACGTCTACAAACCTGTGTGTATGGGTACATGTAGAAACATATGTGGTAGTGTGTGGGTGTATATGCATGTATGTTCACATATGCGGGTGTGTTTGTGGGATGCGTGGGTGTGAAATTCAAAGTTTTATGAAGGACTTGGTTTTGAATAGAGGCCACTCAAGTTGCTGAGTATTCAACTAAAAAATGTTGAAAGTCTCGTACTCACAAAGATCTTAACCTTAGTGGCTATAGCCGTGCCCCTCCTGCTGCTAACCCTGCCCGCTCTACACTCACATTTTAATCATTGACACTCAGAGAGACCGACGGAACGTTCGAAAATTACATGCTATTGAAATAAAAACTTTCTTCTTTGTTTTTCAAAAGACATTTTGTATTCCTACACGTCAACACATAGGAAATAAATACAAAAAAGATATAAACATTTATATATTTTTCGTATTAGTTTTTTTTTATTAATACACACACGCACAAACACACGCACACACATGTATATATAATGCATATATGTATGTGTATATGTGTATATATATGTGTATATGTATATGTATATATACATGTGTATATATGTATATATACATGTATATATATGTATATATACATGTATATATATGTATATATATGCATGTATATATATATATATATGTATATAATGTATATATATGTATATATATGTATATATACATATGTATATATGTATATATATATGTATATATACATGAATATATATATATATGTATATATACATATATATGTGTATATATAAACGTGTATATATGTGTATGTATATATATATAAACGTGTATATATATGTATATATATATGTGTGTATATATACATGTATATATATGTGTATATATACATGTATATATATGTGTATATATACATGTATATATATGTATATATACATGTATATATATGCATATATATACATGCATATATATGTATATATACATGCATATATGTATATATATGTATATATGTATATATATGTATATATGTATATATATGTATATGTATATATATGTGTAAAGATATGTATATATATATATGTATGTGTATATGTATGTGTATATATATATATAAATGTATATATATATATATATATATATATATATATATATATAAGTAACGTTGTTGCATTTTTATTTAATGGCTTCTAACTTTATCTATGAAAAAGGGAAAAACTGTTTGGTGAATTTTCCAAAGTTTAATAATGGTAGTTATTTTTTTTTTTCATTTTAAATACATATTAGTTTTTTACATAAAGATAAATTTAATTAAATTACTGGTGTCCAAAAGTTAAGGAACGGGAGAAATTGTTAATGAAAAACAAATAATCCTTTCAGTACTTAGTGAAAAGTCCCTTGTTTTCAATCACACTATGTCATCTTTTGCTGCAAGACAGGACAAATCGTTCACATGTTATAGGCGAGATATTATTCCAAGATTTTTTTTTTTTTTTCTGTGATCTGTTGACCAATGATTTTCCAAAACTTTTCAACTGGCTTAAGATCGGGTCTTTGAGCTGGTCAATCTGTAACGCAAATATCGAATCTGTCTACCTCTTCCAAAACTAATTTTCTTTTATGGCACGGTGCACTGTCTTGCATATCAGAATCAGAAAGATTAGGAACCACATGTTCTCTAATCAATTCTCTGTACATTCGGGCATTTAATTTTCCATGAATCCTAAGAAAAGGGGCCAGTTACTTTTGAAGATATCATGCCCCATACCATTATACTACTCTCTTCAAATTATAGTGTACTTTTAACGCACTTAGGGGACAGTCTTTCTTCATTTTTTTCTTCTTACATTTTGTCTGATCCGAAAAGGGTGAATTAAGATTCATCACTAAAATGAACTTTTTCCTATTTTTTCTTCCCAAAACAAATGTTTTTCGGCGAATAACAATCTGGTATTTTTATTTTTAAGAGAAATTAAAGGCTTTGAGCATGGACTTCTTGAAAATAATCCAATTCGTTTAATTTCGTGAGATCGTTTGTCTGGAAATTTTTTGTCCAGTTTCGGATGTAAAATCCCGGGATATCGCAGTTTTAAAGCGATCTGAACGAGATGATCGAGTGGTTTTTCTATCCTTCCTCTTAGTTGTTATTCGGGCTCGATCCGACTTTTTTTTCTTTTCAGTCAATGGTAAACTTTTTTTTCTATTTTCAATAACCCGAAAAACAACGCTTTTAGACCTGTACAATATTTGATAATTAATATGACGGAAGAAAAAAATAGAGAAAGAACTGTTGCGTTTTTCAACTTTTTACCGATATGCATTATCTAATTAATTATCGATCTTTGTTTCCCCGAGGTTTTATATGACTTTATGTTTCTGCATACGGTTCGTTTTCTATGGATTCGAAAATGATTTGCCGACTTTTCTGGAATTGCAGCGGAAGTACTATTTGTACCTGATTGTGTTATTAAAGAAATTGTATCGGAATGTTTTCGATAAGCATCGATATTCGAGATAATCCGATAAAAAGGGAATAGACAGAGTTTAGGCAGAGTAAAACTCTTACACAGCATACTATCACAAGTGAATCGTAGCAGTTTCATAATCACACAAGCTAAATAACTTCAAATCAACAGTAGGGTTTTTGATATGACAGAGGCATGTTCGAAATTAATGTTTCTCTTTAAAGCACAACTGCACCATGATACTTTGGTAGATAATATCAAGGGTAAGATCTTAATTAGTACTCTATCTATATAACTATCTATCTATCCATCTATCTATCTATCTATCTATCTATCTATCTATCTATCTAGTGGTTAGAGAATAAAACCAGTGGCCGTGCTAGGCTAAGAGGAGAAAAATTGTTTTTGTAAATTAAGTTCAGCTGAAAGTTAATTATGTAAATAATTAATAGATATGCTTATAGATTTACGCGTAGCTGTATTTAGATAAAAAATAAAAATTTTAAATCCAAAACAATAATTGATATGTGACATTGATCTGGCTGCGTTTTGTATAGATGGTTGTGATCTCCGGTCATCTATCAAAACCATGCGGGATCAATATATCAAGATTCCAGTATATTTCATGTTATGTCGTAAACAGTCGTATATGTGCATTCCATTTCACAACTAAAAGCTGTGATCGACACCGAGATGGCACCGGCGATACATAAAAAGAAATTATGAACTATTCTCCCAAATATTCTATCATCTAATATGAACCCCCATTCAAGATATACATATATATTACAACTTTACTTTTTTCGTAAATATTATTAAAATATGTGCGTTTAACATTTAATAACGCAGATCTAATTTGGTAAGATTATCATCTTATATAACGGTTTAGTTTAAAGATTTGTTGTGTGTTGTCTCTTACTGTGTCTTAATTTTACTGATGCTTTTATATCTATCCACCTTTTAAGGTTTTACTTATTTTTCATACTCTATAGTAAAGATATTATTGTAGCTCCTGATTTTTTGCAGTAGGTTATTCATAATGAAAATTGAAATCTCGACTGGTAAGAAGCAATAACGTATTTGTGGTGCAGTCTAAAGTTAAACAGAGTGGGAACTAGTTATTTTTTTTAACTTTAATTTTTTTTGTTCTAGTTTTTCTATTATTTCTCTCGTTGTATTCAATATAAACGCAGATATAATAGAAATATTGTCACGATATTTGTTAAAATCTTTCAGGCATTTAATTTTCAAAGGCCTAACAAACAAACAGCGGTCGTTGTAAGTTTTGTTCTTATCGAGAGCGACTTTTGAAACTTATTTAATATGGGTTTCTGCTATATTTATTGTGACGACTAATATTCATTTCACTATTTCTCCAGTCTTAGATCGCTTTTATGTAATTACATAACCCAAATCAAGTGTTATAAAATACATATTTAAAAGGCTCAATTTTATATTTAGCACTTTTGAAAAGACATTGGTTGAAAAATGTCCTATTAAATATATTTGAACTTGTATAATCATATATGTTTATATATGTATAATTATATATTATGTGTCTCTAATTATTGTATTGTTTCATTCAATTACGTTCGATCGATAAATAGCGTCATATACGCAATACGGCGAATTGAAGACGAAACTCAATAATAATAAAAACGAATAAATAATAGGATTGATTCAAATCAAAACTGGCGATTTGAACAGTACAGGATGAAATTTAATTAGCAGAAAGATTGGAGGCGAACAGATATTTCCAAGAGATTCTGATTGAGTTAACATCGATCTGTTGTAGAAGTTTGGCCCCACAGCTAATTTTAATTATGCTCTCATAATTGTGAGCTTATAAAAATATGAAACACTTTCGATCGCTCAGGAGCAGAAATATTCAACAACAAATAGCAACTTAAGCATTAGACGTAAACGCGCACAATACACACATACGCATGTATATATATATATATATATATATATATATATATATATATATATATATATATAGATAGATAGATATATAGATAGATAGACAGTTATATAGTTATATATATATAGCAATGTATATATATATTTATGCATATATATAATTATATATATAATAATGTATATATAGTTATGCTTATATATAGTTATATATATTGTTATGCATATATATATGTAGTTATGCATATATATATATATACATATATATATATATAGGTAAGCATATATATACAGTTATGTGTGTATATATATAAATATATAGTTATGCATATATATATAGTTATGCATATATATGCATATATAAATAGTTTTGCATATATATATGTAGTTATGCATATATACATATATATATGTGCATATTATTCAGAATAATGAAATACAATACATATACTGGTATGCAAATTCAGTGGTTATAAGTCTTAATAAATATTATTGGATGTAATATTTTATATAAACTATCCACGCTAAATAAAACTGCTCAATATCCTACATAGAGTAAATAAATCATTATTTAGGAATTTAAAATTTGTGATTTGAAAAAGTTAAATTTCAGATATAGAAATTTTATTGTATGTTCCAGATTCGTGCGTTTCTAAAGAATGAACTATTGTTCATAGAATCTACGTTTAGTTTAAAGCACAGATGAAGAGAGGGGGGGTTATTGACAGTGATTTCAACTGCAGTATGTTTCGTGAAAGTTGTGAGCTTCTTGTTTAGAGCTCAGACGATCATTTGCAGCGAAAAAAATTCTACCTCAGAGACTGGCTCGTAACGTCTCTTCTGTGAGAATAAGATAGCAGGGAAAGGAATAGGGCATCCTCCACCAGGCTGCAGGTCTATTTTCAACTCTGCCAAAGCAGGATAAGATATTCTAGCAGCTTATGGGCAGACGTAGCAACAGTACTCCATCCTAGAATTTACTGGTTTTATATCGAGGATTGAGTTAGCATTGAAATAGCTAATGGAGCGGGAGAAGGATTCAACCATTTTCCCAACGATCCTGCATAGATATTTGATTTACGTGTTCCATCTCAGATTAAGAGTTAAGATCAAGCGCAGAAGCTCGACACAACATTGGGCCTTCCAAAGTCGAAAGCCATTCATTTCAATTGACTTCAGATGGGCATCAGGGCGTTCATGATGGAAAGATAGAAACTTGGTTTTATATGAATTAAAAGTAATTACCATCTCTTTTACCATTGAACAACATGGCGAAGATCAAAGAAGAGAGCATTAGAAATAACTTGGTCATTTACTGTCTTTGCTGTGTAGCCATAGATGGTGGCGTCGTCATCATAAATGACTACAAATGATAATAGGGTGTAATTTGGGAGATCATTGATGTAGATCAGCAAGACAGTTGGTCCCAGGTTGGACCCCTTGAGGGACTCCAGCATTAATACTATTAACTTCTGATTTTTCCCCATTAGCCATTATTCCTATGTACATATCGGGGAGAAATGATTTCGTAATTGAAAAGACACTGTCGGCTATACCGTACCTGGAGATCTTGTGAAGTAGATCTTAATGGCATACTCTATCAAAGGCGTTTGATGTCAACGAAAATTGCTCTAGAAAGAAGCCTCCGTCAAGAGACTCGCCAATCCTATAAGATATAAATGTGAGCACAGCTACTGTAGATATAGCAGAACGGAAACCATGTTGCATATCACTATAAAGGTTATTGTTTCTGAGGTGGTTGACTAATTCTCTATTTAACAGATCGTAGCATTTTACTCATGTCGCACAGGAGACTTATTGTTCTGCACTGGGAGGAAGATGAATGGTCACCTAAATTTTTAATACAGGACATACTAATGAGATTTTTCAGGGTGTTCGGAGGTATTTATCATTAAGACAGATTTGTAAGTATGGGAGCTAGTTTTGGTTGAGGCTTTTGAGCACTATAATAAGAATGCCGTCAGGGCCAGTCGATTTACTGGAATCGAGGTTTTTTGATTACCTTGGAAACATCATGCACAGATATTTGCTTGTCGCATAGCCAATTTTCTGTTGCAGGAGGAAATCGGAGGGTTGATGGTCTATGCTTCATAGAGCAGAATTAGCTGCAAAGTTGTTCAAAGAATTTTGATTTGTCTGATGCTGACGAGATTACCTCAGGTGCAAGTATGATGTGTAGGGTAAAGCACACGCTTTTGTTCTGATTATATGATGTCAGTCGGCTATTTCTTTTTCTCCATTTATTTCTTTTTTTTTTGGAAATATTTATTTTATTTTTAATTCGTTTGCAAATAATTGAGATTCTTTATATAAAAGAATGTTTTTTTTTATAATTTGGTTTAATCGCAACAGTGTCTCATTTTGTTGAGGGATGAAATTTCATCAATCATAGTGCTTGTGAAACACAGATGATTTGATTTTTATGTAAGATATAACTCCTCTGCACGGTCGTTAGGTCTTCGAGTTTCGGACGACTGCGCATCCAGTCGGCATGACGTTTTTATTTTACTTACATAGGGGTCACCACTTATAAAGGCCCGATTCCTACTCGAGGATAAAGGTTAATCAGTGTAACGTAGTGAATGTGATAATATCGTTAATCGTAAGTAATCGTTAGTAGTGGAAATTTGAATTTTTGGATTACTTAATGGTACAGGTCAACAAGAATTTGTTTACGTTAGACTTTAAGAG
Organism: Euprymna scolopes; assembly: GCF_053919585.1. Classification (NCBI taxonomy): domain Eukaryota; kingdom Metazoa; phylum Mollusca; class Cephalopoda; order Sepiida; family Sepiolidae; genus Euprymna; species Euprymna scolopes. Next base: position 12,389,060 of record NC_136494.1, read on the forward strand.
GATTATGTTATAGCCAGCTGAAAAGAAGGCAAACGAAACAGAGTTCCACAAGCGTGCGGTTTTAAAAAATAGGCTTTCTTCACGGAATCTATGTTTAGCTTTAGGCACAGATAAAAAGTTGGGGAAATTATTGATATTTGTTTCAGAGAGACAAGTTGTTTCGTGAAAGCTTGGATAGATTGGAACTCACACAAGCACTTGCCATGAAAATAACGATAAAGCAGGCATGTTCTGTGAAAAATAAAACGTAACAGAAAACGCGATTATTAGATAAAAGAGAAATCTACTAAATCAAACCAAATACTTTGGAAGAATACGAAAAGCGAATATGTAAAGCTGATTGACGTTCCTCAATAGTTTCTTGGGAAATCAGTTGATACGATTCCTTGTCAACTTGAACAGCTGATGGTGAATGAAGTCGACGGTACTTACTCATATTCTTTAATTGTATAACTTCTGTTTCTAAATTAATTGAATATGTCATTTACTTTTTAAAATTATATGCGAACTATAATCCTCGTATTCTATTTGTTTATTCACGACGTTTCCGCTAAATTTCCCAATAGCCGTTACTACCTGACAAAGACCAGAGGAATAATTGGCCGAAACGGCGTGAAAAAAAACAAGTAGAACATGAGGATAATAATCCGTAAAAAATTAAATAAAATAAATAATACAAAATACTCACCACAAAAGGAATTTCAAATTAATTCAACAATATAATTGAATGCATTTTAAAATGAGGAGTTACATTTAAATCATTGTGATATATATATATATATATATATATATATATATATATATATATATATATATATATATATATATATATATATATATATATACTTTGGATTCCCATTGTACGTGTGCTTGCGCGTAAAATTTTTTTGTGGGGAGAGTTGCACAATTTCCAACCACACCCTTCTTGTGTCGACATTGTGGAATACCAGTGGAAAGTGGAGGTTCAGAACGACGGGAAACAATGTTGAGATAAACGAAAAGCCGATACAGTGCCAATAATCCCCAAACGGTCACCTCTGTGGTACTAGCAAGGCTCAACGTTGCTTTACTTCGGTAATCTGACGAGAGCTGATGTGTCAATGTGTTTATACCATATATATATATATATATATATATATATATATATATATATATATGTATGTGTGTGTATATAAATTCGTTTTTCTTTTGTGTGTATAGATATTCATATTAAAACCCCTATTTCCTTTTTGTTTTAAAATAAAATACAATATTTTATATATGGGAGGTGGAATTGCATTCACTAGCAAAAGATCTAGCTAATTTGCATATTCTTTTAAACATTCATTTTAATGAATTCCCTATTAGTTTATTCGGTTTTCTAATGGGATAATCATCTTTAGTTAACTACTACGTGTGATTATATTCATGCAGATATTCTACATGATTCATACTTGCATAATAGTTGCATAAAAAGTGTATAGTAAACACAAAATTGTTTCCATATATATTTATGTATACGTATATATTTTTGTTTAACACTTTTTTTCTCATTAATCTCCTAGAGTTTTGGTCTACACACATGAAACTTCATATATAAGGCATTTGAATCCATGCAAAACTTTATATATTGGTTTTATCCCGGAAAAATCGGTGCAAAAGTGTGGAAACTTAAAAAAAAAAAATGAAATTTGCAAGATGAAGTTCGAAGGCCGGCATTACGAATGAATAACGTAGCAGCTATTGGTTCATGTTTTGATTTTTAATCTTGCAGTAAATATATTTTCACAACCCAGTAATTGACGGCACAGGCAAAATAAATCGTTAGCTGACAGTTTTGGTTTCGACTCTCGGTGGTGACGCATGAGTCTTTTTTTACATACTTATAGATAAAAATTATTTGACTTCTATTAGGAAAGACAATACCATCATTATATGTCATATAAAGAGATGCCCATGGCCAAAAATAAAAAAAAAATGTCTATGGTGATTGAACCGGACTTGGCCGTTAGATTATTATGTAGTGATGTCGAAATGAGTGCTATAGGGGAGCATAGAAATCCTAAACATGTAACAGAGGAAAATACTCTGAAGATGTTGATTGAAAACATGTAAAAATGGACAACGAAGAACAGGAAATGAAAACTTCTGATATAAGTTGTTTATTAAAATGAATCTTATCATTTTTGCTATTAGCGCAAGATGAATCATTTAAATATGTTAATGCCATTAAGTTCATATATGAACAAATTAACAAAATAGGTTAATTATTCGAGTGAAGTGATGGTATTTGCTTCCTTATTATATAACTGCTCACCTAGAGGGTACATATAGTAAAGCGACACTAAAAATGTAATTTTACCATGTTATTCAACCATTCGAAGATTAACCTTATCAACTTCTATGGATTCTGTCATTAAACCACACGATAACAATTTTCTCATGTATATTTAAAGTGAGTTGAAGTTACTAATGCAGAATCACATAACATTATCTTTACTTGTTGATGAAATATATCTCAAACCTTATCTTGATTATAAAGGTGGTAATACTGTTGGCTTAGCTAACAACAGCAATGAACCTGCCACAAGTGCATTTGCTTTTATGCTTAGCAGTATATTCTCACAATATAAGGATGTTGTTCATGTTATGCCAACTAAATGTCTTCTAGCGTAGAACTTATTAGACATAGTTAAACGTGTAATAATTGGCTTAAAAGACATAGAGTTTAAGGTATTATCTGTTATAACAGATACTAATGCGATAAATAAAAAGCTACGTCTTTCTTTTGTAGCCCATCAAAACATTCAATTGTATATCCCCATCCAGTTAGAACGTCTAGCCCTCTTGTCTTTTTATTCGACTCAGTGCACATATTAAAATGCATTAGAAACGATTGGCTTGGCCAAAAAGATGAACGTAAATGCATGATGTTTCCAAATTTTTGGTATAATGGAAATCATGAATTAGATAACATCCAAAGTGCTCCATTTTCTATGTACATAGACTTTACGCCCTAGAATCTCAATCACTTGTGAAATATTGCTATAAGTTGACTTCAAAAGCTCTTTCACCGACTACTTTTGAAAGGCAAAATGTTTATTTGGTTTTGAAAATTTTAAACGAATATACTATTCACGGTTTGCTAACCTTAGGAAAACATGAATTCTTGTCAATTTATGCAGAAATCGCAGAATACATTAAAATATTTTATATTTGGTGGACAATACTGAATGTGAAAACACCATATAAAGGTTGTCGATTTCGTAATAAATATGCTAATCCACTTACATTAAATAGTGATAATTATAGTTTCCTAAATGTGTTCTGTGACTTGTTAGAAACTTAGAATAGCATTCCTGGAAGAACTGGTTAGTTAACAAAGGAAATATATACTACTTACGCAATTTTGGATTGACTAAATAGTGTATAAATGTACTGAACATGGTGTATATATTACCAGGAAAGTTTCAGACAGATTACCTTGAGGCAAGGTTTGGCCAGTATCGACAACTTACTGCAGATCAGTATAATATATCGATACGTCAGGTGTATGAATGTGAAAAAATCTCAGAATTGTTGTCAGTTTTACAATTAGGCTTAACAATTATTAATCGACCTATTGAATTACACAATTTAAAAGAAACTAACTGGGATGAAATGACAAGGGAGCAAGAGTTACATGTTTATAAATTTAACATAGATATAACAGAAGATGATGTTAATCAATGCAAGGTAGTACTTCCTGTTATATTATACTTAGCAGGTTATTGCTGCCATGCAGTTTTCCAAAAACTGAAATGCAATAGCTGCAAAAATGTAATATCCGGGAGAGAGGCTGTTGAAGAAATATCTGAATTAAACAGCTCCTTTCAGGGTATTAACAGAGGTTAACTTCTATACCCAAATGATATAATTAATAAGTTTGTCTCATATAATTATATAGTTATAAACAAACTTACAAAATGCGAATCTTTTTTACATTCGATTCATCAGAGAAAATTAGCCGTGTACATTACTTTAAATATTTTGGCTGATAAAAATCGATTATTTCATGTTGACTCTTGCGATGAGGGTAACACTATTCAGCAAATTGAAAACCTGCTGATATAGAGTTCATCGAATTCCCTTATAAACATTTTTTGTCGCAAAGAAAATGACAATATTAGTAAAAAAATATCAGAAAAATAAAAGTTACAAACTTTAAATTAAATTCTACAACATCTTTTTGAAAAGTTTTAATATTAAATGTTTGAAATATTTCTGCATTAGTAACTTTGTTTATACTAACATTTGTTTGAATTTAATTTTTAACTTATTGTCTGTTATTCAGTTAAATCTATTGTTCGTTTTTCAGTTAAACCAATTTATTGTTCGTTTTTCAGTTAAACTAATTTATTGTTCGTTTTTCAGCTAAACTAATTTATTGTTCGTTTTTCAGCTAAACTAATTTATTGTTCGTATTTAAGTTAAACTAATTTATCGTTCGTATTCCAGTTAATATAAATATATGGATATATATATATATATATATATATATATATATACTGTATATGGGTGTCTCTCTCCCCCTCTCTCTCTCTCTCTCTCTCTCTCTCTCTATATATATATATATATATATATATATATATATATAGATCCTCATAGAGTACAGTTTCGCTGTTTCACTTCTCATCAGTGCGGCTAGACACGCAACTACCGCAGGCCAGGATGAAAACCTAATCACCCAAATGAAAGTCGGAGTTTTTAATCATAGCGCTAGACGGTTGCTGCTATATGGATAGTAAATTAGCAATGTTTTTGTATATTCCAAAGTACATTAGCTCAATTTATTTACACAAAGAGCATCGCTCTATACGCTAATGGTAATTTTATATCAATTCCCAATGTGTGTGTATACATATATATATAGATATATATGCATGTATACATATATATATTCATATATGTAAAATACACTCACAAACATTGTGTGCAACAACGATCATATTGGCATATATAATCTTCATAGTTACGTCACTTTTGCACGTAATGTTCATATAATAATGTAGGCACATGCGCATACGCAAATTTCGCAAAAAACGTTTTTTCTTTAATGATATCTTTTTTAAAGATAACATTTTTCCCATCGAAAAAACATTTTTTTCTCCAGAAATTCTAGATAAATGCAACAGCTACTTTTGAAAACAGATTTTTAGTTGAAAAATAGTTTTACCTTTCTTTTCTAGAAATAAACATTTTTGTGTAAAGATATCTTAAATTATATCGATTAAACGTTTACTTACGAGATATTTGCCTCGATAGAGCCGCATGTAAATAGAAAAGGATATGCTTTACTTACTAAAACTTATTCCAGGTGCCTTCAGTAAGTTTCCATACTCGTTTGTACAGGCATTTGAAATTGTCGAACACTCTTAAACATTCATTATGTTATTGCTCTAGAGTCATATTGCTGTGAAATATCTGATCAATCTTTGTTATTTCGGCTTCAAATGTACAACTACAGAAGAAAATAGAATACGCCCTTCTATAGCCAGATTTTACAGCTAGTGAATTTCAACAATGTATCTGGGCATTTTAGAAAAACGATATGAAAAATATTCTGCTTTAAACTCGAAAATATGCAATAGAAACGTATAAAGTGCTTCAGACTACTTCTGAACCCACTTGCCATAATCGAGTTTCAGTTTATGAGTGGCATAAAAGATACAAGAGTGTCAGGGAGTCTGGTAGAGATGATGTAATGGTTGTAAGAGTAATGAAAGTCAGAACACCAGAGTTGATTGGCCAAATAAAGAAGTTCATGGATAAAGATTGTTGCGTTTCTATAGAGACAATATACGCACTCTTTGATAAGAGCGAAAAAACTGTACATCTGTGAGGAACCGAAGATGCGAAGGATTTGCCCAAATTTGCTAAAAAGTCTGCTGCATTCTTGTTACAGACTATTTGACCAAGATGGGTCTCAGGACAGTTCAATACCTTTCGTATAGTCCAGCCCCTGCTCGCTGGTACTTTTGTTTATTTACTAAGCTCAGGGAAAACAGTAGAATGTGCGGTTTAGCACACTTGTTGGGATGAAAGATGCTGTGCCAAGGGTCATTGACACACAGAAAAGAACTTCCATGGAGCTTTCCAGAAAATGGTAAAACGATATAACATGTACATTGCAGTCGGAGAAGATTACTTCCAGGGGGGGGCAAGAATTTCAGGTGTGTACTATTCATAAAAGTCCATCTACAAGAATAATCCGAAAACTTATTTAAGGAACCTCGTATCATTTTGTAAAATAAAATTTTTTACTCTTTTTCTCAAACTAGACAGTGTGTATGTTAACTACCTCGTAAGATGCTACTATTTGAGCTATTTTTATAAGGGGTTTATGAAAAGTTTAGTAGTGAGATATCCTTAAACATCACATTTAAATGTATGTGTATGAATGAAGGAAGGGAAGCAGAAAACAGGAAGAGACTTCATAGATCTAGCAATTCCAGCGTATAAATATTCGAGTAGAATTCTTTCCGCCGTTTAGGGACCTAAGCAGTAAAGGGGTGTAATTTTGCTGTCGTGTAAAATTGGTCTATGGATGTCGAGTAGGCACATGCACTAACGTTTAGGTATTTGTAAAGCGGACACATGAATACAACACTGCAATGATGGGACAGAGGTTATGGGTCGGCCGATAGTGTGGAATATATCACAACAGTTGTTCCGTGGCGGCGATGAGAGCCTGGAAGATGCATATTCATGCATAATTATTGGAGTACTTGCTTCTCAATTATACGTAATGTATATGGCGGTTTCCAACCACTGGAGAGAGAGATAGATTGAGAGAGAGAGAGAAAGAGAGAAAGAGAGACAGAGAGTGGAAATCAAACGAAAGCCAAACGAAAGGTTATGAAGTGCATTCTTCACTTCTTTTAGACTAAAAGAGCCACCCGTTTCTCAACCGGATTTTGACTTGCGATAAAAAGTGGACAATTTCATGATAACTGGCGGCATCAGTGGTTAGACGCCGACGAAGCTCCACGACATTTCTCCGGGCCAGATTTGTACCAATAGTTTTTTTTTTTTTAAATGTAGGCGAAACCATTTCAACTAAAAATGCACCGACAACAAATGGATGAAATACATCGCAAACTTCGACAACAACACTCAACATTATTTAATGCCGTTAATCCTGTGTTATATATATATATATATATATATATATATATATATATATATATATATATATATATATACATGTATGTATATATATATATATATACATGTATGTATATATATATATATATATATACATGTATGTATATATATATATATATATACATGTATGTATATATATATATATATATATATATATATAACATTGTTAAAATTGGAGGCATTTACAAGATTGATAAATATTCTAAAATAATAGAAAATAAATAGAGTAAAATGAATATTATTAATATCAAAAATTCGTCATTATTTCTGAAAATCCTCGGGGTGATTAATTTGAAGAAAAACTGCAATCAATATCCAAATGACATATACAACTTCGATTTTTTTCGAAAGAAGTGGAAAGTACTATAATACCTTATTGTCGCAGACTATAACGAAACGCATTTTAGTACCATATTGAATTCTTTTGCTACTAGAGAGTAAAGAAATAACAATGATTATAATAATAATAATAATAATAATAATAATAATAATAATAATAATAATAATAAAAAGAAACGGAATGAATAATCATAATAATAATAATAATAGTAATAATAATAATGATGTCATCCAAAGTATTTCAAGCAGTTAAAAGTTATATAATAACAGCGAAATAATATTAATAATAATATAGGTAATAACAACAACAATAAAAATGTATTATTGTTATTATTATTATTATTATTATTATTATTATTATTATTATTATTAGGAAACCAAATTATTAATTTAATAATATTAAAATGAAATGAATGAAAAACTGAAAAATATTGGAATAGAAATAATGGCAACAAATATAATTGCAATAATAAAAAGATATAATGAAAATATAATGATACAGATGGTAAGTTTTTTTTTTGTTTTTATGCTAGTTATATTTTAAAATATATAAATATTATGTTAGTTATATTTTAAAATATATAAATTATTTAAAACAATTTATATAAAATATAAATCATTACAAAGTAAATATATATTTATGTTCATTCTAAATTTAAAAAAATAGATATTTATCATTTAAATGTAGAACATGCTTGGTAATATTAAACTCTAAGAACTGTTGAATACTATGCTTGAAAAAATGTTAACCATTGTAAAAACATTTATACTTTAGAATTATGGAAACCTCTCGATTTCAACCAATATACAAAAAGGTAAAACTAAAGATAACTTTTAAGATCATTTTAAAAATAAACACTTACAGCTACGCTAGACCTAAGGTAATACAAAAACTGTCACACTAATATTACACACTTATAACTAGGGCGATGAAAACAGCATATTCTTTTCAGTGTTTGACTCTCCAGTATGTATCCGTTCATATCCTATATGCTTTTATATTGAGTGACGTAATACTCGGTTGATAACTGTATCTTCCAATGTGAATAAACCAACTAAGTCTCCTGTTCTGCACAGACATCCCTATATTGCCCAGGCAGCTATGCTAGCCGATAGAGGAAAGCTAAAGAAAACCTAAAAAGAAAGTCATAATTAGGGCTAGGACAACTACATATTATTTTCATTGTTTTGGCCCTCGAGTGTGTATCCGTTGATATTTTATATTCTTTTATATAGTGTGATATAGTTCTCGGTTTATTAACTGTGTTCCACTGTGTCGGATATATACTCGAGAGTCATAACAATGAAACGAATAATCTGTTGTCACTGCATTGCATATAACACATATAAAATGAATATATTTTATTGTTCTTTTTCCTCCTTATAGATAATGTTGGTAAGCTATATTACATAGGTTATATCATACGAATCAAAACAATCAGTAAAATAAAAAAATAGTACGAATTTTTGACGTATCATTATTAAAAAGATATCATTACACGTAAATATCTGTAATAACGTCCATAAGATAATAGTATTAAAAACAGGCAGATAGATAAATATATCGAGTATGTAAAATAAATTGAATAATATTAGTGATAATACGATAGTATAAAAATTAATATTAAATATGGTGCAGTGAAAGGTACTTTCTAAAAACTGCAGTTAATAGTAGTACTGAAAGATACATCTATAACTAGGCAAGACATTTGGTTTGATAAAACCTTTCCAGTGATATATTAAGAGAAAGGACACAGCAAGTGGCTTAGAGGTTGCAATTTATAAGGCTTACCATTAATTAATGTTTCTTACATTTTATTAACCAACATATTTTCGTCCTTGACATTTGTGATAAAAAGCTTTTTAATCAGGCACAGCAAACAATGGAACATTAAAGATTGATAAGTTTTATTTTTAAGTAAATTTCCTAGTTAATAAATGGTGTAAACTTGTTCCTTTTGGTTGAGAATCCAAAGAAAAATAGGCCAGTATATATTTGTTTGAAAGTATTGCTTCTTTGACCTATATAGAATGTGTTGATAGTATGAACTTCCTGTGCTTTTAAAGTTAATTTAATATGTAGAACAGACTGTTAGAAAGTTTCGTTGGAACTTCAGATTTATTTACACAACTGCAAGTTTTATTTTATGACCATTGTTATCATTTATGAATTCATTATTCCTTTCTATGTAATCACTGAAATCCTAGCTTAATTAAATAGCGTTTTTATTAAATAATTATCAGAAAAATGACTAGTAGTGAAATGTAGTAAAATTGAATTCATTTTTTATTGTAATCCGAATGAATTTTTCTAGATCACCTCGTATTTGTGTAGATTTATATATTTTACTTGATATTTTGAATTTATCAATATATACATATATATATATATATATATATATATATATATATATATATATATATATATATATATATATATATGTATGGATATATATATAGAGAGAGAGTGAGCGAGAGAGGGGTGTATATATATATATAGATATATGCATATATAGTTGTATGTATATATATATATGAATAGATATATTAATAAATTTATCTATATGAATTTATATATATATATATATATGTGAATTTGTATATTCATAAATATACAAAAATTATACACGCATATATATATAATAATAATAATATATATATATATATATATATATATATATATATGGGGTGATGTACTTCTGTAGGTGCACGTGATCATCATAGAATATAGTAATTTCGTTACCCAATCTTAATAAGAACTTAGTGTAATGAAGGCCAAGTATGAAATGTCAAAGAAGAACAATATACTAGGGGATCAGTCAGTTGAAATCAATAAATTATTTTCAATACTCTACATATAGTACCAATAAGCTAGGGCTAACAGAGATTTTTTTATCTTGTTTTCAACGTTTTACCTTTCGTTCTTTTCATTCTAAGCATTGAGCTCTCCGATTTCTTCTACGAATAACTCTTTTCTGCTACCGACCATCCCTCTTGAAGAAGCCCGCATAAATCGGGCGAAACGTTGAGTATCCAGGTCCTTCCACCGCCATTTTATTTCATATCGTCGGATTTAATCCAGCTCAACAATCATATATATATATATATATATATATATATATATATATATATATATATATATATATATATATATATATATATATATATATACATATATATATATATATATACATATATATATATATATATATATATATATATATACATATATATATATATATATATACATATATATATACATATATATATATATACATATATATATATACATATATATATATATATACATATATATATATACATATATATATATATACATATATATATATATATATATATATATATATATATATATATACATATATATATATATATATATACATATATATATACATATATATATATATACATATATATATATACATA